>NC_141695.1:9984509-10333974 GCF_964263255.1 Lissotriton vulgaris
ATTATTTTTGGACAAGTAAAAAGGATATCTATACTGTATTATCCATCAAGGATCAAGGAAACTCTTTTTGATTTTCATAAGTGCCCGAGGCATCATTTTATCAGCATTTATCCACAAAGAATAGGGCAAATGTGGTTACAGTTAATATCAGCACTGTAATTAATAAATAACAAGTGACAGCCCAAATGGTGTACAAGGTGCACGAGTGCAAAAAGGGAGTGACACTACGGCGACACAATTGACAGTGAAAACAGCGTGAGCGGCGCAAGGTGAAAAGTTATGTACAGTGACTAAAAACAAAGTGATTTATCCTACAGTTCAATTTTGTTTTACAATTTAAATAATTTTTTCAAAAACCACTAAGTAAGGGGCGCCTAATGTCTTGCTGGTGAGTCGACGGCGTTTCGATCCATATGAGTGAGGATCATCATCAGGACTGGGGGGCTATAAACAGTGCGTTTGAAATTTCTGTTTGGAAGCAAGGCTGGGGTTCAGGCGGAAGGTGAAGTCTCAAGGGACGCCACAGGGCTAATTATGTTTCGTGCCTGAAGAGTCGTCCAGGTGCTTGGGAGCACAGAGACAAGTCAAGGTAGTCCGGGTCCGGGCAGGGTAAGAAAAACGGTCTCAGGGAAGTAGAAGTCGAATAAATCTGTACTCTAGCAAAAGAACGTGGTCCAGGGGTTTCAGTAATGCTCGCGAATAAAGTTTCTTGTCAGTTTAGAATGTGTTCTCAGATGTTTATTATCAAGTCCTTCCTTGATGACGCTCGTCTTATACTTGAAGCATTGATATGATTGTCAGTGTGAGTTCACAGATGCCATCACACTTTCACTTTCTTTGAAGCTAATTTCACCATCAGTGAATTGATAAGGTTTCTCTTGAATACAGCTTCTTTTATTGACAGTAAGTTTTTCTGTGTGAGTGAAGCTTTTCAAAATGTTTGCTTTATGAAACTCGTCTTAGATTTGATATACGTTTGAGAGATCATTGTGAATAACAATCTTTTCTTATTGGTCCGTGCTTTAACAATTTTCCCAGGTTTTCCCTAGTGAGTCTGGTATGTAAGATACTGTACTTTATTGATTACTAGTCACAGAGAATTAACAATGTCCCATTTTCCATTAACTAATCTATTGGCAGTGCTAGTCGATTAATAGATTTCGCAGAATTTCAGTTCTTCTGCTTCATGCATTGATTACCTATTGAAACAAACAGAAAGTAACATTATAAGCATTTGTCATATTCCCACAGTAAAATATACAACATACAAGCTATTTCTCAGTGGTTGCAGAGAGTAGTGTTTTCCATGTTCTAGCTGTTATGGCTTTAAATTCCTATAGGGACAGAATAAACGCATCCCTGTTGAGGTGACGAGATGATAGCGTAATTGTGTGCCACCACAGACATATCAATTAAAAGTAATAAACAACAAGCATTGGCAAAACCAATAGGTCTCGTCTATGTGAGAGTTACTGGTTCTGGTCATGTGTTTTAGCTATGCTGTACACCAGTGTGGCTGCTCTTCAGCATGGTTAAAAGTGAGGTGGAGTCGAGTGAGTTAGATTGGAGTGTGGAAGATTGGGTGTGGTACATTGGAGTGTGGCAGATTGGGATGAGGTAGAGTGGGGTAGATTGGGTGGGATAGGTTAGGATAGATTGAGGTGGAGTAGAGTTGGGTGGGGTAGATTGGTAGAGTGGGATGGGATAGATGGGTAGAGTGTAGTGAGGTAGGTTAGGGAAGATTGGGGTGGGTTAAAATAGAATAGATTGGGGAGATTGAGTGTGGTAGATTAAGGTGGGGTAGATTGGGGCAGATTAGAGTGGGGTAAATTGTGGTACATTGGGGTGGGATAGATTGGAGTAGGGTCGATTCGGGTAAATTGGTACAGATCTGGATAGATTGGGGTGAGTAGATTGAAGTGTGGTACACTGAAGTCTGGTAGATTAGAGTTCGGAAAATATGGGTAGATTGGGGTAGACTGGGGCAGATGGAGGTGGGGTAGGTTGAGGTAGATTAAAGTGGGCTAGATTGGGAAGATTGGAGTGGGGTAGATCGGAGTAGGGTAGATTGGGGTAAGGTAGGTTGGGATAGACTGGAGTGGGGTAGATTGGAGTATATTGGAGTGGGGTAAATTAAAGTGGGACAAATTAGGATATGCAGAAGTGGGGTAGTTCGGAGTAGATTGCAGTGCGTAGATTTGAGTGGGTAGATTGGAATGGGGAACAAATGGTAGACTGGAGTGGGATAGATTCAGGTAAATTGTAGTGGGGCAAATCGGTGTAGATTAGAGTTGGGTAAAATGGGGTTGATTGAGGTGAGGTAGATTGGGGTGGAGGAGATTGGAGTGTGGTGGATTAAGGTGGGGTAGACTGGGCTGGATTGGAGTGGGGTAGTTTGTGGTAGATTTGGTGGGGTTGATTGTGGTGGGCTGATGGACATGGGGAGAATGGGGTGGTAAGATTTAGGAAGATTGGGGTGGTGTAGACTGGGGCACATTGGTGTGGATTGGTGCAGATCTGGGTAGATCGGAGTAGGTAAATCTGGGTAGATTGCAGGGTTGTGGATTTGAGTGGGATAGATTCGGGTAGATTGGAGTGGGATAGATTTGGGTAGATTGGAGTGCGATAGATTGAGGTGTGGTAAAATGGGGTATATTGAGGTGGGGTAGACTGGAACAGATTAGAGTGAAGGAGACTGGGTTGTGGTAGATTGGGGTGGGGTAGATTAGGGCTAGACAGATTGGCAAGGGGTAATAATAATCCACATTTTGTAAAGCGCAAACAATCACCCGTAAGGGTCTCTAGGCGCTGGGGGCTGTCGGGAAGATTAATCAAGCTATTGCTCAGAGTCACATGGTGCTAGGCTAATCTGCCGCCGGTCCTGGGGATCGAACCATGATCCCCAGATTCCAACGTCAGTCGCCCAGGCCGCGGCGCCACACCTCTCCCTTGAGTTGGTGTAGATTAAGACACACCGTTAAAAAGGTGGGAAGAATTGGGCAGATTGTGGTGGGGTAGATTAGGGTGGGATGGACTAGAGTGAGGCACATTGGAGTGGAGTAGATTAGAGTCAGGTAGATTTGGGAAGATTGAGGTAGACTGAAGTGGGGTCGTTTGTGTTAGACTGGAGTGGGGTAGATTGGAGTGGGGTAGAATGTGTTAGATTGGAATGGTTTACATTGGGTATATTTGAACGGGTAGATTAGAGTGGTGTAGAGGGCTAGATTGGAGTGCAGTAGATTGGAGAGAAGTGTAGAAGGGCAGATTGGGATAGATTGGAGAGAGGTGGATTGGACTGAAGTAGATTTGGGATAAACTGGAGTGAGGCAAATGTGGATGGTGTAAATTGGATTGTGGTATAATTGGGTAGATTGGAGTGCGGTAAATTGTGGTAGACTGAAGTGGGGTATATTGGGAACATTGGAATGGGGTAGATGTTAGTGTGGTAGAGAGATAGATTGGCGTGGGATAGATTGGAGAGGAATAGGTTGGGATAGATTTGAGTGCAGTAGATTAGGATGGACTAGAGTGGGGTAGATTAGAGTAAAATGAATTAGGGTGATTGGAGTGGTATAGGTTGTGGTAAATTGGAGTGGCGTACATTGGGTCATTTTGGAATGGGATAGTTTGAAGTAGGGTACATTGCAGTGGAGTGGGGTAGATTTGGGTGGTGTGAAGTGGAGTAGATTGGGATAGTTCGGAGTGGAGTAGATTAGGATAGATTGGAGTGGGGCACATTGGAGTGGAGTAGAGTGAGGTAGATTGAAGTGGGATCGATAGGAGTGGGGTAGGTAGGAGTGGGGTAGAATGAGGTAGATTGGGAGTGGTTTACATTGGGGTATATTTGAATGAGGTAGATTGGAGTGGTGTAGAGGGGTAGATTGGAGTGGGGTAGATTGGAGAGAAATATAGAGAGGTGGAATGGGATAGACTGAAGTAGGGTGGATTGGAGTGTAGTAGATTTGGGTGGTGTAAATTGGAGTACTGTATAAATTGGAGTACTGTGTAATGGGGTGGATTGGGTTGGACAGATTGGACTGAAGTAGATTGGAGTGGGGTACATAGGAGTGGGGTAGACTGGAATAAATTGGAGTTGGGTAGATTGGGTAGGGTTGATTGGAGTGGGGTAGACTGGGATTCATTGGAGTGGGATACATTGGACTAGGGTAGGTAGAGTGGGGTAGATAGTATGGGGTAGAGTGTGGTAGATTGGAGTGTATTGGATTGGGGTGGATTTTAGTGGGGTAAATTGGAGTGGGGTAGATTGAGGTAAATTGGAGTGGGGTAGATTGGTGTACAATGGAGTGCGGAAGACTAACTCTCTTAATCGCTGTCTTTCCGGGGCAATCAGTATGGGTCCTGTCTGAGTGCATTAATTTGCCATTTTAGATGTACATACCATCCAAAGATTCTAGAGCAACCATCATGGCCCGCTTCTCCCCTATACATTTGTGACACAATATGTCACACATAAGGATTCTATAATAGGATATGTTACAGCATCAGACTCATGATACCCACAACATACTTCTTGATGCTCTATCACGTTAGTGAATATTGTGACGGATCCCTGACGAAGGCTCTTTAGCCGAAACATGCATAGTGTCAACATACCGCCAGCTTACTTTACCGATTCAGCCATCCGCACAGTGTGTTCCTTTTACATAGTGATATTGTTTGATCAATTTATGTAATGTACAGGAAAAAAGATAAAAAAATGTTTATCATTGTATTATAAAATGTGTATTTATTAACGTATTTATTGCAAATTTGGACACTGGATAAAAGTAATGAATTTTGTATGTAGAAAATTATCAGGCACGTTCTCAAATGTAAACCACACGAAAGATACCAAGGGTCTTAGTTAATTGAGTTAGTGATTGAGTGGGCTGATGGGTACATTTTCCTCCTCTCTTTTCTAAACCTCACTTCTTTCCTCTCTCCTGTGTTTATTTCCTCAATAACCTCTTGGTATATATATTTCTTTGGGATACTATACAGGTTCCAATCACTAACTCAATTAACTAAGACCCTTGGTATCTTTCGTGTGGTTTACTGTCTAGTTGGGGGACACGATTCAAGCAGGTCTATAAAAATACTTTCCCCTAGGGCCCCCCATCATCCCCCTTTTTTCCTGCCACGTTCTCAAATGTGACAACTCTGAATAATCAATAAATAATTTGATAAAAATAACACAAACAACTTTGCATGTTATTGGACATATACATAATGGAATTATCTGTTGCCTAGACATCATTTTTCTTTTGCCTGCACACACATGTATAATGTTAGTTGCCTAGGTCTTTTTCCCAGTTGTTAATGCTTGGACTATGTCAGAGGTAGTGTGAAGTCAATGCTTGGACTATGTCAGAGGTAGTGTGAAGGGGTGTGACCTCAGCGTCCAGAACCTTAGGGATCACGCAAGATGCCAGAGTCTGGTGGCCAGCCAGTACAGCAGCTCTCTGTTGTTTCTTCTCCCTGATAGATTCTCGCCGTGGAGGCACACCCATCAATGTTGACCAAATCTCAGAGCGGGCCACTACAAGTTGGTGAGAAATCTCGCTCTGGGATTCGTATTTTTATTTTTATTTAAGGTGATTTTATTAAGCGCAAACTTTCCCCGAAGGTGTCTGAGCGCTTTACAAAAGGACCATTTACACTACATAAGGATTTTGGAGTACATGAGTTACATAAAAGATACAGACAGAACAACTCTAAATTCGCAAAAGAACAGTAGTAAGTACATACGTCTACTACAGATACTAGAGGTTAGAGTTGCATATACACAAGTTGTAGATTCACTCAAGGAAAAGAAACAAATAGAAAAACTAAACATTTATATAAGAAGGGTAGTAAGTAAATACAGCTACTACAGATACTAAGGGTTAGCATTACATATATACAAATCACAAATCACTCAAGATTACATTTTAAAAAGCGATTAAGGTTGGACAATTATATATTACAAAATTTACAGAGCATGGCATTTTTTCCGTTGTTCAGCAAGGGTTCAGGTGGTGTTGCAGTTAGGGGCGGTGGTCTTGGGTCCGTATGGATCCCCGAGGTGGAAGTGGAGATGGCCGTAGAGGTAGAAGGCCTGGTGGTGGTAGGCGGGAGCAGCATGTTCCAATACTCGCGGTTCTACAGCTCTTCACCGGAGTCCCCCTTGCCGGACTGCTGGGATAGTCCTTTTGACAAGGACCTTTAATTTCCTCCTGCTGCAATGCGGAGCAAGATGCCATTGAGGCTATTTAATCCAGCACCCCCTTCAAATTAGAAGATCCTCTGGAGTGTGTTGGCTGCCATTTTGGGGTCAGGCACGGCCAACCGTGGATCAGTTTTACTGCAGTTGCTAGTCTATGCAAGCAGTGCGTCCACGCTTCACCGGATTGTACAGACGGTGCTATCCAGGTGTTCACATGTGCACCGCAAAGACCCTCTATGAGCTCCTCCGGTCACGGACTGCAGCGGCTCCAGTTGTGATGCGAAACCTCCTGCATAGCGCTCCCAAGATTTCCGGGTGTGAGCGCGACGGTGTCAAGTCCTGCCCTGCTGCTCTGCTAAGGCATCAGCAGCTCCTCCGTCCCCTGGACACCGCAGTCGCCATTTTAATTTGTGCTGCAGCTGCTCTCACGAACCCCTACGAGTCACACAAAAGGGGTCTTTTCCTCATGTGGATTGCACTCACTCAGCCTCCACTGGATCAGTCGCAGCTACGCAGCCTCTGTAGTCGGTTTGGTGAGTTTTTGGGCACATATGTGCTTGGGACACTTTTGTAGACCGAGAGCCGAGGTGAATCACGTCCACCTGGCTCCTTGGCCCCGCAGATACGTCATACGGAAGTTCTGTTTCTCGGCGCTTGGCTCGAGTCTCCAATAGAGTCACGTGCTGGATGCTGTCTTTTTCCTTCGACCAGATAATACTTTTGGAGCACCCCCCTGAATGCCGGCTGGACACGTTCTAGTGTTTCGCCCTGTTTAACATCCACATTAACACCCACTCATCACAGGTGTCACTGGTCAGGGGATCCTGTTAATAAAAGGGTTTGCGTGCCCTTGGGCCTGTTACAGTACCCTACTCAGTGTTTCTGTGCAGTCATTTAGCGAGTATGTGGGCCTAGCGCCCAGGACATCACAATGGTGACGAGCGGGTCTGACCCCATGTGCCTGCCGGTTGCACAATTCCGGTTGTCGTAGAAGGGCTGGGCAGCCTGTGCCCAGGCACTCCCCACACCATCCTGTGAGAAAGGTTGCAGCGCCCAGCCTCCATGACTTCGCCTGCCCGTTTTGACCTCCAAAAGGCAGGAGCGGACTGGCAGGAGGTGAGCTTGGGAGTAGAACAATATACCCCCGGCGAAAGGGAGAAATACATATGCATGTCGCAGTCGCGACTGTGACTGCCAACAAGCACTGTGAGAAGCCCCCAAGCTTAAGAAGTGCTCCGGCATGCCGGAAGAGAGAGATGTGGAGACACACAGGCAGCGTGCCCTGTAGGTAAGGGAGGCTACCTTCTGCCCTACTTCCCCCTGCTCGCAACGCACTGGTAAGCTGCCCTGCCTGCCAACACAGTGGGGAAAAGGGGGAAGCTGTTTTCCAAATGGGCCTGGATAGTGCGCGATATACTGCTCCAGCTCCAGCATCCCGGAGCTCCTGAACAGGCCGCACCTCACCAAAGCCCTGCGCCAGTCTCTCTAATGTCCGTGAGGCCATCAGCAAGAAGGAGGCTGCTGTGGTTTGTGTAGAGGCCATAGCAGTGGCCATCCATGCTCGCAAAAGGCCGCCTAGGGCCAGAAGAGGCTATGTCTGCATCCTGCATTCGAGCTCTGCACTGTTTTGCTAGTGAGTGTCAAGGCCCTCGACTAATGGAGTGGCTACCGTGGCCTGACACGACCGGAGAACCACATCACGTGACCTAAGTGAAAAGCAGCCCCGGGGAAAAGAAACTGCCTCTACGAACTTTGATCGGCTCTGCTGCCCAGGAAAGAAATGCCTGCAGTGCCCCCACAATGCTGCCTCTGCCAGCCGCCGCCGAGAGCAGCATCTCGCCTGCCTGCTGGGAGCCGTGAATTAAGGTGGCCTCACTCCTGCGGTGAACGTTGTGGTGTGGTGGTAAGCCTGAGCAAGGCCTACCAGTGCAAGGGGTTCGCCCTTCTCTGCACAAGTCCTCAGACCAATAGGAAAGAAGTTGGCACAGAAACTGGAATAGAAAATACCAAGTTTAATAGACCTCATGAGGTGGAACTACAGTCACACAACACCCTTCGGCAATGCATGAAGTAGCACACTGAATTGAAGGAGCACGGTCCTTTTATACCCACACAGGAGCTCAATAGAAGGCGGTACAAGTACAAGATGAAGGTTTTAGGTACATATAAGGTCATACAGAAAATGCACAAACAACATGTGGGTGGGGCTAGTAAGTGGCTAATTCAGGTAAACACATTGTGACGGTTACCGATTAGTAGCAGCTGCAAGGACAGCTGCAAGCTCAACTGAGCATGTGAGAAGCAGAAAAGGCTAAATATACCTTGTCACTAGGCAGAATAAAAGAGCGTCATCCAGTGCTTGGTGCCTGAGCAGCCCGGGGTGACCTGTGTGTCATCCAGTGCTTGGTGCCTGAGCAGCCCGGGGTGGCCTGTGTGTCCTCCAGTGCTTGGTGCCCGAGCAGCCCGGGGTGGCCTGTGTGTAATCCAGTGCTTGGTGCCCGAGCAGCCCGGGGTGGCCTGTGCATCATCCAGTTCTTGGTGCCTGTGCAGCCCGGGGTGACCTGTGTGTTATCCGGTGCTTGGTGCCCGAGCAGCCCGGGGTGGCCTATGTGTTATCCGGTGCTTGGTGCCCGAGCAGCCCGGGTGGCCTGTGTGTTATCTGGTGCTTGGTGCCCGAGCAGCCCGGGGTGGCCTGTGTGTTATCCAGTGCTTGGTGCCCAAGCAGCCCGGGGTGGCTTGTGTGTTATCCAGTGTTTGGTGCCCGAGCAGCCCGGGGTGGCCTGTGTGTTATCTGGTGCTTGGTGCCCGAGCAGCCCGGGGTGGCCTGTGTGTTATCCAGTGCTTGGTGCCCAAGCAGCCCGGGGTGGCTTGTGTGTTATCCGGTGTTTGGTGCCCGAGCAGCCCGGGGTGGCCTGTGTGTTATCTGGTGCTTGGTGCCCGAGCAGCCCGGGGTGGCCTGTGTGTTATCCAGTGCTTGGTGCCCAAGCAGCCCGGGGTGGCGTGTGTGCCATCCAGCGCTTGGTGCCCAAGCAGCCCGGGTTGGCCTGTGTGTTATCCGGTGCTTGGTGCCCGAGCAGCCCGGGGTGGCCTGTGTGTTATCCAATGCTTGGTGCCCAAGCAGCCCGGGGTGGCCTGTGTGTTATCCAGTGCTTGGTGCCTGAGAAGTCCGGGATGGCCTGTGTGTTATCCGGTGCTTGGTGCCCGAGCAGCCCGGGGTGGCCTGTGTGTTATCCGGTGCTTGGTGCCTGAGCAGCCCGGGGTGGCCTGTGTGTTATCCAGTGCTTGGTGCGCGAGCAGCCCGGGTGGCCTGTGTGTTATCCAGTGCTTGGTGCCCAAGCAGCCCGGGGTGGCTTGTGTGTTATCCAGTGCTTGGTGCCCAAGCAGCCCGGGGTGGCCTGTGTGTTATCCGGTGCTTTGTGCCCGAGCAGCCCAGGGTGGCCTGTGTGTCATCCATTTATTGGTGCCTGAGCAGCCCGGGGTGACCTGTGTGTTATCCGGTGCTTGGTGCCCGAGCAGCCCGGAGTGGCCTGTATGTTATCCGGTGCTTTGTGCCCGAGCAGCCCGGGGTGGCCTGTGCGTCATCCATTTCTTGGTGCCTGAGCAGCCCGGGGTGGCCTGTGTGTTATCCAGTGCTTTGTGCCCGAGCAGCCCGGGGTGGCCTGTGCGTCATCCATTTCTTGGTGCCTGAGCAGCCCGGGGTGGCCTGTGTGTTATCCAGTGCTTGGTGCGCGAGCAGCCCGGGGTGGCCTGTGTGTCATCCATTTATTGGTGCCTGAGCAGCCCGGGGTGACCTGTGTGTTATCCAGTGCTTGGTGCCGAAGCAGCACGGGGTGGCTTGTGTGTTATCCGGTGTTTGGTGCCCGAGCAGCCCGATGTGTCCTGTGTGTCATCCAGTGCTTGGTGCCCAAGCAGCCCGGGGTGGCCTGTGTGTTATCCGGTGCTTTGTGCCCGAGCAGTCCGGGGTGGCCTGTGCGTCATCCATTTCTTGGTGCCTGAGCAGCCCGGGGTGGCCTGTGTGTTATCCGGTGCTTGGTGCGCAAGCAGCCCGGGGTGGCCTGTGTGTTATCCAGTGCTTGGTGCCCAAGGAGCCCGGGGTGGCTTGTGTGTTATCCGGTGCTTGGTGCCCGAGCAGCCCAGGGTGGCCTGTGTGTTATCCGGTGTTTGGTGCCCGAGCAGCCGGGTGGCCTGTGTGTTATCCGGTGCTTGGTGCCCGAGCAGCCCAGGGTGGCCTGTGTGTTATCCAGTGCTTGGTGCCGAAGCAGCCCGGGGTGACCTGTGTGTTATCCGGTGCTTGGTGCCCGAGCAGCCCGGAGTGGCCTGTATGTTATCCGGTGCTTTGTGCCCGAGCAGTCCGGGGTGGCCTGTGCGTCATCCATTTCTTGGTGCCTGAGCAGCCCGGGGTGGCCTGTGTGTTATCCAGTGCTTGGTGCCGAAGCAGCCCGGGGTGGCCTGTGTGTTATCCAGTGCTTGGTGCCCGAGCAGCCCAGGGTGGCCTGTGTGTCATCCATTTATTGGTGCCTGAGCAGCCCGGGGTGACCTGTGTGTTATCCGGTGCTTGGTGCCCGAGCAGCCCGGAGTGGCCTGTATGTTATCCGGTGCTTTGTGCCCGAGCAGCCCGGGGTGGCCTGTGCGTCATCCATTTCTTGGTGCCTGAGCAGCCGGGGTGGCCTGTGTGTTATCCGGTGCTTGGTGCCCAAGCAGCCCGGGGTGGCCTGTGTGTTATCTGGTGCTTGGTGCCCGAGCAGCCCGATGTGTCCTGTGTGTCATCCAGTGCTTGGTGCCCAAGCAGCCCGGGGTGGCCTGTGTGTTATCCGGTGCTTTGTGCCCGAGCAGTCCGGGGTGGCCTGTGCGTCATCCATTTCTTGGTGCCTGAGCAGCCCGGGGTGGCCTGTGTGTTATCCAGTGCTTGGTGCCGAAGCAGCACGGGGTGGCTTGTGTGTTATCCGGTGTTTGGTGCCCGAGCAGCCCGATGTGTCCTGTGTGTCATCCAGTGCTTGGTGCCCAAGCAGCCCGGGGTGGCCTGTGTGTTATCCGGTGCTTTGTGCCCGAGCAGTCCGGGGTGGCCTGTGCGTCATCCATTTCTTGGTGCCTGAGCAGCCCGGGGTGGCCTGTGTGTTATCCAGTGCTTGGTGCGCGAGCAGCCCGGGGTGGCCTGTGTGTTATCCAGTGCTTGGTGCCCAAGGAGCCCGGGGTGGCTTGTGTGTTATCCGGTGCTTGGTGCCCGAGCAGCCCAGGGTGGCCTGTGTGTTATCCGGTGTTTGGTGCCCGAGCAGCCGGGTGGCCTGTGTGTTATCCGGTGCTTGGTGCCCGAGCAGCCCAGGGTGGCCTGTGTGTTATCCAGTGCTTGGTGCCGAAGCAGCCCGGGGTGACCTGTGTGTTATCCGGTGCTTGGTGCCCGAGCAGCCCGGAGTGGCCTGTATGTTATCCGGTGCTTTGTGCCCGAGCAGTCCGGGGTGGCCTGTGCGTCATCCATTTCTTGGTGCCTGAGCAGCCCGGGGTGGCCTGTGTGTTATCCGGTGCTTGGTGCCCGAGCAGCCCGGGGTGGCCTGTGTGTCATCCAGTGCTTGGACTCTGAACAACCCGGGGTGGCTTTTGAGTTATCCAGTGAGGCCCGGGATGTTAGCTTCCTATCTTGTTCATCGAGTGTATTCGGTACAGTGTGTCCTAGTCGTGTCATCTGGGTTGCCAACGGTTCTTGTTTTTCTGTGAAACAAGATAAATGGTAGAAAGCTTAGCTTGTCCATGAGGCTACTGTGCAGGTTGCCTGTTGAGCTGGTTGAGTTTTTGAACTGGTGGCCGCTGTATTAACTTTTCTAGGTTGATGATAATGCCAGCCGCACGCGACGCCATGATTGATGATCATGAGATCCATCTGAAGGACCAGTTTGTCTGACTGCATGTTAAGTGCTGAAACGTGAGTTTGCAGGATGCTTAGTAGGGAAGAGTGAAGGTGCGAAATGTGCTCATAGTTCATGGCCCACGCACTGGTCTATGTTATTACTACTTCGGTGTTTTCGGGGCGCGTAATGGTTTTTCCCATCTGCCACTCCCAGGTGGTCCTGCTTTATGCCTGGGGGTCGTATTTTGTTGCCTTGGCTGAATTTAATTGAGCCAACATATAAATGAATGGAAATTTCTATTATTGAAGGATCTGGAGCATGTTTTGGTTGGATCTGCTGGCGGTAGTCGAAGCGGTAAACGCTGGTTCGTTCTTGGTGGAAATGCAAAGTCTTTGTGATCGATTGTCTGATCGATGGGCTTAACCCCCAGATTTTGCATAAGTTCTGTATTATTCATTATTATTGATGAGGAATGGAGTCAGGTGAACCCCAGGGCTTCTTGTAGGTCACTTGGAATGCTTCCAAGTGTATGGGAGTGATGTGGGTCAGGCCTCTTATCCATTGTGGGTGTGGAGTGCTGGTAGTTCAGGGCGTGTGAGTGAGGCTGTGTCAGGGCGATGAAACACCCTGACAGTTTGCTGAGTGCTGGCGCAAGTCTTTGTTCCAATTCCGACATTAAATATGGCCGTTTGGAGCATGGACCTGCGCCCGTGGTGGTACACTGCAGCCCCTCTGAGCTTTTATTGTTAGGGGCGTCTTTTGTTATAGAGTTCTGGTGCAGTCCAGTATAAATTGTTGAAGAATCCAGTGATTCCAATTTCTGGGGAGTCAGGGGGTTCAGCAAGTCCTCAATATGTTTTGTTGTGGAGAAAATAGCTGCTGCCGGGCCCTTTAGGAACGCAAATTTGCCAGTGCAACCTGATTCTTCAAAAAAAGGCCTGAAACGGCAATATTAATATGCTGGCCTAACTTCTAACGGCTTTAGTTGAAGAGAAAAAAGGTTTATCCCTGTGCAGCAACTCCCACCCTGCATGGAGGGGGCATGAGCCACACAGGAAATGCCTCGATGCAGTCCTGGCAAAAATTGAGGCAAGTGCCAAAACGAGTGGACACCAGCCGGGGGCAGCAAGAGTACTCGAAGAGAGCCTGCTAGATTAGGCCCCGTTGATGCCAACGCACATGTCATGTTTTAGTTAGCATTGGCTGCACCATTTTCTTTTCCCACTCCATTTTGTATGCTGATCAAAACTAATTTGTTTTAGTTCTGAGAAATGCCCTTTGCTAAGTTTTGTTTCTGTAATAAAGATTGTTTGTGCCAGCGGATAGCTTTCTCACCAGATAAAACCCTCTCCCATCTGGCAGTTTGATCGCAGCCCAGGGTGAAACGCCCTTGGACTGTGCTGAGATGTACAAGAAGCAAGAACAGAAAACGTAGGTTTTTTTTGTGTCTTTCACTGTCCAGTTATATCTGGCAGGAAAATTCCACTTTGGGCGTGTTCTTACCTAACCATGAAATGTACATAATGTATCTCTATGCTTGCTGTTTTTAGTACCCATTGTAGCCCTCTCTCGAGCTTATATGAATAAACAGTTATTGGCATATATTCTCCACTGTCTCCTGGACTCTTGATTTGGTACGGAAGGCCGAGAGGTGGTCAGGGGTGAACCGGATGGTCCTATTTGGGTTACTTCCCTCAAGCAATTTGCAATTACTTCTTCAGCATCACTGTACAAATTGAACAGTGATTGCAGGGGGGGGGGATCTCAGCGTTAGAGTAAGCCACACCAGCCCAACGCCTGCTGCTTCCGCCTCTGCTGTGGAAGCCACGGCTCTAGCCCGCCCACTTTTCCTGCTACTTGCTGGTTGTCTTGGTCCTGTGCCTCTCCTATACCTCACCTTTATTTACCTTCTGACTAACGGAGAAGAGGAGGGAGAGGGGGCCTATCCATCCTGTCCGGCTGGTGCTGACAGTGGGATTGTTGGACAGATGGTCGCGTTCGGCCAGAGACTGGAGCGGCTAGGGCAGGCAGTGCTAGAGCATAATGCGGGTGGGCCAGCAAAAAGAATACAAGGCCGTGCAGCCGATGTCACTCACCAGCACTGCCGTTCTGCCGCTGCCATGCCTCACCCTCTGCTTACTTTCTGGCTGGAAGGAGACTGCCCAAAAGCCGAATGAAGCCAGGGCTGCCGCTGCCCTGCTGCTCGCTCCTAGTGTGTGACATCACATGCATGCCACTTCCGCTTGGCAAATTAATTCATAAATACTAAACCTAATCAAACCTCAGAAAATACTTACAGCAATGCAGTGCATATTATGTGGGACCCGTTTGCTTCATCTATTAGTCTACAACAGCGACCCGAAATTTCTAAATTAATCTTATGTAAAATTGATGGGGTACTCAAGGTTAGCCTCAACACCAAAAACGCCATGCTTCTCTAGTTAGGGAGATGCCTTCATCTTTCCCCCACTTCTTTGCAACTTTCTGAAAGACATTGACAATCTCTCTGGGCAATTTCTTTTTCCAGTCTCCTAACTGCATCAGTACTGGAGTTTAGATTAAACTACAGACATTCTTTACTCATCATCATGTTTATATCTATTGTTTTTACTATTGCGTGCAAATTATTACACAACCATTAGAACCAATAATTGTACCATTTCAACTTACAGCTAGCTCGGTTTTCCACCTCTAAATAAAATCTGTCAATTTTGAAAAACATTGGTCCTCTTATTTTGCAGAGTGATCTGATCTACACTCTCCCTTTTGCGCCACTCCAAGTCGATCAAGCGGGTTACCAAGTTTATATAGCTGATAGAATAGTTTTTTATAAAACTGTGCCTTCCTTTTAAAAAAAAATTCAAGGTTTTACATCAAACCTTCCTGGGGAACATAGTCAATCTTAAAACATCTACTTTATCACTTTATTTTGGGCCCTGCTGAAGCTGAGATCCCCACAATTTTCAAGAACGATTGAAGAATTATTTCATTTTGCTTCGAAATTGGGAGATAGGCAGGTAAGGGAGATGCTAATTCTATTTAAGTCCAAATGCAGGCATGTGGGGCTATTCCAAACGTGAGATCCTTCAAATGTTACAAAGTAGATTCCTCCATAGACTGTTAGCAGTTCCCGCAGGGACGGCCTCCTATTTCTGCCATTCTGAGGTTGGATTAACTTACTTGGAGAATTTATTCGGGTTGGCCACTCTCTTGTTATGGCTTAAGATTTAGCAAACCCTAGAGGTATGCCTCACAAAAACAATCTTAAAAGATTATCTGGCCATGGACAACATGGCAAATATCCCGTTGTTAGCCTATGTCAAGGGCACTTTAGCATCTTTGGGGATAGCAGAGCACTTCATCAACCCAGATACTATTGAAGATGCTGCAAAAGCCCGGATTAGGCTCTTTCTTCTGAACAGCGCCAGCATGAGCATCAAACAAAGGCTCTTCAACTGGATTCCATGGCAAATTAGTTTGCATTGTCCCCTGAATATGAATAACAATTTCATCTAACTTACACAGAAAACTCTCAGTACATATGGTATTTAACCCACCTATGTCTTGACACATTACATTTTTTCTTAGCCTTTCCTCATCAGCAGAGGTCTTCAAACTTTTTGATGCCGAGACCCCCTTGTAAAACCTTTTTAGGCGTAAGGACCCCCTTCCGACAAAAGTTTCTAGAAACTGGTACTCCTCATCATCAACTTTTGACAACCATAAATGCGCCTGTTAGACCTCATCACATCCCTCCATCATTCATCCACCCACACTTTCACACATCGATCCATCCACCCTTTCATCCTTCCATCCATACATACATCCTTCATCCATCCACCCTTTCATCCTTCCATCCATACATCCATCCTTTACTCATCCACCCTTCCTTCCATCCACCCATCATTCTTCCACCCACCTTTTCACACATCCATCCATCATTCATCCATGCAACCTTTTATCCATTCATACATTCATCCACCCTTTCATCTTCCCATCCTTCACCTATCCACCCTTTCATCCATCCATCCACCCACTGTTTCATCCATCCACCCATCATTCATCCCCCCACCTTTTCACACATCCATCCATCCATCATTCATCCATCCACCCTTTCATCCATCCATCCTTATCTGTTCACCCTTTCATTCTTCCATCTATACATCTATCCTTCACCAATCTATCCTTCATCCATCCACCCTTTTATCCTTCCATCCATGCATCTATCATTCATCCATCCACCCTTTCATTCATCCATCCACTCATCATTCATCCGCCCACCTTTTCACACATCCACCCATCATCCATCCATTCACCCATCCTTTACCCATCCACCCTTCCTTCCATCCACCCATCATTCATCCACCCACCTTTTTCACACATCCATCTATCATTCATCCATGCAACCTTTTATCCATTCATACATCCATCCACCCTTTCATCTTCCCATCCATACATCTATCATTCATCCATCCATCCATCCTTTCATTCATCCATCCACTCATCATTCATCCACCCACCTTTTCACACATCCCTCCATACATCCATCATCCATCCATTCACCCATCCTTTACCCATCCACCCTTCCTTCCATCCACTCATCATTCATCCATCCACCTTTTCACACATCCATCCATCATTCATCCATGCAACCTTTTATCCATTCATACATCCATCCACCCTTTCATCCTCCCATCCATACATACATACATCCTCCCATCCATCCATCCATCATTTATCCATCCACCCTTTCATCCATCCATCCTTCATCCGTCCACCCTTTCATTCTTCCATCCATACATCTATCCTTCACCAATCTATCCTTCATCCATCCACCGTTTCATCCTTCCATCCATACATCCATCATTCATCCATCCACCCTTTCATCCATCCATTCACTCATCATTCATCCACCCACCTTTTCACACATCCATCCATCCTTCAGCCTTTCATCCATCCACCCATCAATCACCCACCCACCTTTTCTGTGCCTCTCTCATGGGGGGGGGGGGGGGAAATCAGTATATCTTTGCGTAATCTTCATTCTTTTTTCCCACTCATGGGAGGGCATCTCTGTGCCTCCCTGCTGGGGGCGGGGGACGTGTCACGGGACCCACAGCTCCAGGTGCGCAACATCCATTGAGCTCAAAGGGCTACACTACAGCCTGCTCCCCCAGCCCCCCAGCTCCCCCCAGCTCGTGTATGTGAGCCCAGCTGAAACAGCTTCAGGGACACACACACAGTCACACCCAAGTGCTTGACAGGTCTTTAAAAGACCTTTTACTTCTTAATGAGGCGTTGATGTTTTTCACACCTCGGTGTGAATTAGGCCTCCGCCGTGAGCACCCTCAGCCCAATGCCAGGAACTGCACTCTGCAGAATCTGCGACCCCCTTCCCAGGACTCCACGACCCCCCTGGGGGTCGCGCCCCACAGATTGAAGACCGCTGCTCAACAGGGACAGTGGGGCATATGTATTAAGCTCTTTTCCCATTCGCAAAGGGCCAATTCTCAGAATCGGCCCGTTTGCGAACGGGAAAAGGCCTTTTGGGATGTATCATCCCAAAAGTGCATTGCAAATTAGAGAATCGCTAAATCGGCGATTCCCAATTTTGCAATTGCATTTAAGGAATCGCAAATTGCGGTTCCCTGAATGCGATGTAGAAAGCACCTAAGTTGTGGGAATTTGGCATAAGAAATCGCAAATTACCACCAACTTACAGTTGGTGGTAATTTGTGAATTATTTGAAAAAAGCATTTTTTTGCTTTTTTGAAAGTGTTAGTGGCACACATAAATGCCCTTGCACCACATGTGCACACATGCACATTTCAGGGGTGCAACAGGGTGTCGTTTTGAAACCCTTGCACCCTTGAAATTGTGTGCGCAATTTGCGAGTACCTATTGGGTACTCCCAATTTGCGCACTCAATTTCAATTCATCCCTATGGCCCTCTTGGCCCATAGGAATGAATGGGAAGGGATTCCTTAATTGCGACTCATAATTTACGAATCGCAATTAAGGAATATGATGGAATCGCAAAATATTTGCAATTTTTTTATTAAATCTCGTTTCGCGATTCTCAAATAGCGATTGTCAAAAAAATCGCTATTTGGAAATCGCAAAACCTTTCATTGATATATATGCCCCAGTGTTCGCAAACCTCCTAAATTGCCCTTTTGATATTCGGTCACAACATAGAACAGTCCACTTTATGCTTTTTTGTTCTTTATATCAGTCTTGGTATCTATTCTTTTTAACCCCAGTTTTATGTCCTCTTAATTTTATAAACATACAAGAAGGGTATGTCATTCCTTTAGAAGTTGGGTTCGGTGCAGGCTGTTTCGCTGTCAACAGCTGTATTAAATGTTCATTAATTACAAGAAAAAGATATTCTTAGACAATTGCCTAGAGTTTGTTGCATCAAATAGCTTTGTATTACATAGAACTGTCTGCTGATTACTGTTTGTTTTATTTGATCTGTGACTTTAAATTAATCATGAAGTATGGAACTTTTTACTATTTTAACTAGACAATGTTAATTTTAATTTCTGTCTATAATTATTGAATGTATTGTGCACTTGAAATAAATTTGTGATGTACTTTTATGGCATTATTGCCGAATAAAGTTATTTTGAATGACACTATTTTTTAAAGTCATTTAATTTCATAAAGGTTTTTTCGATCTGGAGTACAAACAGAGATCATAAAAGCACCAATAGTGATAACAAGTATAAAACTCATCAATTATTCCAATAAAATACCTTAAAATTACAGATATATCTCAGTGTTTTCAAATTAGTTAAAATGCTTCCTTTTCTTTGTGCAGGCCCGGAAGAAGTTAGTTAATAAAAGGACTGCCAAGTTTTTTAAGAAAACTAAGAGCAACTCTACATTGCCTAAAATTGTGCTGTCTCAGAACCGGTAATAAGTATCCTGCTGGTTCCTTTTTATACAGTTCACAGAATAAAATGATATGGAGGTCTGATTGTTCTGAGATTCTGTCACATGGGCAAACAGACAGGTCACAGAGCTTATGTTTTCCCTTTGGGTACCCCACCAGCAATAGAAACAGATTCATGCAGAATCTTGGTAGAATCAATCGGTGCTGTAGTATTGGAATTTCCTCCAGGTAGTGATAGTCACTCTCTTATAAGGATGGGAGACTCATATATATCCTGACTGATGACTTAGCTTTGTTTATCTCTATACGCTCATGCGCCAGGTTAGCCAGACATTTTCCTTTTGCAAATTTCTTTGATATTTGGAGGCAACTGCTTGAATTTTTATACAAATCCTCCATACCGAGGCAGTCCTATAAATTATGATGTAACAAAACACAATGGTTCAGCACACCACAATGAATAATAATAAACCAATAAAAATTAGAAGAATCTGTTCAGTAGGGCTTAAAAAGTTATTTTATTATTTTTTTCTTCATACAAAGCGCAGTCAACGCGTTTCGTCCAGAGGACTTCTTCAGGGCTACAAAAGTGAATCTACAAAAATAGATATATTACAAACTACTATTTACAAATAAAAACAACTATTGTACTACACCACAATTTCAAATACATGATTACTTTGTGCAAATTAGAAATGAGACTTCCACTATGTACATGGACTTGATTCACCTACTAAACGGATTTCTTTACATATTCATATTTGTTTTACAAAACACTTCAGAGAACAGTTATTTTTCTGGAATTGACAGAAGGAAAGAGAGAACCTGTTTACATACTCCTGTGACTTTACATTTCCATAGGGAAGAGCTAATCATACAAAATTATGGTTTATTTGCTTGTCAAGCAGAGACTATATTAGTCCTAAATTGATTTGAAGCCGGAATTAAATTATATTACCCACATATATACACCATGTATTGGAGACTAATATTCCCGTAAGGAACAGCCGCTCATATTTCAAATTTTAGGCTTTGTTATTGCTTACCAAAAGTAGTGATAATGTCAACTGTTGATTTTGACGACCAATGGGTACATTCACGGATCTAATAATTCAAGGATTCAAGAGCGTACAGGGATGGCCACCTAATATGTAGAAAGCAATATTCTTCTTATTGATTCTAGTAATTATAGACACTATTATTACCCCAATATTTCAACAAGCATTTGCAATGCAATAGGTCTCGCATTAGGAAAGTTTGAGCTATTGGAATTGTAAATGACAAATTTTTTAGTTAGGTTTTGTTTTTGAAAATAGCGAAATTAATAGCTTTGTCATTTACAATGCCAATAGTTATAATTTTTGCAAATGTGACACATATAGCACTTGTAATGCAATATGTGTTGTATTTATGTGACTTACATGTATTGATATTACAAATAACAATGGCTTTTAATTTTTTTTTTACATCATTAATACTTAAATAAAAGGTATTATAATTTATAATGGCAATAGCTTAAACTTTTGTAAATAACTTGTGAAGATTATGTTCTGTGTCTTTTATTGTTACAAAACTCCTAGAACAGAAGTGAAATATTAACATCTTTTTGTTACATTTGTAATACAGCTTGAAACATTGAGAGAACATATTTGAACTAGTTGTTGAATGGTTGCACAGATTGATGTTGTGGTGGCGAATGAGTGATGCGGGGTGAGGATGTGAGAGGGTGTTTGAGGGTGATAGGGGATGTGAGGGTGGGTGTGAGGGTGAGGGTGAGTGAGGGTGAGTGAGGGTGAGTGAGGGTGGGTGAGGGTGGGTGAGGGTGAGAGGGGGTGAGAGAGGGTGAGAGGGGGTGTGTGTGTGTGTGTGTGAGGGTGAGCGTGAGGGTGAAGGGGTGTGTGGGGGGGTGTGGGGGTGAAGGGGTGTGTGAGGGTGAGGGGGTGTGTGAGGGTGAGGGGGTGTGTGAGGGTGAGTGAGGGAGGGTGAAGGGGGGTGAGTGACGGTGTGTGGCCGAGGAGGTGTGAGGGTGTGTGAGGATGAGTGAGGCTTTGATTGTGTGAGGCTGAGTGTGTGATGGTGTGAGGGTGAGTGAGGGTTTGATGGTGTGAGGGTGAGTGTGTGATGGTGTGAGGGTGCGAGGATGTGAGAGGGTGGGGTGATGTGAGGGTGTGTGAGGGTTGTGAGGGTGAGGGGGGTGTGAGGGTGAGTGAGGGTGTGAGGGTGAGTGAGGGTGTGAGGGTGACTAGGAGAAGCTGGCAGTGTAGTTCTCTGGTTCCACACCTAGTGGCACAACATCACTGAATAAAAGAGGAATGGCAGTCCACACAAGTCAATACATCGCATAATCGGCCATCGGAAAATGTGAGAATATTTGGACGCCGCTAACGAAGAAGGAAATGTTGCACAAACATCAAGATCCAGTGTGAGGGCCCCTGGAGCCGAACTGAAACCAAATTGGCACGCAGCCCTAACTGAGACACTGTGGGGTGCTACGGAGAATAGTAGCCTCGCAGTGCACTATGGATCCTACACCCTACTCACAATAAAGAGGGAAGACATTTTAACAAGTAGAGTGCATTGAAACAGCACTTAAAGTGTAGAAAGCATGTGAGATGCATTAATCCCCGGCAGAGAGCGCTAAGAATGACCCGTGACGGCTGCTGCGACTCAGACACACCGTGTAGCATCCAGCATCGATCACAATAGCAGGAGCTGCACTCAGAGCGTCACCTATCTTACAAGCCCACCCCCCCCCCTCGTTTTTTCGTCCCACTTAATGCCCTGGGTGCAAAGGACGCACAGCTCTCACTGCGGTACATGCACTATCATACAATCCTCGCACGGACTTTGCAGGAATCTAGCCGGATGTAGCTCGAGAAAGCGCCTAGACTCGAGGCTTGGGGTGACGGGCACACAGATCACTGTCGGTGAGTGGACCGGGGAGCTGGGCTTCAGGGCAGCAGAGGGCGTGTAGGGGCACCTCACTCAGGCATCAATGGGAGGGGGGGGAGGGGGGTAAACATCCTTAAAATAAGCACTGCCTGGACCACAGGGGTAGAATGGGGTTTCTAAAAGACCCAGGATACGGGCGTCTTCAGGTAAATGATTGATGTTTGAAGTCTGGGGCTCACCAGCTGCTGCAGGAGGCCTCTCGTCTGCGAGGAGACAGCTCTTGTGCAAGCACAGCGCCAAAGTCCAACGAAGAGCTGCACTTGAAACCAGACGCGCCCACGGAGTGGCTGCTAGAAGAGGAGCAGTGCTTGGGACTGGCCGCAGAGCACAGAAACGATCACGTGACACGACACGTGGGAAAGGTCTTTCAGTGGAAGCAATTTTTAAATAGTCAAAGCAAGGTTGTTTCCAAAATTATTTCTTTCCTATAACATGCATTGGTAGAAGTTACTCTTTATAACAGTAGAATTCGTATGATTTTCTCCTTTAAAATGTGTGTACATCACCAGACGAAAAACAAAAAATAGCAACCAGACTCAACTGCCGTTGAAATGTAAATGTTGCACTACAAAGGAATGAAATATCTTCCCGCTGAGTGTTTAACTTGTACACAACGCGAAGTCATGCACAACCCACTTCTTCCAGAGAATAAAAAACAAGTTCATATTATAGGGTGCCGCTGCGCTGCCCGGGGCGACCCGGAAGCTCTTGGCCGGCCGGCCAATCCGCTCGCGGCCGACCGGAAGTCCCGCCTCCCGAGGTCCGCGAGCTGCCGGCGCATGGAGCGCCCTGCCGGTCCGGGGTAGCCCGGGTCCCCAGGAGGGGGCCGGGGAGCAGGAGGAGTGTGGCGCCTGTTGCGGGGCTCCTCTGACCTGAGGGAGCCCCGATTTAGAAGAGGAGACGCGCCGCGCCGTGAGGAGCGGAGCGCGAGAGGAGCCCCGCCGGAAGAGCGCAGTCGGTGAGTGGGGCCCAGGGCTGATGTGAAGTCCGTGCGTGCCTGTGTGTATGCCTGTGGGGGAGGGGAGGGGAGGGAAGGGGGGGAGTGTGTGCGCGCGTGTATGCGTGTGTGCGCGAGGGAATGTGTGTGCGCATGCGTGACTGTGTGTGATTGAGAGAGAATGCGAGGCGGGGGATAGTGTGCCGTGTGCCTGTATGTGTGCCGTGTGCATGCGCGCGCCTGTGTGTGTGTGTGTGTGCGTGCGTGCATGCAGAGGGGTGGGGGCTGCCTGTGTCTGTGTGAGAGCAAGGGCTTTGCACCGCGCAAGCGCAGCTCAGACGCGCGCTCCCGAGGTGAAATCTGACCTCGTCAAAGCGCGCGTCGGATAGCTGTCCACATTCCTAAATACGGGCCACAATAGGTCTGAAGCAGACACCTTCAATGCTCACGCATTGAGGGTAGGTCTGCTCGACCTAAAAAGAAGAAAAAAAGAAAGCAGTGCCTCTCACTGCCTGCAATATGTCACATGCACTGCAGAGACATTGTAAACATGTACTGCAGCAGAAGGTTGTTGAACAGATCACACGGGCAGTGGCATGGATTGGAAGGGGCCAGGGTGCGCTCAGAAAGCAGTGTCTCTTACTGCCTGCAACCTGTTGCATGCACTGCAGAGACACTGTAAGCAGGAGCTGCAGCAGGAGGTTGTTGAACAGATCACACGGGCAGTGGCGTGGATTGGAAGGGGAAAGGGTGCGCTCAGAAAGCAGTGCCCCTCACTGCCTGTAACCTGTACCATGCACTGCAGACACACGGTAGACTGGAACTGCAGCAGGAGGTTGTTGATCATATCTCATGGACTTTGGCGTGGGTGGCAAGGGCCTATGATGCGCACAGAGAGCAGTGACCCTACCTGTAACCCGTTCCATGCACTGCAGACACTGCAATCAGAGGCTGCAGCGGGAGGTTGTTGATCAGATCACACGGGCAGAGCGTGGGGGGCAAGGGTCTATGGTACGCACAGAGAGCAGTGCCCCTGCCTGTAACCCGTTCCATGCACTGCAGACACTGCAATCAGGGGCTGCAGCGGGAGGTTGTTGATCAAATCCCAGGGGCAGCGGCATGGGTTGCAAGGGCCCAGTGTGCCCCTCACTGGCTACAACCCATTGCATGCACTGCAGCAGAACTCTTTGAGTAATTGTTGTGGGTTGCGATCTGAGTTGCAGGGGTTTAGGTTGGCGCATCTGGTCATCTGTAATATACTCTGCAGCAGCAATCTATACAGGCACTGCAGCAGGGGACTGACTGTGCTGCGTGCAGCGGTCTGAGCTGTGGGGGAGGGGGTCTATGATAGAGGTGGAACACCGTGTTATCTCGTGCACTTTTCGCCTCTTGTAAACTGCATGGGCACTGGTATACAGTGGCTGCAGGAGGAGGCTGTAGAACAGGTGGCCTAAGCTGCGGAGCGAAGGATGCAAGTGGAAAGCAGTGCCCCTCACTTCCTGTCACTTGTTACATTGAACAGCAGCACGGGGCGAGCACTGCAGCAGTGACGGGCAGTCCTCGGCGATGCTCGCAGAGCAGGGGCGGCTCTGCGGGGCCTCTCCTCCGGCAGCAGGTGCGGCGGCGGGCCGCAGGGCCCCTTTAAGGCGCTGGGACCAGCCCCAGCCTGCCCTGCTTCCTGCCGGAGAGAAGCTTTGGGGAGGCTAGAAATTTAGCTGCGGGGCTGGGCCGCGCTCCTGAGTGCAGGTGGGGGCTGGGCGAAGGGCAGGGGGCACGGGGAGTGGAGAGGGAAGGAGGCGGGAGGAGTGAAGTGGAGAAAGGGCCGGGCAGGCACAGGAGTGGGAGAAGGAAGCAGAAAGAGAAGGTAGCTGAGGGTGAGACGGCAGTGAGAGGGAAGAGTGCCGGAGAGGGGGGGCCGAAGAGGGGCGCGAGGCAAAGAGTGGAGAAGTGGAGCAGCACCGCAGCAGAGGAAAGGAGAAGAGGGAACATTTAAAGTGAAGTAAAACAAGTTCATATTATAGGGTGCCGCCGCGCTGCCCGCGGCAACCCGGAAGCTCTTGGCCGGCCGGCCGGCCAATCCGCTCGCGGCCGACCGGAAAGTCCCGCCTCCCGAGGTCCGCGAGCTGCCGGCGCATGGAGCGCCCTGTCGGTCCGGGGTAGCCCGGGTCCCCAGGAGGGGGCCGGGGAGAAGGAGGAGTGTGGCGCCTGTTGCGGGGCTCCTCTGACCTGAGGGAGCCCCGATTTAGAAGAGGAGAAGCGCCGCGCCGTGAGGAGCGGAGCGCGAGAGGAGCCCCGCCGGAAGAGCGCAGTCGGTGAGTGGGGCCCAGGGCTGATGTGAAGTGCGTGCGTGCCTGTGTGTATGCCGAGGGGGGATGGGGGGAGTGTGTGCGCGCGTGTGTGCGCGAGGGAATGTGTGTGCGCATGCGTGACTGTGTGTGATTGAGAGAGAATGCGAGGTAGGGGATAGTGTGCCTGTATGTGTGCCGTATGCCTGCGTGTGCATGCGCGCGCCTGTGTGTGTGTGTGTGCGTGCGTGCGTGAATGCAGAGGGGTGGGGGCTGCCTGTGTCTGTGTGTGAGCAAGGGCTTTGCACCGCGCATGTGCAGCTATCAGACGCTCGCTCCCGAGGTGAAATCTGACCTCGTCAAAGCGCGCGTCTGGTAGCTGTCCACATTCCTAAATACGGGCCACAATAGGTCTGAAGCAGACACCTTCAATGCTCACGCATTGAGGGTAGGTCTGCTCGACCTAAAAATGAGGTTTCTACATACCTTCTCAATATATTATTTGTAAATCCTTCAAATGTTTGCTTCAATTTATTTGTGACAATGAGTTCTTTAGAAGGTTTACGGTTTCTCAACCAGTCATTGTGGCGTATGTAATCCCCCTTTATAAAAATAAAAAAATAAAATCGTATATAAACATTGTTTAAAATATTTGTCCTGCACATATTTATGTTAGAAAAATATGGCAAAAGGTAAAAAGCTGAACCTCCATATGTAAAGTATTTTTCTCCAGCACGTAATAATGGAGACCGGGAGAAACCAGAGCTAAAGTACAGTACCCCTCCGAGCACCCACGAACACCCCAACAGCTCAGAAACCCACAGCCAAAACCTAGACCCCGCGAGCCGCCATAGTGCAATTTACGTACACCAAAACCGTCCGCAGACCCGCATTCGGCCAAGGGCAACCAAGCTCCCAGAGATCCCACGGGTGCACCAAGTTACACTGCCCCTCAACTCCTGTCTCCCCGAGCAAATTTAATGCTCCGAGACTACCCATATTGCGGCATTAAAGATAATAATTATAGGTCAGCAGACGAATGCCCAAACAACCAATTAATCAGAAAAGAAACGCTAGAATCCAAAACAGTGGGAAGACTCAATGTTAAAGGAGTGTGCTCCAAGAAATATCACTTTTCTGCAATATAAAATTGCTCAAAGTAACATCAATTCTGGAATATAGCTCTGAAACTACACATATTAGTGCGTTAAGGGAAATTCTAAGTGAGCAATGGAGTACCGAAATAACCATTTATTCAGCAGAAACGCTAAATTCCAAAGCAGTAGGGTCACTCAATATTGAAAGAGTGTGCTCCAAGAAATATTGTTATTCTATAGTATAAACCACTCGTAATTAAGTAAAATCTGGAATACATTGGTCTCCATTATTACGTGCTGGAGAAAAATACTTAAACCAAAACAGGGTCTGGGCTCACTGGCAATAAGGACAAGCCTCACCATCAATTAACTATAAACCAAAAACAGTACCAGTATTGCCAAACTAATTCAACTTGGACCAAGGATGATCACTCGAATCACTGACTGAAACAGTAACTCTCGGAAAAAAGTTTTGTCCGAAATGAATCAAATGAATTTAATTATTTTCACATTACACGCATCATATCAATGAGCAATTTTTTGTTTTTTAGATGAACATTTAAATAACTCGACAAAAGTATGTCAAACAACGAAATGAAACAAATAAAAAGACACTTTGATGACAGATTCACAACTTGCATTCAACATTCATACGGGACAACACACTGATATATATACACAAATAAGCATTCGAAAATTCTATTTACAACATAATTTTTGAAAAGCATAGCATTGGAAATCAACGACTAAAGAATTTTGATGTGTTTAAGAGTCAATCGAGAATTCCTAATGCTGGGTAGAGAAGGTCTACGCGTTTCGATGACCCCTTGTTGTGGGGAAATCTCGTCAGGACCAAGCGCCTGTGAATGGAGAAACAAAATTGGGTCAACCAAGGGGACCGGACTCTACCTCTCAACGCTACAGTGGGGGTGGGGGAAACTGATCATACCTTTCAGTTGCTGGGTTCTCTTTTGGAAGTGAAACTGTAATAAAAACAAAACCTCTTTTAGCCTCTAATTCGGAAAAACCGCAATAGCACTTTCCTGATTGTCACATTCATTCGTGAGTACTTACATAGTGTTACGCCTGGCGCGCTCTCAATAAGTCTTGTTCTCGCCAATTGGGATGGAAGTGGAGATCTACAAGAATAGAAGGACTAGTCAGGGGACCTAATGTTTAAGCTGGTGGCGGTAGCTGCTATCTTTGAAACCGGGAGCTACTTACATATTATCGTAGCGTGGAGACGGGACTGTTTCCCGGATTTGCACGGTGAAACGCCTCTTTGGATTGATTGGTTCCTGAAAGAAATGGAAGGCTCGTGTCAGTTCTTTCAGAGAGGATGGATGAGCGGTGGTGCTATTCTGCCACGGTGTTCCGATATACCTGTTGGATTGTAGTATGCTGAGTCTATCTGGGGGTCCACGCTCTTCGGTCTCTGTCAATGAATGCAGTTGCCGGCACCATCCAGTCGGTGTCTCTGATCTCGTGTGTCCTGGTATTTTACTCACTTCCTGGTCCTGGGGGTTGTGGGGATTGTAGTTTTTTTGAAATTCGTCGTCATGGAGACGTTGTGTGTATCATGTGACCATGTGTAGTCGGGCTCATAGTCTGCGCAGGAGACGGCAGTCCGAATAGGTTCATATGTCTTAGATGGATTTAAAGTCTTTATAAACGGTAAAGCTCAGAGAGTTCATTAAGACCATTTGTTGCTGTATTGAACTTGACTATAAGCATGGCTTCATGGCGGGATAATTTTGCCTCAATATCTCCCCCTCTGGGATCTTTTTCAATTTTTGCAATGACTGTCCATTTTAGATCCTCTAGTGTGTGTTCGTGGCTGATCCAATGATTGACAAGTGGGGCAGTTGTGACTTTCTTTTTTATCCGTGATTTATGTTGTGTGATGCGACATCTTATCTCCTGACTTGTTTTGCCGATGTATAGCTTGTCGCAAGGACATTTTATACCGTAGATGACGTATCTCGATTTACAGTTCGTAAACTTTTCATGTTTCCAGAACAGTTGCTTATGTTGAAACAAGCATCCTTCTTCCGTACTTGCACAACAAATGCAGGATCCGCATTTATGATGTCCCTGTATAGGTGGTAGTCCTAGCATGGTGTTAATTGTAGGTGAGTTCTGCTTCATTGCTGCTGGTACTAGGTGGTTGGCCACGCTTTGATCTTTTTTGAAGGCAAATAATGGCTTCTCTTTTAGTGTCTCATCTACATTTTCTACTAGATGCCAATTTTGTAAGATGGTTTTTTTGAGTTGATTCGAGTTGGGGCAAAATGTGGAGACACATACTATCCTGTTGAGAGTTGGTTTTGTCCTTTTTACTAGTAGTGTATCTCGGGGGATCCACCACACTCTCTTCATAGTTCTTTTTAGTAATTTGACGGGATAGCCTCTTGACGCTAGATTGTCTGTCAGGTTAGTAGCGTGGAACATATATTCGTCTTTGAAATGGCAGTTCCTCTTAATCCGCAAATACTGTCCGAATGGGAGGTTTTCTTTTAAGTTTCGCGGATGATTGCTATTGAAATGTAAAGCCTTGTTTCTGTCTGTCAATTTTTTGTATAATGTCGTCACCAAGCCTTCGTCTGTTGGATATACCTCGACATCGAGAAATGACATTTTTACTTTCGAAAAGTTCATGCTGAATTTTATTTCATCTGTTCGTGTGTTGAGCCACTCGTGAAATTCCTTTAGATCTTCTTCTGATCCTCTCCAAGTTAAAAAGACGTTGTCAATGTAACGACTCCAGCTTGTGATTTTTTCAGAAAATGGATTCGACTGATAAACAAATTTCTCTTCGTATAATGACATAAAAAGTACAGCCAATTCTGGGACGAAAGGACACCCCATGGCTTCACCGCTTATCTGGTAGAAAAACTCTCCGTTGAAATTAAAGTAATTTTTCTTCAGTGCCAATGTAGCTAATTGCATGATAAACTCTGTTGGTACTCTAGTTGGTTTTGGTCGTTGGTCAAGGTAGTACTGGATCGCATCCAGACCGTCACTCTGAGGAATCTGGGTGTACAGTGAACTAACGTCCATTGTTACAAGGAAATCTTCATTTTGTTCAAACGGGATTGTGGGAAGTTTATTGATCAAATCAGTCGTGTCTCGGAGGAATGATTTCACCTCGGACATGAAGGGTTTCAAGAAAAAATCCACAAACTTTGATACCGGTTCAAACAAAGACTCACATCCGGAGACAATTGGTCTTCCGGGGGGGGGCATTAATGTCTTTGTGGACTTTGGGTAAGACATAAAATAAGGGTATTCGTGGGTTGTTACATTTAAGATATTCAAATTCTTTCTTCCCAATTATTCCTTCAGCCAAGCCTTTCTCCAGAATTGGGTTAAGTTGTTGTTGTAGTTCTGCAGTGGGATTTTTGGCTATTTTTCTGTAGCATCTAGGATTGTTAAGTTGACTCATCACCTCTCCAATGTATTTCCCAGTGTCCCATACCACTATCGATCCTCCCTTGTCCGCCTGTTTGATTGTAACTGACGTGTCCTTTTTGAGATTGTCTAGCGCACATTTTTCAGCTTGTGAGATGTTAAATTTGGTCCAATTTCGTCTTTCTTCCATTTTACTTATAGCTGACAAGATGGTTTTTTCGAAGGTGAGTATTTCTTTTGCTACTTTATTTCCTGGTGGGCAAAAAGTAGACTTTCTCCTCAGTCCTGTGACTTCTACTGGCAAATTGATAGGTGTTTGTGCGAAAAAAGATTTAAGTTTTATTTTGCGACAGAATTCAATTGCCTCCATTTTGAGTTTCACGAAATTGGTATGTCTCATGGGGACAAAAGAGAGACCTTTTTCCAAAATGCTAGTTTCTGCTGGGGTGAGAATTTTATTGGATAGATTGAAAATTGGAGAGACTACCAGTTCTTGTAGTTGTGCCTCCGTGTCGACATCTCCCATGGCTGATTGTACCGTGGGCGTGCTCGATTTTGTGGTTGGCCTCTTCCTAAAAAAGGAGCCGAAGAGGGTCCTGGTTGTTGTTGGAATGATCCTCTTTTATTCCCTCCTCTCCTTTGATTGTTGTTCTCACTCTCACTACCGCTTGATGCTGACGAGGTATCTGAGAAAGAAATGAATTTATTTGTTGATCGTCCTTGGTATTCTCCTAAATATCTCCTTGAGTCTGCTCGAGAGTAGAAATCTGTTTGAAGGTCCCCTGACTAGTCCTTCTATTCTTGTAGATCTCCACTTCCATCCCAATTGGCGAGAACAAGACTTATTGAGAGCGCGCCAGGCGTAACACTATGTAAGTACTCACGAATGAATGTGACAATCAGGAAAGTGCTATTGCGGTTTTTCCGAATTAGAGGCTAAAAGAGGTTTTGTTTTTATTACAGTTTCACTTCCAAAAGAGAACCCAGCAACTGAAAGGTATGATCAGTTTCCCCCACCCCCACTGTAGCGTTGAGAGGTAGAGTCCGGTCCCCTTGGTTGACCCAATTTTGTTTCTCCATTCACATGCGCTTGGTCCTGACGAGATTTCCCCACAACAAGGGGTCATCGAAACGCGTAGACCTTCTCTACCCAGCATTAGGAATTCTCGATTGACTCTTAAACACATCAAAATTCTTTAGTCGTTGATTTCCAATGCTATGCTTTTCAAAAATTATGTTGTAAATAGAATTTTCGAATGCTTATTTGTGTATATATATCAGTGTGTTGTCCCGTATGAATGTTGAATGCAAGTTGTGAATTTGTCATCAAAGTGTCTTTTTATTTGTTTCATTTCGTTGTTTGACATACTTTTGTGGAGTTATTTAAATGTTCATCTAAAAAACAAAAAATTGCTCATTGATATGATACGTGTAATGTGAAAATAATTAAATTCATTTGATTCATTTCGGACAAAACTTTTTTCCGAGAGTTACTGTTTCAGTCAGTGATTCGAGTGATCATCCTTGGTCCAAGTTGAATTAGTTTGGCAATACTGGTACTGTTTTTGGTTTATAATGGAGAAAAATACTTTACATATGAAGGTTCAGCCTTTTACCTTTTGCCATATTTTTCTAACATAATTATGTGCAGGCCGAATATTTTAAACAATGTTTATATACAATTTCTTTTTATTTTTTATAAAGGGGGATTACATACGCCACAGTGACTGGTTGAGAAACCTTAAACCTTCTAAAGAACTCATTGTCACAAACAAATTGAAGTAAACACTTGAAGGATTTACAAATAATTTATTGAGAAGGTAAGTAGAAACCTCATTTTTGAAATATTGGGGTACTAATAGTGTCTATAATTACCGGAATCAGTAAGAAGAATATTGCTTTCTACATATTAGGTGGCCATCCCTATACACTCTTGAATCCTTGGATTATTAAATCCGTGAATCAATCAATCAATCAAGAGTATTTGTAAAGCGCGCTACTCACCCGCTAGGGTCTCAAGGTGCTGGGGGGGGGGGGGGGCTGCTACTGCTCGAAAAGCCAGGTCTTAAGTTGCTTCCTGAAGGAGAGATGGTCCTGGGTGAGTCGTAGGTGGGTGGGGACGGTGTTCCATGTCTTGGCCGCCAGGTAGGTGAAGGATCTTCCTCCGGTGGTGGTTCTGCGGATCCGTGGGATGGTGGCGAGGGCGAGGCTGGCGGAGCGGAGCTGGTGGGTTGGTGTGTAGAACGTGAGGCGGTTATGAGGTATTCGGGGCCCAAGTCGTGGAGAGCCCTGTGTGCGTGGGTGAGGAGTCTGAACGTGATCCTCTTGCTGGCGGGGAGCCAGTGCAGGTCCCTCAGGTGGGCGGAGATGTGGCTGTGTCGGGGGATGTCCAAGACGAGTCGTGCTGAGGCGTTCTGGATGCGCTGGAGTCTTTTCTGTAGTTTGGCGGTGGTCCCAGCGTAGAGGGCATTCCCGTAGTCCAGATGGCTGGTGACGAGGGCCTGGGTGACCGTTTTCCTGGTTCCAGTGGGGATCCAGCGGAAGATCTTACAGAGCATGCGGAGTGTGTTGAAGCAGGAGGAGGTAACGGCGTTAACTTGCCTGGCCATCGTGAGGGAGGAGTCAAGGATGAAGCCCAGGTTGCGTGTGTGGTCCGTGGTTTTAGGTGGGGGGCCCAGAGCAGGGGGCCACCAGGAGTCGTCCCAGGCGGAGATGGATGGGCCGAGGATGAGGACTTCCGTCTTGTCTGAGTTCAGTTTCAGGCGGCTGAGCTTCATCCAGTCTGCGATGTCTTTCATGTACCCATTGGTCGTCAAAATCAACAGTTGACATTATCACTACTTTTGGTAAGCAATAAGAAAGCCTAAAATTTGAAATATGAGCGGCTGTTCCTTACGATAATATTAGTCTCCAATACATGGTGTATATATGTGGGTAATATAATTTAATTCCGGCTGCAAATCAATTCAGGACTAATATAGTCTCTGCTTGACAAGCAAATAAACCATAATTGTGTATGATTAGCTCTTCCCTATGGAAATGTAAAGTCACAGGAGTATGTAAACAGGTTCTCTCTTTCCCTCTGTCAATTCCAGAAAAATAACTGTTCTCTGGTGTGTTTTGTAAAACAAATATGAATATGTAAAGAAATCCGTTTAGTAGGTGAATCAAGTCCATGTACATAGTGGAAGTCTCATTTCTAATTTGCACAAAGTAATCATGTATTTGAAATTGTGGTGTAGTAAAATAGTTGTTTTTATTTGAAAATAGTAGTTTGTAATATATTTATTTTTCTATAATCACTTTTGTAGCCCTGAAGAAGTCCTCTGGACGAAAAGCGTTGACTGCGCTTTGTATGAAGAAAAAAAGAATATAATAACTTTGTAAGCCCTACTGAACGGATTCTTCAAATTTTTATCGGTTTATTATTATTTATTGTGGAATGCTGAACCATTGTGTTTTGTTGAGAAATTTGGGGTGAATGCCCTTGGAAGCCTAGGGGTATGTGGCTTCAGGTTCTTGGCACCTAGACTCGTTGAACACAAGAGGCCAAATTGTAGATAAGTGCGGTCATTATTGCCCTGTACCCTTGATGCTTTATTGTTGTTTGCTATATAATATGATGTGTTAGGGGGAGCGTGTTCTTCCTCCAGAGAGGGTATCATAACACTAGAGGGGCTAATCTTATCCGGTCCCTAATATACAAAAAGTTTATTTCCGGGTGGCAGTTGAAATTAGAGCATGATGCCGGTAGAAAAATTAGCCATTTCAGGAATTTATCCTCGATAGTCTGCACGTGGTCGGTGTTAGCGATACCCCATACCCCTGCCTCATTGGTAGTTAGGGATACTGTCTTTGCCTTATAAATGCTCTTTATAATTCTTATGGGCTTTGAACCCAATTTTTGGGCAAATCTAGTAATGGCTACCAAGATTGTTTCCATTGCTAGCACCCTATTTTAAATCATAGGAATCCAGGTATGATGCTTATCAAACATGACATCCAAGTAGGGGAAGGAATCTACTATCTCTAGTTTGCGAGCCCCTAAATGAAAGGATGGTGTTTTGCCTTGTCCCCTTGGAGTTACTATTAAGATAACTGATTTTGATTTATTTACCCTTAAATCCAGGGAAGTCATGAATGAGGAATAAGCCATTAACATGTGTTGCAGGACCCTCCCAGTTCTCGCCACTAGGACAGTATCGTCTGCATATGCAAGCAGAGGCAGCGATAATGACCTGAACTTTGGGATGTCTAGGGCTGTACCCAACAGGGCTGCTGCTACCCCATTAGTGTATAAGGAGAATAGGAGAACGCACCCTTGCCTAACCCCTCAAAGAATCCTGAAAGAACAGGTGCAAGCCCCGTTCTTACCGTACCGCACCAAAGCGGTAGTCTGGTAGTAGAGCTGTTTGATGAATGTGAGTATTGCCCGGTCCACCCCCATGGCCTCCATTATCTCCCATAGCCTGCTATGGTTTCGGTGAGTAGAATGTGATTAACGAACTGGCAGGAGTCACAGTCTCAAACCATTGCACATCTTGTATCACATCAGTAGGGTCATCAATAGGCCTCGGCTGGTGGACGCAAGGCTTCTGATTGGATGGTAAGGGGCATGAAAAACAAGTACTTACATTAAGATAGTTTATATTTCTGTAGAAAAAAATCTTGTTGTGCTTTTTGTCCCTTTGTCTAATGTAACAAATTAGTTTTGTCCCTCACTCCAGCTTATTTGTCGGTGGAGTTTCGATTTCTTTGTTATAGCCAAACCGTCTTCCATGAATCAATGCTCTTTAGATCTCCCTAACCATGGTAATAAACTTCTGACTGCGCCAGTGAACAGTTACAGTTTAGCAGGAAACAGGAGTTTCAGAGCTGCCAAGAAGCCTGGACACAAAGTCAAGAAAAAAGCTAAACTCGGAGGAAGACCTAAGAAGTTTAAAAGAATATCCAGGTGAGAACGTAACCTCATCGTCTGGCTCACATCCCTGTCATGTGACTGGTGTTGAAGAGGATGCAGATTGGCCCCTGGCTTCAGAACTGCATTTCTGAGTCAAGGTGAACAGAGAGGACCTGCCCTGCCTGTGAAGGTGTTGGGACGGTGACAGCAATTATTGTACTGAGTAAAGGAAAAAAGGACTCACTGTGCAGATTGTGAACAATGACTTAAAAAGAAAGACTGTGCATCCTCGTGAGCACCCTCTGGGCAGTAAGGGCTTGAGTAGCCCCCCCGGAAGAGGCATCGTCTCTTTCCACCATAAATCTGTCAGACAATTCTTCTGGGCCACACCAGCGGTGGAACGTTCCTTGCAGGTATCAATGACAATCTCTCTACTTTTCTCAATCTTGCGCTCCCACCATCCTTCTATTATTTCACTGCCATTATTTCTCACAGCATTCTGCATCGTCATGTGCTATCTCTAGTATAGCCTTATAGCTACCCGCTGCGGGCTATAGCGGTTGTTAAAGGCCTCGATCCTGATTTATAGGCATGAGTCACAGGCAAGACCTAACAAGGGAGAGGGTCTATGACAACCGGTATGGCTTGAGGCAGAAGGGCTATAAAATCCCATCCGCTGACAGTTTAAATTTAAACTGAGAAACAGAAAGGCACATATTGGAATGTTGGTGCAGAAGGCGTATAGTAGCCACTGTTAGCCCTGAGCTCTTCTACTGTCTTCAGCGGAGCTGCCAACAATCCAATCTTCTAAATATATTTATTTATATATTCTTACTGCGCCTTTATTTTCCAGTTAGTAGCCAGCAGTCTAGAATCCATATTTTTGCAGGTTGATATTTGTAACTCAATATCTTGACATACACCCGCCTGTGTCTTCCCGGTTCTAATGCTGTTGTGTGCGCTAGGGATGGGCACTCATTTTAATCCACTATTGTCAATATTTGTTGCTTGTCAGGCTTCAGTAGCACAATATCCAACTTCTAAAGATTCGGTGCGGTCAGTTAATCCTTATATTGGTTCATACGGTGATATGTATGCTTCCATTTCATAAACTAGGCGTGCATACGCTGTCAGTGGGTATTTGTCTAGCACTGATCACAGGGGTCTTTTCCTTTAGGTTTGTCCATGTCCCATACTGCGGGTGCTGCAAGGCTCCAGCTGTGTGACTCTCATGTCCTATTTGTGACGTGTGGGAGCCAGTCATTTGCATTGGAGTTTGGAAGATTCCAGCCATGTCCATTAGACAACTGGAGGAGACAAAGAGACACACAGAACACACAATAACAAAACGGGTGCTGTGATTTACATGTGGTCAAATAAACACAAACGTATTCAGTACTTGTACTCTTGGGTAAGGCAACTGCTTCACTATTTCACAAAAAATGTCAAGAAATGTATCATATCCATATTTATTAAAATGAATCGGAAATGCTGTCAAACAAAAGGCCTTACAAAAATTACCAAGATGGAGCAATCGATTATGAATTGATTACACAAACCCATAGAAAAAACGAATGCAACACGTAATGAATGACAATACAGAACCCCTTGTCACAAGTATGGGGGAAAAGCATGTTTAAAAAGAAAATATGCAACAATCATAATATTGGAACTATTTTAAACGCAAAGATGAACAAAATTGAAAAGCTACTCATCTAATTTCCATTGTCAGGCACTAAAGTTGAGGCACTGAGAAAGCAAATCATATGAGTAAAATAAGCAACAAATGAAACAAAGCAAAGACTCCCCAGGCACCTGAAGATGTTGGCAGCTGGGAGACAGCTGGTTAGTGCAGATCGTGAACGTTCACGGGGACTCCACTCTGACATATAAGGAAAAGACATGATAGAACAACTGAATATGAACAAAACAGCACAAATGTTTGGGATGTTGCCAACCCAGAGTCCAAAGTCTCAGTTGTAAAACTGAATTTTTTATTTTTATTTACCTTCTGTCAAAGAGCGACAACGTTGTTCTCAGCATTTGTAACTGAGGGGCATCAGCACGTTTCAGCTGCAGCTCTATACGAGACACAAATACAAAGCAGCAACTCTGCTGCTGAAGAGGAAACAAACGAGGCAGTCTCTGCCCAGGCAATGCAATCAGAGGAGTTGTGGTCTTAGTACGAGAAGGATGTAGCAATCAATGGTGTCACCGGATGGCAGGGTAGTGGGAACTGCTTTGAGGACACTAAAGGACATCAAAGAGGGCCGTAGGTTGTCCACTGAGGGTGGCCCTAAGGAAGCAGGAGTAAAATCTGACCTTCCTGCCTGCTGTTCATGGGACATGAGATCTTGCTTGTCCTAGGAGGACTGAACGATCAACAGTGATGCACCGGAAATAGACAGGAGAGGAAAGCAAGCTGGAGAGTAATCAAAGCAGAATAGGGTCAGAGCTCTCCTGCTAGTCAAACTTCAAGCATTCGGTACAGCTGTTTAGCATCCTCCATGGTTCGGTTCTCCTATATATATCATTTAATAATGACTTTAATTTCTCAGGCATTAACAGCGGATGCTTCCCCTTTCCACAATCTACACGCTAATCAAACATGTATTTTACTACCAGCCACAGCACATTAACAAACAACTGACAGTGCAGTGTACGTATTGATAAATACGTTTTAATTTGAAAATGAAATCAGGGAGAGCATTTTTTTTAATTATTGTTCTAATCTAAAGCAAGGATGCATATTGCTGTTCAAATATCACTTTCATGAAGAATAGGTATATTGGAAACTAACCGTTTACTTAAAGGATGGCAGGATTACATGCACTCAAGGTACAATGAAAACACATTTAGTTGAAGACGCTGTCAGGCATATAGGAAATCTCATAGAAAATAATTAAGTCCCAGGCTGCTTTATCTAAGATGAGGTTTTTTTTTACGTCTTTAAATCTTTCACTGTTATAACAGGTAATATCACATCTGTCTTGGCTCCCCTTTTTCAAAGCAGGTTTTTCACTATATGCCAATAGCCTGTGACTATTGCCCTTAGGAAAAAAAAACATTTTCTTCTCTTGTATCATTACACTTGCTTTAGTTAAAGCCACTAAAAGCAGTTTCTTGTAACTGGAAGTTTAAATGTAATTATTCACTGCACGGCTGAGATGTTCTTTCTTATTTTCTCATGTGTGGTCTCAGTGGCTGGGATCGCTTGTATTTCTATAGTGGCTCTTTTTCTTTTTGTCACGCTAGCAAATGTTATTCCGTTATAAGTAGTTGAATACCAAAAGGTGTAATTTTTGGACTATGTGGTAATCTCTTTTTTTCCTCCTCAAATGAGTATTCGTTGTTAGATAAATTCTCCTAATAGTATATTTTGGGAACTGGAAAATCTGACCTCCATCTATATTTACTGAGTTAGTTGCAATAGAAAATAAATATTCTGACGCAATACTAATGATTGGCATTGTGTAATGAAACAAAACCAGAAAAAAGGCAGACAAAACAAAAAGAATAGGTGGTGATCTATAATTTTTGGAAAATCGGGACTCGCAACTAATCTTTGAAACCAAACAAAATTGTGAAGTGGTTCACAAAAAATAGCACAGACAAAAACATTGGTGTGGTTAAAACAATAAACTTTGCTTGGCCATGAGTCTACATGATTTTACTGCATAAATATCATTAAAATCATATTTTTTAAATTTCAATATATGAAATTTCCTTTAAAAGTACACTTAATCCCTGCTCAATTTCAGAGTTATTGTCTCCTTCTCATTTGAAATTATCTAAAATCATCATCCTAACTGCCCCTTTCACACTTGAATTTAAAATGATGCTATTTGCCAAAAACATGCCTGCTTAAAATATAATAATATAGCGTGTTTAATAGATCTGTTTAAGGATTTTAATCAGTTTTCTAATTACTTTTTAGGTGTTTCATCCAAGTTTCCAAATCATGCCTTCCACTATCAATAACTCGAAAATCTCACACAGCTTGCCCCGCAAAACTTACAACCATTTTCTACAAATTCTTCCACTTGCTAATTTACATTTTTGTTAGTATTACAATTTAACCTGCAACAATTTTATAAACAATGAATTTTTATCTTTGGTAAAGTTTATAAATGAAAGCGGTTTCAATAATGACAGTTCTCAGCTCAGTACTGAAAGTAGAGGAATTTGTGTATTTTTCTTTCCCATGTGTCCTCTGATGTCTAGCAGCACGTGCTTTCACAATGAAGCCGGTCTCACACGCTGTGCATTAATTAAGACTTCTTATTAGTTTGTACGTTCTGGTGAATTCTAAGGCTTTTTCTTATTAATGAAGCTTTTGCCACAATCTGAGCATTGATTAAGGATTCTTGCATGAGTGTCTTTTACGGTGCATGGTAAGACTTGCTTTACTACTTAACCCTTTCCCACATTCTGTGCACTGATAAGGAGTCTCTCCTGTATGAGTTCTAAGGTGACAAGCAAGAGCAGAAGATTGACTGAACCCTGCCCCACATTCAGTGCACTGATAGGGCTTCTCACCTGTATGTGTTCTCTGGTGCTTAGTAAGGCTTCCTTTGTCAGAAAAGCTAGCCACACAATCAGGGCACTGATAAGGTTTCTCGCCAGTATGCACTCTCTGGTGTTTAGTAAGAATGCCTTTTCTAATATACCTTTTACCACATTCAGAGCACTCATAAGGTTTTTCACCTGTGTGTGTTCTCCGGTGACTATTAAGAGATCCTTTCTGATTGAACCTTTTCCCACATTCTGTGCACTGATATGGAGTCTGTCCTGTATGAGTTCTAAGGTGGCCAGCTAGGCTATGTGAGCGACTGAAGTGTGCTCCACATTCAGTACACTGATAAGGTTTCTCACCTGTATGTAGTCTCTGGTGTTTATTAAGGTTTCCTTTGTCAGAGAAGCTAATATCACATTCAGTGCACTGATAAGGTTTCTCGCCAGTATGTACTCTATGGTGAACAGTAAGATTATTTTTATTATTAAAACTTTTGCCACATTCAGTGCACTGATAAGGGCTCTCACCTGTGTGTGTTCTCTGGTGACGAATAAGACTATCTTTATAACTAAAATAAACCCCACACTCAGTGCATTGATAAGGTTTCTCGCCTGTGTGTATTCTCTGGTGAATAATAAGACCTGCTTTTGCCCTGTACTTTTTACCACATTCTGAGCACTGATAAGGTTTATCCACTGTATGTGATCGATCGTGTGAAATAAGATTTTCTTTCTTACTGAACTGTTTACCACATTCAATGCATGTATAGGGTTTCTCACCTGTGTGTTCTCGCTCGTGAATTGTAAGATTATCTTGCTTATTGAAAACTTTCTCACATTCTGAGCACTGATAACGTTTCTTGCCCGAGTGTGATCTCTGGTGAAGAGTAAGACTTCTTTTCACTTTGAACCTTTTCCCATGTTCGGAATGAAGATAAGGTTTCTCTCCAGTTTGGACTGTCTGGTGGATAGGTTTCTTATCTGTTATCGTCCCTTGGGAGATGGTAAGAGATTGCATGCTGTCCCACATTCAGTACATTAATCAGGTTTCCCACCTGTATGGCTTCTATTAGGCTTTGCAGGATTTTTTCCTCTTGCAAGGTACTGGTAACTGATGAGAGTTTTCTTTTGAGAGTGCTCTCTGGTGAATGGCACGGCTTTCAGATGAAACCCCCTCGCCTAATCTGTACATTGATAATGTTCATGCTCTGTTTCTAACTGAAGATCGGCAATGTTTCGCACCTGTACATTTTTCTGTTTGAAAGAAGTATTTTCCACATTCAGTGCACTGATAAAGTTTCTTGCCAGTTTGGAATGTGTTCTCAGGTATTTAGTATCAAGTCCTTCATTGATGAAGCTCTTCTTACAGTTGCAGCATTGGTAGGATAGTCAGTGTGAGTTCACAGATGCCTGTCACACTTTCACTTTCTTTGAAGCTATTTTCACATTAAGTGGATTGATAACGTTTTTCAGGAATACGGCTTCTTTTGTTGACAAAAATTCATTCTCACTGAGTGAAGCTTTTCAATATTTTTTTTATTTAAGCTCATCTTAGATTTGATATAACTTTGCGAGATATTTGTCAATAATCTTTTCTACTTGATCCATGCTTTTACAATTATCTCTGGTTTTCTTTTGTCTGTCTGGTATGCAAGATGCGGTACTTTATTGATCATGTGTCACAGAGAACTGATAATGTCCCATTTTCCATTAATTCATCGGTCGGCAGTACTATCCAATTAAACTCAACAGAATTTCAGTTGCTGTGTTTTACACATTCATTACCTATTAAAATAAACAGAAAGTAACATTATTAGCTTTTGTCATGTTCCCACAGCAAAATATACAAGACAAAAGCTACTTCTCAGTAATGTTGCAGTTGTCTTTCCCATGTTTTAGCTAGTATGCCTTTAAATTCCTATAAAGGTGGAATGATTGCATCCCTGGCGAAGGGAAGAGATGATAGTGTACTTCTACACCATCAGACAACTATCTTTGAAAAGTAATAAAGAACAAGCATTGGCAAATCCAATATGTCTCGCCTATGCAGAAGTTATTGGCTTTGGTAATGTGTTTTAGCCATGTTGAACCAAAACAAATGTTTTTTCCCTGGACTTGTTATTCAACTCCGATATTTCGCTAAGTGAATACTTAATAATCAACCTAAGAACAAGAGATATAACTAGGATATCAAAAGTAACCAATTATGCTCCAACCACAGTATTTAGAATCTCATATTTTATAAAAATACACATAAAATATTATTGACATTTGGAAATATAATTCATAATTCATTGGACTAGATACATAACAATGTCCATTTGTAAAGCGCATGTTCATGGTATCTGGGTGCTAACAGATGTTTATTAATACCAAATTCAATGGTACTTATGTTATCGACTTCAGATGGATGAAAGGCTGAGTGGGCCCACCGGGATTTGAGCCTGTGATTAAGGGGTCAAACACAGACCCCTGCAGCTGATGCATTTGTCCACAGAGCCACCAGACCCGGCTACAATATCTAAAACGTTTAGTGCAAATATTACATAAAATACAATTGTATACAATCAAAGTACCAAAAAAGACTATTGCATCAACGCAGGATTTAGGTGACTTCTTGAACTTTATCCTACTGTCTACAGGACCAATAACTGAATTAAAAATAAGAGAAACCATAAAATATATATCTATAAAATTAGTTGATAAACAGATATCTTAACACATACGGCTTGGCATACAATGTTGTTCTTACTATGATTCTTTTATATATACAATTAAGCCTTGCAGTGCACATCCACGATTTATTATAATCTTTTATACATACCACGTTTTAAGAAAAAAAAGGCATCTTACCAACACGATGTATATTATATATATATCTCAAGCATCAACAGACATCATGTTTTTATATTATTCATTCCCATGCTTAATTTAATACATATATAAATAATATTTTCAGCATATATTATCACCAAGAGTATCTAAAAACAAATCCTAAGGGGCTTCCTCAATTGCCTTCCTTTACATTTCAACATATTATAACATTATTCTTACCTATTAATATTTCTCAAAATATGATATCATGTATATTGAAGGTGCTGTGCTTTTATTGTCCTTCACCAATAATTGTATGAACAGTCTGCTTCTTCCCGAATTAGATAAAAAACTGTAGCAATACAAGACTTTTTTCATGCTTTATTATGACAATAATATGTTATTATTAATCCATACATGTCACTCAAGTTCTTCCCTAGTATTTAAGAATTTGTTATTTTAAAACATGCAGCTCCAATTTCACGTGGGTAAACACGTTTTAGCAAGTCTACTTTTGTTTTTCTGCCCTGAGCAAGGCTCCCACTATGATAATGCAGATCTCAGCAGTCAATTAATAGCTACTTAAAACATCGTTTTCAGTTGCCTGCACAGTGTAAAAATCAATTTTATAACTTAACTTATGCTACATGAAAGCATTTTTTAACGTACTCTCTACCGTAAAAGCACCATAAATTTTCCCATATATAGCTCTTCACTAAAATTCTCCGCTGTCTATTCGACGCGATTCACAGAGTTTTGTTATATTTTCTGGTTTAAGAATCGACAAAAGGTCTTGCAGGCTGACAATACAACACTGCCCTATATTTCCAACATACATACAGGCATGTTTAGTTTAATACTATATTACAAGCCACCTATTTGGATATAATTTTTGCCTAATTAGAGTTCCCCCTCATTTAAGTCAGGGTCTAAACCGAACATAAAACATCCTTCCTTATTTTTTGTTTTTAAACCTGGGACATATTACTATCATTGATTCATACAAAAAGATGGTTTCCCACTGCTTCCTTATCTATCCAATCTGTCCCTTATCTTATCTTTTTAGCCTTCCTGTTCTTGTGACTGTGGTTTCCCATTCGTCCCTTATCCATCCTATCTCTACCCTTATCTTTTAGTCTAAGAATAATGTTATAATAAGTAAAAATTTAAAGGAAGGAAATTAAGGTTGGCCCTTTAGATTTTTTTTTGATACTCATGGTACTAATATACATTGGGCATATTATTTAAATATGTCTCAAATTAGACATATCAATGAATAACATAAAAATATCATGTCTATTGGTGCTTGATATATATATAACATAAATATACATCATGTTGGTAATTATGCCTTTTTTGTCTTAATATGAGGTATGTATAAAAGAATCATAGTAAGAACAACATTGTATGCCCCACCATAAGGGTTTAGAGCAGAGGTCTTCAAACTTTTTGATGCCGAGACCCCCTTGTAAAACCTTTTTAGGCGTAAGGACCCCCTTCCGACAAAAGATTCTAGAAACTGGTACTCCTCATCATAAACAACTATCGACAACCATAAATGCGCCTGTTAGACCTCATCACATCCATCCATCCATCCATCATTCATCCACCCACACTTCCACACATCCATCCATTCTTCATCCATCCACCCTTTCATCCTTCCATCCATACATCCATCCTTTACCTATCCACCCGTCCATCCACACACCCACCTTTTCACACATCCATCCATCCATCATTCATCCATGCAACCTTTTATCCATCCATACATCCATCATCCATCCGCCCTTTCATCCTTCCATCCATACATCCATCCTTTACCTATCCACCTGTCCATCCATCCATCATTCTTCCACCCACCTTTTCACACATCCATCCATCATTCATCCATGCAACCTTTTATCCATCCACCCATACATCCATCCACCCTTTCATCCTTCCATCCATACATCCATCCTTCATCCTTCCTCCCTTTCATTATTCAATCCATATATCCATCCACCCTTTCATCCATACATCCATCCTTCATCCACCCATCCATCATTCATCCCCCACCTTTTCACACATCCATCCATCCATCATTCATCCATGCAACCTTTTATCCATCCATACATCCATCATCCATCCACCCTTTCATCCTTCCATCCATACATCCATCCTTTACCTATCCACCCGTCCATCCACACACCCACCTTTTCACACATCCATCCATCCATCATTCATCCATGCAACCTTTTATCCATCCATACATCCATCATCCATCCGCCCTTTCATCCTTCCATCCATACATCCATCCTTTACCTATCCACCTGTCCATCCATCCATCATTCTTCCACCCACCTTTTCACACATCCATCCATCATTCATCCATGCAACCTTTTATCCATCCACCCATACATCCATCCACCCTTTCATCCTTCCATCCATACATCCATCCTTCATCCTTCCTCCCTTTCATTATTCAATCCATATATCCATCCACCCTTTCATCCATACATCCATCCTTCATCCACCCATCCATCATTCATCCCCCACCTTTTCACACATCCATCCATCCATCATTCATCCATGCAACCTTTTATCCATCCATACATCCATCATCCATCCACCCTTTCATCCTTCCATCCATACATCCATCCTTTACCTATCCACCCGTCCATCCATCCACCCATCATTCTTCCACCCATCTTTTCACACATCCATCCATCATTCATCCATGCAACCTTTTATCCATCCATCCATCCATCCATATATCCATCCTTCATCCATACATCCATCCTTCATACATCCACCCTTTCATTATTCCATCCATATATCCATCCACCCTTTCATCCATACATCCATCCTTCATCCACCCACCCTTTCATCCATCCATCCACCCATCCATCATTCACCCCCCACCTTTTCACACATCCATCCATCCATCATTCATCCATGCAACCTTTTATCCATCCATACATCCTTCATCCATCCACCTTTTCATCCTTCCATCCATACATCCATCCTTTACCTATCCACCCGTCCATCCATCCACCCATCATTCTTCCACTCACCTTTTCACGCATCCATCCATCATTCATCCATGCAACCTTTTATCCATCCATACATCCATCCTTCATCCATCCACCCTTTCATCCTTCCATCCATACATCCATCCATCCATCCTTCATCCATCCAACCTTTCATTAATCCATCCACCCTTTCATTATTCCATCCATATATCCATCCACTCTTTCATCTATTCATCCATCCTTCATCCACCCACCCTTTCATCCATCCATCCACCCACCCATCCATCATTCATCCCCCACCTTTTCACACATCCATCCATGCATCCATCATTCATCCATGCAACCTTTTATCCATCCATACATCCATCCTTCATCCATCCATCCACACTTTCATCCTTCCATCCATCCTTCATCCATCCACCCTTACATCCATCCATTCACCCATCACTCATCCACCCACCTTTTCACAAATCCATCCATCATTCATCCATGCAACCTTTTATCCATCCATACATCCATCCTTCATCCATCTACCCTTTCATCCTTCCATCCACCCTTTCATCCATCCATCCTCCATCCACCCACCTTTTCACACATCCATCCATCCTTCATCCACTCATCATTCATCAACCCACCTTTTCACACATCCATCCACCCTTTCATCCTTCCATCCGTCCATCCATACAGCCATCCACCCTTTCATCCATTCATCCATACATCTTTCATCCGTCCACCCTTTCATCCATCCATCCACCCATCATTCATTCACTCACCTTGTCTGTGCCTCTCTCATGGGGGGTCAGTATCTCTCTGCCTCGTCTTCCTCTCTCATGGGAGGGCATCTCTGTGCCTCCCTGCTTGGGTGGGGGCAGCGGGCTGTGAAAACATCTCACCATGAAGAACAGACTCTCAGCCACATTTCTCCTGCACAGGCGCCAGGTATGAGGGCTCGTGGGACTTGAACCAATGATATGATTGCAATGTCCTTCTGCTGTTTACTGTGTATTTGTAAAGCGCTCTGATACCTACGGGTTAAACTAGCGCTATATAAAACGTTAAAAGTAAAAATAAACCCACAGCTAAGTCCATTGAACTCAAAGGGCTACAGCCTCCTCCCCCACCCCTCTCCTCCCCCCCCCCCAGCTCCTGTATGTCAGCCTGGCTGAAACAGCTTGGACACACACAAAGGCACACCAGAGTACTATCACAGGTCTTTAAAAGACCTTTACTTGTTAACGAGGCTTTGATGTTTTTCACACCTCGGTGTGAATTAGGCGGCCTCCGCCTTGAGCAGCCTCGATCTGCCCGACGCCAGGAACTGCACTCTGGCAGAATCTGCGACCCCCTTCCCAGGACTCCACGACCCCCCTGGGGGTCGCGCCCCACAGATTGAAGACGTCTGGTTTAGAGATTTGTTTAACCACTGTTTTTATGGAGCTAAATGTTTTATGCTTTCTCCTTGTTTAAATTCAGTTAGGGGGAGCCGCTCGAGTTTGAATCCTTGTCCCTGGTGAAGCCAAGCTCGCTACTGGAGTAGCTGGGAGCCAACGCGCTATTTGGGGGCTTTTTCCTGCTGAACCCGGCCGCAGTGGAGGCGAGAGGCGCGGCGAACGGGACTGCGAGGACCAGCTTTCCTTACAACACCGCCAGCTGGTTCCTCTTCCCGCCGCGCCGCGCCCCCTCCCAGTGCCACGCCCCCCTGCCACACTTAGGAGCACTTGGGTACGCGCATCGCGGGATGCGCGTGGGGCGATCCCCGGGGCGAAGACCGGGCAAAGAGCGGGCCGCTCTAGGCCGTTAGAGGCCGGCAGAGACCGGACCGGGCCACCCCTCTGACGCTCCCTGCCCCTCAGCCCCTCTTTACTTACTCCATAATGGCGACTAGAACTTCACGGAGCAAGTCTGCCCAACAAGGTTTAAGTACTCTGGAAAAATTCTTCCCAAAGGCGAGTATTCAAGCTAGCAAATGTCAATCAGTCACAGAAATGCACCTCGAGATGGGTCCCGAAAGCGTGTTTCTGGATCATGGGGATACTTTTTCAAAAGATGTTAGCACACCCATTCCATTGGACGCCACCCATATGTCACTAATGGACAGTATTGATCAGACCATTGAGTCGGTCCTTCAGCAGTTAAGAACCCCTTTAACGCAGAGGGATAGGAACTCCTCCCGACCATCTGGGATCTCTGACCACTCTGCCATTCCGGATAATATGGGAACAGACTCGCAGGAAGTGGGACAGGCTGCCCTGCTCACTGAGCCTGCAGGCAGCGGAGTGGAACAACCTCCAAAAAGGAAAAGGTCCAGGAAACCAAAGAAGGCAAAAAGGGCCAAAGTTGATATAATTGAGCCAAACCAGGATGATAGTACAGACATTTCGGCCTCCCCTGAGCTCATTCTATCAGGGTCTAGGTCGGATCACATGGGCTCTCCAGCTCCTGCGGCCCTACCATTGCACTCGGGCCCATTTATCTTTGGCGGGGCAACTTCTAATAGCACTGATACAATAATCAACTCACTTACAGCCATCATAAAGAATTTGTTAATCCCCATCTCAGCTAAATTGGACACTATAGAAAGTAGACTCATGGCTTTGGAAAACAGTCCCATAAGGAAAAGCGCTGGGTCAGCTACAAATGCTCCTGTAGCTCCCCGGGATCCATCTGGGAATAGACCGTTGTCTTCTGCACCGTCCCAGGTCTCTAATACGGTACTGCTGAGCACAAACGGTGCGTCTGCTCCCCAGACGCACCCTCTGCCACCTTCAGCGTCTAGGCCCCCTGTCCCGGCCCCTAGGAGATCTAAGCCACTTCCTGCACCACAACCAGGGGGAGTAGTGAGCTCTACCAATGGCCCGCTGGTGGTATCACTCCCCCCCTTGATAGGCGCAGGGTGGTCAATCTGCCCCCAGAAGCAGTCCCATACACGGCAATCATGGTGGGGGTACCTGAGTTAACTGGTGACACAAGGGAGCCTCAAGACTCTTTACGCAATAAGGTTATAAGCGGGCTTAGTATTAATAGGCCGCTGCCCCCAAACCTGAAAGGCGAGGTTTTGATGGTCAGGAGGATCCCATGGATTGGCCTTATTCCAAAGAATAGGGCAGGGGATTGTATCATTGTAAGTTTCAAAAGCCTACACGTCGCCAACTACATCTGCAATTGGCTCGTAAGGCCTGACAAGTCCAACATTGAATTAGTACCCCTTTCACACTTCTACCCAAATGTTAGCAACACGGAGGTAGGGAGGGAGAAGGGGTGGACCAGAGTAGGCTTTGCTGTAGATGGCTCACGTTATAGACCAAGGCATTACTTACCACCCGCCCAGGCCAACTTTATACATCATAATAGATTTTCCTGTTTAGATCAGGTCGACTGACCACAAACCGGGGAGACTTCTCTTAGCCCTGGGAAGATGGTGGATGAGGTGCAAAGTCGGGTGGGTCTGAGTACAGCCCCTGTAACTGAACACGGTCCGCAGGATACCGCTAAAGATCGAACGGTTATCACGGATGATAGTCTGGGTCAACAGGGGCCTCCACCTAACACCGTGTCTGACCATATCTTGCAACCTGGGGTGGCGGAGTTGGTTAGGCCATCCGCCATCGCGGTTTGCAACACTGCTTCGTCAGACACTTACCCATCCATAGTCATTGCGCAACCTCCTGGAGGTCAAGGTACCCTACCACCAGATCCGGGGTTGAGAATTCTCTCCTGGAATGTGGCAGGAATTGCAAATAAGGAAGGCTCACCGGAGTGGGATCACCTAGTAGGTAGCAGTGACATCCTCCTTTTTCAGGAAACATGGGCGAGGGACACCCAAACTAGGAGAGGGTTTGAAATATTTGAAATCCCTGCCAAATGGAGTGGGAGGGGGAGGCCGTCAGGTGGCTTAGCAATCTGGATTGCGAGTCACACTGGGTGCCAGGCGGAACAGGTGCATACGTTCTCGCAGGACATTCAGTGTGTTCGGCTCACATGGCCTGGCAAACCACCGTGGGCTATTGTTAATGTCTATAGCGACCAGTTGCCGCGCCAAATGAATCACCGACCCTAAACGATCTGTCCTCCTTCTTGGGTCAACTTCCGGGAGATTTCAAGGTGGTGCTGGGAGGAGACTTCAATTGCCACTTTGAACCCCTGGAGGACCTACTGGAGGGTGCCCTTACGGCCGAGGATGACTACTGGGGGGTCCCACCCTCGTCTTCCCCTCACCCCAAAGCCTGGTCCCCCCTAGCAATACAACTCATGTCCCTTACCCTGAACTACGCACTGAGGGCTTGTAATGGTCGTACCCCTTCCGATACCCCCTCAGTGTGTACTTTCAACAGAAGGGGCCATGAGTCGAGGCTGGATTATATCATGTTAGATATTACACTCTGGCCAAAAGTCCTCGACTTTAGGGTAATAAATAGGTCAGACAGTGACCACAATGCCCTTTGTTTAAACATCCAGTGGCCTCTGCCTCCAGCGGGCACATCCGTAGAAAGTGGAGGTGAAGACACGGGGGAATTGCTCCTTACAACAAACAGGCGCCGGGTTAAGTGGGGAAAGCTTGTGAGTTCAGAAGAGGCCATCAACAAGCTATATGAGTTGGCACTCCCAAGGTTCATGGAGGTGGACGTACTTCTAAACAAACCAAGAACCCCAGAATACAATGAGAAACTGGGTAACATACATCAGGATCTAGTGAGGGACTTGGCTGAGGTATTTCACCCAGTGGTGCCATTCCGAAAGAAAAAGACCCATGTTCCCACCTGGTATACCTCCTCTTGTAGGGCAGCAAAATCTGAGCTCATTGCTGCAATAAAAGAGGGGTCAAATAAGGCCAAGGTACGTGACCTTAGGAAGCATTACAAATCAGTGATGGCGATTGCTAGGACCGAGTGGGACTGGAACCATTGGCAGGACCTTCATGATGCCCTAAAAGTCAGGGACTCCCGGAAATTCTGGGCCCTTGTAAACAATGGGATAGGGGAACTCAATAAAGCAATTGAACCCAACATTGCCCCCGAGGTTTGGGAGGCCCACTTTGGGGTACTTTACTAAGACACTAACTCCTGCCCTGATACAGCCCTGCTAGAGCCCTTAGGCTCCCATGACTCTGTCATGGAACTATCCCTGGGGGAAGTGGAGGTGGCCCTGGAGCATTTATCGTTGGGGAAGGCGCCAGGTCTGGATAGGTTACCCGGGGATCTTTTCAGGCATCACCCGGACATCTGGGGTCCATACCTTCTCATCCTTTTCAATGCCATTCTAGGAGGTATGGCAATCCCCGGGTCCTGGCTGGGGGCAGAGATTGTTCCGATCCATAAGAAGGGATCTACTCTGCTCCCCGCCAATTACAGGCCTATTAGCCTAATAGATGTACCCCAAAAGCTCTTTGCGCGCCTTATCCTTAACCATCTCCTGGACTGGGTGGAGGACAATGACATCATGAGCCCCCTCCAGGCTGGCTTCAGAAAGAACACGTCGACCATGGACCAGATCTTCCGCCTCCTTCTCCTATATTGGAAGACGGTAACGTTAGAGGGAGGAAGACTGTACATGGTCTTCGTGGATCTGAGGTCAGCCTTTGACCTAGTCCCGAGAGGGAAACTATGGGAGGTTTTGCAAAAGCTAGGAGTACCCCCCCACCTCCTTAGCATTATCATCAGGTTGCATGAGAACAACTATGCACAAGTGAGGTGTGGGAGGGATGGTAAGCTCTCGGGCAAATTCCCGGTCCGTCGAGGAGTCAGACAGGGCTGTGTCCTGGCGCCGACCCTGTTCTGTCTTTTCATTAACAGTGTCATTCAACATCTTGACACTGTTAAGGACAATGATGCCCCGCTTCTGGCAGGCAGGAGGGTCCCGGCAATAATGTTTGCTGACGATACCCTCCTGCTTTCCAAATCCCCCATGGGGATTCAGAGGATTGTGAATGGTTTTGGCCTTTTCTGTCGCCAACATGGGCTGGAGGTGAACACGGAAAAAACTAAGTTCATGATCTTCAACCCCCCTACCAAAACTAGACCCAATCCTAAACTGGGGGGAGTTAGTCTTGAGAGGGTCTCGACCTTTATATATTTGGGGGTTACACTCCAAGAAAACTTATCATGGGACTGCCAGATAGCGAGATCCAGGCTGAAACTATCCCAGCTATCGGGCGCACTCCTGAAGGTGGCTAATAAGTCCACCTTTAAGCCTGTAAGCCCGGCCCTGGAAACATACAGGTCTCAAGCGAAGGCAGCAGCCATGTATGGTAGTGAGTTGTGGGGACACAAAGCAGGGAAGGTTCTGGCAGGTGTGGAAAATAGTTTTTTGAGACGCTTACTTGCTCTCCCGCAAGGTACGCCACTCCTCCCCTTAAGACTAGACTTGGGCCTTCCCTCTATTGCTGAAGATCTCCTGTCGAAACCCGTGAAGTTTTGGCATCGGATCTGGACCACCGAGGAACTCTATCATTATAGACAGGACCTTATTCATGTAATGAGGCTGAATGCTAACAGCAAAATTCCCTGGCTGGCTTTTATCAAGGCGGAACTGTTTAGCTTGAACTTGCCAGACTTATGGGATGATCCAGCTCAGGGCTGTCAAAGGATTACGCGTAAAACTCTTGCCCAGCTGTATAAAAACAAAAACCTCGCCGACATGGATAACGCTCATAATAGTGGCACCTTGACGGGACGTTTTATGGAATCCAAAAATTCTTATGTTTTTGAACCTTTTATGGATTTTATTTTTCCTCTCTTGGCGAGAAAATTGTTCCTGCAATGGAGGTTTGGTACACTCCCCACCAAAGTATTCACCTACAAATGGTCCACAGGGGGTGACAAACTATGCCCATGCTGTAAAGCCCAGGATGAAGATGACCTACACATAATGTTTGTTTGCCACGCTTACCAGAGTCCCAGGAAGCGCTGGATAGCGCCGTTGTGTCGGAACCTGGGCTTCAGGAAGTACTTACAGGCCTACAGGGTCATGAAAACTAACACTCTGGGCCATATTGTCTTTGCTGTTTCAAAATTTTTAATGGCAGCATGGATAATAAGGAAGAAAATGTCCCCCTGAACTGGTACTACCTTGTATTCCCTACCCCATGCGGGTCCAGTAGAATTTTTTATATGTAAATACTGTGTTTTAAATATATGTACTGTATTTTATTGCATCTTTTATGGCCTATGTGGCCGAAATAAAGAATTTTTGGAATTGGAATTGGAATTGGAATTCAGTTATTGGTCCTGAAGAAGGTGAAATAAAGGTAAAAGAGCCAGCAAAATGCGTACATACAATAAAAATTTTAGTACTTTGAATATATAGTTGTTTTAAATGTAATTTTTAACTAAACATTATGGATGATTTATTTAGTTCAATGGATGAAGAATTATATTAACAAAAGTCAATAGTACTTAATGTGTATTGGAAGATAGGGGTGGGGTAGTTTAGAGTGGGTCTATTAGAGTTGAGTAGATTACAGTGGGGAAGATTGGATAGGGGTAGACTGGAGCAGATTGGGTGCAATATGTTGGGGTGGATTAGGATAGATAGGGGAAGGTTGGGGTTAATTGGGGCAGGGTATATTGGGGTGAGGTGGAGTAGATTGGGGTTGGCTGGGTATGGTAGATTTGAATGGTGTAGATTGGAGTGTAGTAGATAGAAGTGGGGTAGAGAGGGGTAGACTGTAGCGCAGTAGATTGTGGTAGATTGTAGTGGGGCAGGCTGAGGTAGGCTGGAGAGATGTAGATTAGAGTGGGGTAGATTGGCTAGATTGGAGTAAATGGAATGAGGTAAGTTGTAGTGGGGTGGATAGAAGACTAGACTGAGGTTGAATGGGGTAAGTTGGGGTAAATTGAAATGAGGAAGATTGGGGTAGATTGTAGTGGGTTAGACTGGGTGGTGTAGACTGGACTGGAGTAGACTGAGGTGGGGTTGATTTGAGTGGGGATACATTGGAGTCAGTACGCTGGGATAAACTGGAATAGATTGGAATGGGGTGGTTAGAGGTAGATTGTAGAGGGGTAGACTGGAGTAGCTGCAGTGGGGCACACTGGAGTAGACTTGAGTGAGTTGATTGGGGAAGATTGGACTAGGGTAGATGTGGTTAAGTTGGAGTGGGGTAGATTGGGATACATTGTAGTGGGGTAGACTAGAATGAGGTAGATGGATAGATTGGAGTGGGTTAATTGGCGTAAATTGGAGTGTGGTAGATTAGAGTGCGGTAGATTGGGTATTCTGGAGTGGTGAAGATTGGGTGAGGTAGATTGGGGTAGATTGTGGTGGGGCAGTCTGGAGTGTGATCTATTGGGTGCAGCAGCCTGATGTAGACTGGAGTAAGGTAGACTGAGGTAGATTGGAGTAGGGTAGGTGAGTGAGGTAGATTGGAGTGGGGTATATTGGGATACATTGAAAGGGGTAGGCTAGAGTGGGGGTAGAGGGGAGTAGATGGTAATAGACTGGAGTGTAGTAGATTGGCTGTGAAGTCAATTTAAGTCGGGTATAGAGGGATAAATTGGGATGGACTGAAGTGGGGTAGATTAGGGTGTATTTGAGTTAGGTATATTGGTGTAAATTTGAGTCGGGTAGAGTGGAGAAGGGTAGATTTGGGTGATGTAAAATGGTGTGGGGTAGACTGGGATAGATTAGAGTTGGGCAGATTAGGTGGGGTTTGGAGTGGGGGTAGTAGTAGATTTGAGTGGGGTAGATTGGAATGGGTCCATTGGGGCAAACTAGGGCAGACTGGGGTAGACTAGTGTGGGGTTGTTTGGGGCAGATAGGAGTGGAATAGACTGTGTAGGCTGGGGTGGGGTAGATTGGAGTAGACTTCAGTGAGTAGATTAGGCAAGATTGGACTAGGGTGGATTTGGGTAAATTGGAGTGGTGTATGTTGGGATAAATTGGAGTGGGATAGATTGTGGTGGGGTACATTAGAGTGGTGAAGACTAGAATAAGGTAGACCGCTAGATTGTAGTAGGTTGATTGGGGTAAATTAGAGGGTGGTTGATTAGAGGAAGGTAGACGGGGTATATTAGAGTGGGGTAGATTGAAGTGGTGTAGTTTGGAGTTGGGTAGTTTGAGGTGGGGTATATTGAACTGGGGTAGGCTGGGAAGGGTAGATAGAGGTAGATTGTGGTGGGGCATACTGGAGTGTGATATACTGGGGTGGGCATATTAAGGTAGAATGGGGAGGGTTAGATTTGGGTGGTGTAGATTGGGGCACATTGATATGGATGGGGCAGATTTGGGTAGATTGAGGCAGTACAAATATGGGTGTGGTAGACTGGGGTACTCTTGAATGGGGTAGATTGGAGTGGGGTAGAGAGGGGTAGATTGGGATAGACTGGAGAGGAGTAGATTGGGGTGAGGTAAATTGGAGTGGGTATAGAGGAGTAAATTGGGATAGACTGGAGTGGGGTAGATTAGGGTGCATTTTAGTGGAGTAGAGTGAAGAGGGGTAGATTTGAATGTTGTAAATTGGAGTGAGGTAGACTGGGGCACACTGGGATAGATTGGGGCATATTGGGGTGGGTAGGTTGAGATAGACTGGAGTGGATCATATTGGGTAGACTGGAGTAGTTGGAGTGGGATAGATTGGAGTAGACTGTAGCGGGGTAGAATTGATTGGGACAGATTTCGTGTTATAGACTGGGATATGTTGAATTGGTGTCGATTGGGGTACATTGGCTAGGGGTAGACCGGAGTGGGGTAGGGTGGATGGGGTATATTGGATGGGGTAGATTGAAGTGGGTAGACTGGGTCAGATTGCAGTAGACTGGAGTGGGGTAGGCTGAGGAAATCTGCCTAGGGTGGAGTGCGGGGACTGGAGAACTTGGAATGGGGTAGATTGTAGTGGGTTGATTGGGTTAAACTGGAGTTCGGTAGATTAGAGTGAGGTAGATGGGGTAGACTGGAGTGGGATGGGGTATTTAAGAGTTTTTATTTAAGAGTTTTCATAGCGCGAACAAGACCATTAGGTATCAAAGCGCTTCACATTACATGAGGTAGTTATAGATAAGAATTTGTAGATTTTCTCAATGTTAAGAGGTAGATGCATACAGCAGCAATAGATAGACGTTATACATTAGACGTTACACAGTAAAATATATACAGGGTATGACATAGTCTGAGATTTTACATTAATAATTATACAGAGAATATAAACAAGATGTGGTAATTGTTTGAATCTGGCTAAAATGAGTGGAATAGAATCCAAAAAATCCCAAATGTCTATTCTTTGTGTAGCTTTTCGTTTTCACTCCTTTTTCAAGTGTTCTTTTGACCTGGGTCCAATCTATGGAAGGAACTTATTTATTAGGAAGTTTTTCGTTTCCCTCTTAAAGGATGTAGTGTCTGGAATTTTTCTTATGTTTGGCGGAAGTGAATTCCAGATCCTTGGTGCTGCTCCTGAGAAGGCTCTATCGTACGTTTTCTTCTTCTTGAAGATGGCTGGCCTCAGCACCAGCTCCTTTGCACTCCTGGCCGGTCTGTTTCCTCCGGAGATTTTAATTTTCTTACAGGTACTTAGGAGTGTTGTGGTGTAGCGCTTTGTGGGTTATGCATGCCATTTTTAGCTGGATTCTGGCTTCGTAAGATAGCTAGTTTAATGCTTTCAGGTGCGGTGATATGTGGTCAAATTTTCTCGATCCGGTTATCAGTCTTGCAACTGCGTTGAGACATGCCTTTAGTGGTGGTGTTGATATTTTTGGGAGCCCTGCTAGCGTTGTACATCCATATTCAATCCTTGAGATGACTAGTGATTGGATTGCCAGTTTGAGATCCTGCTTGGATATGAATGGCTTCATTATTCTAATGTAGTTCAGGTGATAGCGTGCGCTTTTTGCCATAGCTTTGATGTGGGCTTTCATGTTTAGGTTCTCATCTAGTGTGATTCCTAGTGATTTCGCTGAGCCAACTAGTGTAGGGGTGCAGTTTAACGCTGTGATCATATTGCACCATTCTTTCCCTTCTGTGTGTTTCTTTGGTGGTGTGATTAGTAGGAATTCTGTTTTTTGTGCGTTTAGTTTCAAATGATTGTTGGTTAGCCATTGTAACGATATTTTTAAGGCTTCATTCATTCTCTTGACGTCCTCCATGGATGTGATCTTGATGTATATCTGCGTATCATCCGCATACATGTGATAGGATATTTTTGAATTTCGGAGGATTTCTGTGAGAGGTTCGATGTAAAGGTTAAATAGTGATGGCGATAACGTAGAGCCTTGCGGGACTCCAATTGAGTTAGGGCTTGATGTTGAGAGTGATTGATTGACCAGAAATCTTTGCGTTCTATTCTGAAGGAATGATTCAAACCATTTTAGCACATTTCCTGACAAACCCATCCTGTCATGGAGCCTGGTCAATAATTTCTCATGATTTACCGTATCAAATGCTGATAATAGGTCTAGGAGGATATGAAGACATGTCTGATTAAGGTCTATCGCCTGTAGTGCATCATCGACAATATGTAAGATCGCTGTCTCTGTGCTATGTCCTGTTCTGAATCCTGACTGGCAGTCGTCTAGTAGCGAGAGGTTAATGATGTGTTGGCTTAATTGGTTTTGAACACATTTCTCAATTAGTTTGGCAAGAATAGCGATGTTGGTCACTGGGCGAAAGTTATTTGGATCTGCTGGGTCCGCTGTAGGTTTTTTGATGATGGGAACGACTTGACCAGTTTTTAGGCAATCTGGAAGGGTCCCTTGGGATAGGGAGGCGTTTATTATTTTCGTCGATATGGGAATTACAATATGATTTATTTCTTTGATGCACTTTGATGGGAGTGGATCGTTATAGTGGTTGTTGGGTTTGATGTCCGATAGTGTTTTGGCGACGGTATTTTGGTCCAGTATCTTGAAGTTATCCCATTGCGCCATGTTTTTTGTGATATGGATGTTTCCCGAGGTGATATTAACTGTTTGCGGTGTACGGTTGTCTGTACTATCAATATTGTCAGCTTCATTTTTTCTGAGCTCTCTTTCCAGAATATTCGCCTTGTTTGGTTGGGGTAGGTAGAGTAGGGAAGTGTAGATTGGGGTTGATTGTGGTTATGTTATGTTATGTTATTTTGGTTTTTATATAGCGCACGGCTACTCCATGGAGTGTTCCGGCGCTTTTATTTAACGAACCAGTAACAAAAGAGAAAAACACAACACAGTAAAATAACAGACCAGGCAGAAAGAGGAGAAAGCGCTCTAAAGGGCGAAAAGCCAAGTTTTAAGGCCCTTGGTATGGTCAATTAGAGTGTGATATATCGGGTGGAGTAGACCAAGGTAGATTGGAGTGGGGTAGACTGGAGTGGGCATATTGAAGTAGACTGGGGTGGGTTAGATTGGGATGGTGTAGACTGGGGCATATTGAGTAGCGTGGGGAAGATTTGGGTGGGGTAAATTGGGGTACAATGGAATGGGGTAGATTGAAGTGAAGAACATTTTAGTGGGTATAGAAGGGTATATTGGAATACATTAGAGTGGTTTCGTTTAGGGTGGATTTCAGGGGGTAGATTGGGTTAAATTGGAGTGGGTAGAGTGGAGAGGGGTAGATCTGGAGGTGTAGTTTGGAGTGGGGTAGATGGGATAGATTGGCGTGGGGTAGGGTGGATGGGGTAAATTGGAGTGGGATGGGGTAGAGTGGATTGGGGTCGGTTGGGGTGGGTAGATTGGGGAAGTGTCGATTGAGGTAGATTGTGGTGGGGTCGATTAGAGTGTGATATTTTGGGGTGGAGTAGACTGAGGTAGATTGGAGTGGGGTAGGCATATTGAGGTAGACTGGGGTGGGTTAGATTAGGATGGTGTAGATTGGGGCAAATTGATGTAGTGGGGAAGATGTGGGTGGGATATATTGGGGTACAATGGAATAGGGTAGATTGGAGGGGGTAGATTGGAGTGAAGTACATTTTAGCGGGTATAGAAGGGTATATTGGAATAGATAGGGGTGGAGTAGTTTAGGGTGGATTTCAGTGGGGTAGATTGGGGTAAATTGGAGTGGGGTAGAGTGGTGAGGGGTAGATTTGGGAGTTATAGTTTGGAGTGGGGTAGATGAGATAGACTGGAGTGGGGTAGGTTGGATGTGGTAGATTGGCATGGGATGGGGTAGAGTAGATTGGGGTCGGTTGGGGTGGGTAGATTGGGGAAGTGTCGATTGAGGTAGATTGTGGTGGGGTCGATTAGAGTGTGATATATTGGGGTGGAGTAGACTGAGGTAGATTGGAGTGGGGTAGGCTGGGGTGGGCATATTGAGGTAGACTGGGGTGGGTTAGATTAGGATGGTGTAGATTGGGGCAAATTGATGTAGTGGGGAAGATGTGGGTGGGATAGATTGGGGTACAATGGAATAGGGTAGATTGGAGGGGGTAGATTGGAGTGAAGTACATTTTAGTGGGTACAGAAGGGTATATTGGAATAGATAGGGGTGGAGTAGTTTAGGGTGGATTTCAGTGGGGTAGATTGGGGTAAATTGGAGTGGGGTAGATTTGGGAGGTGTAGTTTGGAGTGGGATAGAGTCGAGTGGTCATGTGTCCAAATGAGGCCTATAAGGAAACATCGCATTTTACATGAAAACGGGTCTTTCCTAAAGTTGCCTTTTCTTTTCACACTGACCTTTGACACACATTTGCATTTGTGACACTTTGGGTTAGTTTCTTAGGAACACCAACCTTGCTTACACGAGTCAACTTCACAAGAATACTATCATATTGCCTTGACACTATGTACAAGGCCTGCACATACTTTAGCAAATGTGTTTGTTATTGTCCTTGTGGCCACACAGCTATCTGTGGAACACAAACAAAGGCAGCAGGATCGCAATCTTAGTCCAAGGCAAGGATGCCTCTTTCTATAACTAGATATCTGTTTCCGGGTACAGACAGAGGGGGCACTTCTGCTGACATTGAGCAGTAGCCACGTGCTGATGCGTTGCCCAGCAGCTGATTTAATCTCCGTGAGGGTGTCCAGCTCGTGACCAGGGTGGTGTCCTACATTCTTATTCACCAGGTAATGGGGTTTTATCCTCCAGTATGGGGATTCTTGGCAGGACATACACATACACACGACACGTAGGTTAGGGCTGCATAATAGGAGTACACCGGATTGTAATATTAATTCATATTCTTGTTTAAGTACAATGGTGGAGTTTTTAGTTTTATTCACCGTTCTGATACGTCTTATAACTTTCATCTGCTTCTGTCTATTGATCATTGCAGCACATATATTCTATACAAGAATCATGTTGGTTCAATAAACATTCAAAACGTCCCTCTGTGTATTCTTAGTATATATCTTTGAGCAAAAGAGAGCACGAGTGCATGAGCGAAAGGTTCTAGATCTGTTACCACGGTTCCTGAGGGAACAGTGTTGTCATGTTCAGTGGTTGACAGAACTGTTCACTCCCTGTCTAGGTTTAGGGGGGCCAACGGTGGAACTGTGAGCTAGCTAGTCTCAGGGCCAACATATCCTGCAGGGTCCACAGAATCAATCGAGCACCATCCCAAAGTTTACGTCGTCCACAAATGGCACAGTTCCTACTGATTAGTGGAAACTAGACAACATGGCACCGCCAAAGTTGATTGGGTTCTTACTTTGTATGGATTAATTGAGTAGTTCAATCATGCCTTCTCAGTGAGCCCTACATACCTCTTAAACTGAGGACGTTGCGGTGGTAGAAAATGACCTCCTCAGCCAAGTAGGTACATCCTATGTATTGGCTGTTGGTAGTTCAAGCTTGAGAGGATCTAATTTCCACTGTGATAGGAACAGTCCGTACTTCAGTTTTTTTATATACATGGCACAAAACATCACTGAGAACTGCAGTTATGCAGTTACTCCAAAACGACTACAAAATGTTCTCACACTAGATGTTGGAGATCTTACCTTAGGGGTAAAGGCACACAAAGCATATAGGGCTGATGTGTTTTATTCTTGAGTTACATTTCCAGTTGCAGATGCTGTAACATGAGTATTTGACACATACACAAATACCAGATGAATATACTTCATATGAGGCAATAGAAGTTCCACACACTTGCCAAGAACATATAATTAGTTTAAAGGAGCCCTCCCAGACACCATATAAAACGTGAGACTTGGCACACTCAGCAATGAGGGGACAATATGTCCAGTCCTAGCTGGATACACACTGCTTCCTGGTATCAACAATATATCCGCCACTAAGACTTCAGGATTACACAGTAATCTATTAACAATAAAAAGATACCTTACACAGTTCGTGATGCGGACATTAACATTTACTCCTGCACGAGCTGTTCAAGCTGCACCATCGCTATTCGTTATATCAGGCATTAGTCCACAAACACCGAATGCAGTTATGGGTAAGGTTCCCACCAAGTGGGAAGAAATTCCATTTTGGATTACACAGAAAATAAATCAGCATGAAGCATTATTTTCCCATAGGGGCCTGCAGGAGAAACAGAGAATATTAACAATTTTCTTGCTGATTGGTATGGCTTCCCCAGTAGAGGACTGCCCAAGGTACGCCGACTCTGGCTGTTCTGCCTGAAGTGCTGAAACAGATCCAGAATGAGTATGGGGCAGCATCTGCCCTGGACCTGGGGATGAAGCTGATGGGCAACGATGCTGCAGTATCCGCCATAATGCTGAATAACATTAAAGGAGAAGCAGCAGCATTAGCTATCCGCCATTGCCCGAGTGATTTGACTCTCGCACAGCAAGGGCTCGAATTACCTAAAATTAACTAAGAAACCTATGCTACGCTGGGGAGAGATAATTTGGGAGCCGGACCTGGGAAACCACAGTTGAAGAGTAATTCTGACAAGAAGAACTCTAAGCACCAGACGCTTCGACAAAGAAGTGGGATAATAAGAAAAGCAAGGATAAAACAAAATCACAGGGTGGGTCTCCTACACAGGAATACACTGAAAAACATTATAACTTGTGAACGTGAATGTTAGACCACCTGACAGGTACCAGGATACTGATAAATGTTCGTCTTGGTCGTTCCATGATTCAACAGATAAAACATTCAGAGAGGAGGACAGTCAAAGCGCAGATCGGAAGACCACGTGAAAGTAAAGAAGGACTTACAATGCTTGTATGACTACATTATTAGGCATTAGAAAAACCTAAAACATCAAAACCTCAATTCAAAAAGAAGAAGGTAACCGGACTTAATATCAGGCATGCCTTGGACATTGAGGACTCTGCTTCTGAATGGGGAATGGGCATTGACAATGCTAAACAGCACAGCAGAACCCATGATAGTTCACCAGAACCTGATGGATTGTCTGGTGGGAGTAGCGCTGAATGAGTACCTCATGATGGGAACACCAGATACCAGGATAAAATTCCACATCATCGATATGAAGTGCAACTACAGTTGGAAGGGGAAGGTTTACCATTGTCCTCTTTTGGGAGGAACTTACTGAAGGTTACAATATCCTTCTGGCTGAAAATGATTGTCTGCCTGATTTTGTAATGGATTGCCCAAACGGGGAAATGTCAAGTTTATCAGCTTTTTCCGATCTCGTACTAGAATCAATTAAACATTCATACGCCCAGGAGTAGGTTTTTGCGTTAGCTCCTGCGTTACACCTCAACCATGTGGGATGGGATGACAGTTCCCCTTATCATCCATGGAGGTCACCGCCACAACCTCAAATACAAAATCCAATAAAAATGAAGTTACACATTGTCAGTGAAATTGCTCTCCCGCCCTCGCAGCTCCACCGTTAAGTGAGGTGCCCCTGCCCCTGCACTCTTGAGTGTTGGTGATCGAGGCCCTCCTCCACCCGCAGGTTTCCCTGCGCCTCATCCCTGGTGGTCCAGTGGACCTCTGTCTCCTTTCTCTCACTCTGCTCCTTCACTCGTTTTTTTCCCCTTTCTATCTTTCACCTTTCTGCACCTCTGCTCTTTTGTGCCTTATTTCTGCCCATTTTCCCATTCTCTCCCTCTGCTCCTTCACTCGTTTTCACTCGTTTTTCTACCCTTTCTATCTTTCACCTTTCTGCACCTTTCTGCATCTCTGCTCTTTTGTGCCTTATTTCTGCTTATTTTCCCTTTTTTCTTTATCCCTTCTTTCCTCCCTTTACCTTTCCCCGCCGCTGCTGCCCCCGCGGCCCCTCCCCCCCAGCACGACCGGCACAATCCAGCTCCCCTCCCCGCCTCCCAGCTGTCCATCCCTCCCCGACCCCTACTTAATGGCGGCCACTGCGGGGACAGGCGAGCAAGACCACTGACTCATAGTCAGTGAAATTGCTCTCCCACCCTCGCAGCCCCACCATTAAGTAAGGTGCCCCTGCCCCTGCACTCTTCAGTGTTGGTGATCGAGGCCCTCCTCCACCCGCAGGTTTCCCTGCGCCTCATCCCTGGTGCTCCAGTGGACCTCTGTCTCCTTTCTTTCTTTCTGCTCCTTCACTCGTTTTTCTACCCTTTCTATCTTTCACCTTTCTGCAACTCTGCTCTTTTGCGCCTTATTTCTGCCCATTCTCCCTTTCTCTCCCTCTGCTCCTTCACTCGTTTTCACTCGTTTTTCTACCCTTTCTATCTTTCACCAACCTTCACCTCTGCTCTTTTGTGCCTTATTTCTGCCCATTTTCCCATTCTCTCCCTCTGCTCCTTCACTCTTTTTCACTCGTTTTTCTACCCTTTCTATCTTTCACCTCTCTTCACCTCTGCTCTTTTTTTTTGCCTTATTTCTGCCCATTTTCCCTTTCTCTCCCTCTGCTCCTTCACTCGTTTTCACTCGTTTTTCTCCCCTTTCTATCTTTCACCTTTCTGCACCTCTGCTATTTTGTGCCTTATTTCTGCCCATTTTCCCTTTCTCTCCCTCTGCTCCTTCACTCGTTTTTCTAACCTTTCTATCTTTCACCGTTCTGCTCTTTTCTGCATCTCTACTCTTTTGTGCCTTATTTCTGCTTATTTTCCCTTTTTTCTTTATCCCTTCTTTCCTCCCTTTACCTTTCCCCGCTGCTGCTGCCCCCGCAGCCCCCCCCCCCCCAGCGCGACCGGCCCAATCCAGCTCCCCTCCCCGCTCCCGCCTCCCAGCTGTCCAGCCCTCCCCGACCCCTACTTAATGGCGGCCACTGCGGGGACAGGCGAGCAAGACCACTGACTCATTGTCAGTGAAATTGCTCTCCCACCCTCGCAGCTCCACCATTAAGTGAGGTGCCCCTGCCCCTGCACTCTTCAGTGTTGGTGATCGAGGCCCTCCTCCACCCGCAAGTTTCCCTGCGCCTCATCCCTGGTGGTCCAGTGGACCTCTGTCTCCTTTCTTTCTTTCTGCTCCTTCACTCGTTTTTCTCCCCTTTCTATCTTTCACCTTTCTGCACCTCTGCTCTTTTGCGCCTTATTGCTGCCCATTTTCCCTTTCTCTCCCTCTGCTCCTTCACTCGTTTTCACTCGTTTTTCTACCCTTTCTATCTTTCACCTTTCTTCACCTCTGATCTTTTGTGCCTTATTTCTGCCCATTTTCCCATTCTCTCCCTCTGCTCCTTCACTCTTTTTCACTCGTTTTTCTACCCTTTCTATCTTTCACCTTTCTTCACCTCTGCTCTTTTTTTTGCCTTATTCCTGCCCATTTTCCCTTTCTCTCCCTCTGCTCCTTCACTCGTTTTCACTCGTTTTCACTCGTTTTTTTTACCCTTTCCATCTTTCACCTTTCTGCCCTTTTCTGCATCTCTGCTCTTTTGTGCCTTATTTCTGCCCAATTTCCCATTCTCTCCCTCTGCTCCTTCACTCGTTTTCACTCGTTTTTCTACCCTTTCTATCTTTCACCTTTCTGCACCTCTGCTCTTTTTTTTTTGCCTTATTTCTGCCCATTTTCCCTTTCTCTCCCTCTGCTCCTTCACTCGTTTTCACTCGTTTTTTTACCCTTTCCATCTTTCACCTTTCTGCCCTTTTCTGCTTCTCTGCTCTTTTGTGCCTTATTTCTGCTTATTTTCCCTTTTTTCTTTATCCCTTCTTTCCTCCCTTTACCTTTCCCCGCCGCTGCTGCCCCAGTGGCCCCTCCCCCCCCAGCGCGACCGGCCCAATCCAGCTCCCCTCCCCGCTCCCGCCTCCCAGCTGTCCAGCCCTTCTCGACCCCTACCCGCAGCCCGCTGTGCGGCTGCGGGCGCGCCGCTGGTGCACCGAAGGCGCGTCAAAGGCAAGCACGTCTGCGCCCGTCTGCTACCCGTCCGCGACCAGCACCAGGAACCCTGGACCTCCGCCCCGCCAACGCTACGACCCAGCAGCACTCTACGCACTCAGCCCAGGCTGCAACAACAACTGCAAGCTAGCATCACCAGCCGACACCCATGGACCCTTCAGCTGTCACCGCTGCCGGCACACCTGCAGCACCGCCAAGAACACGGATCCAGCACAACCCGCCCACAAGAACACAACCGAACCGAAGACCCTGCAATGCATCCTCCTCAACGTCCGATCCCTCCACAAACACGCAACAGAAATCTGGGACCTCCTCGACAGCACCACCCCAGACGTAGCATTCTTCACCGAAACCTGGACCAACACCACCTCGGGACCGGACATCGCCATCGCCATCCCCCAAGGATTCAAGATCTCCAGGAAGGACCGACCCACCCACCCAGGAGGAGGAATCGCCATCATCCACAAATCCAGCCTCCGCCTGAGCACACTCCCTGACGAGTCCACAAAACTGATGGAATACCTTCACTTCATGATACTGGCCAGCCCCACCGCCGCCCTCCGAGGAACCCTCATCTACCGACCCCCTGGACACCGCAGACCCTTCGCCAACTCCATCACGGACATTATCTCCCCGCAGGCCATCGCATCCACCAACTACACCCTGCTGGGAGACCTCAACTTCCACCTCGACAATCAACTGGACCCCAACAAAACATGCCTCCTGGACAACCTCCACAACATTGGACTCCGCCAGATCGTGACCGAGCCCACGCACTCAGCAGGACACACCCTCGACCCCCTCTTCACTACAGGAAACTCCATCACCTTCAGCCACACCACCGAACTCCCATGGACCGACCATCGTTGCGTCCACTTCACCTTCAGAACACCCACCATCCACAGACACCAGCACCTGCTTCCACAAAGAAACTGGACCAAAATCACCGATGACCAGCTCACCTCCTCACTCAACAACTCCACCCCAACCATCGCGGGAAACGACGACCCCAACACCGCAGCCCGAACCCTGCATAGATGGATCTCGGACAGCACCAACACCATAGCCCCCCCTCAAGAAAAACAACAATACCCGTGCCAAGAAAGCCAGATGGCTTACCACCGAACTTCGAGAGTCCAGGCGCACATGCAGCCGCCTCGAAAAGGCCTGGAGAAACACCAAATCCACAGAAGCCCACAACATCTTCAGAGCCGCCACCAACGCCCACCATCAACTCATCAGAGAAACGAGAAAAAAAGTGATTGAAGACAGAATCTCCACCCACGCACACAACAGCAAGGAACTCTTCAGCATCATCAAGGAGTTCGCCCAACCCACCAGCGAGTCTACCGACATCCCTCCCTCACAAGACCTCTGCGACAAACTCAGCATCTTTTTCCACCACAAAATCAAGAGCATCTACGACAACTTCGACGAAGACAACCAACACACTGAACCCTCACCAACCACCCCCGACACCCGGAAACCAGCGATTGATGACTGGACAGCCCTCACCACCGAAGACACACTGAAGACAATGAAGTCAATCCACTCAGGGCCCCCCACGGACCCCTGCCCCCACCACATCTTCAACTGAGCCGCCAACACCATCGCACCCACGCTCCGCCAAACCATCAACCGCTCCCTGGCGACCGCCTCGTTCCCCGACGACTGGAAACACGCCGAGGTCAACCCCCTCCTAAAAAAAACCCTCAGCGGACCCCACCGACCTCAAAAACTACAGACCCATCTCCCTGCTCCCGTTCCCAGCGAAAGTCATCGAGAAAGCCATCAACAGCCAACTCGCCACATTCATTGAAGAACACAACATCCTCGACTCCTCCCAATCCGGCTTCAGAAAAAACCACAGTACGGAAACCGCCCTCCTCGCCGTAACAGACGACATCCGCACCTTACTGGACAAAGGAGAAACAGTAGCCCTCATCCTCCTCGACCTATCAGCGGCGTTCGAAACAGTCTCCCACCGCACCCTAATACGCAGACTATACGATGCAAGAATCCAGGACAAGGCCCTCGACTGGATCTGCTCCTTTCTCTCCGGCAGGACGCAGCGGCTCACTCCCCCCTTTCCTCTCGGACCCCACACCTACCACCTGCCAGGTCCCCCAGGGCTCCTCCCTCAGCCCGACGCTCTTCAACGTCTACATGGCTCCACTTGCCCCCATCGTCAGAACCTACGGACTCAACATCGTGTCATACGCAGACGACACCCAGCTCATCCTCTCCCTATCCAACGAGCCCAACACCGCCAGACGCAACTTTCGAGAAGGCATGGAAACCGTCGCCAAATGGATAAAAAACAGCTGCCTACAACTAAACACCAACAAAACAGAAGTACTCATCATGGGCCTAAACCCCGACGCCTGGAGCGACACCTGTTGGCCCACCGCCCTCGGAAACCCGCCAACCCCCACAGACCACGCACGCAACCTGGGAATCATCCTGGACTCAGAGCTCAAAATGGACCACCAGATCAACTCTGTCTCATCTTCCTGCTTCCACACCCTCCGCCTCCTTCGTAAGACCTTCAAATGGATTCCCCTCGAACACCGAAAGACAGTCACTCACGCCCTGGTCACCAGCAGACTCGACTACGGCAACGCACTCTACGCCGGAATAAACAAAAACCTCATCCGCAAGCTACAGAACATCCAGAACGCCGCCGCAAGACTGGTCCTCAACCTGCCAAAACACAGCCACATCTCCCAGCACCTGCGCACACTCCACTGGCTCCCCGTCGAGGCGAGAATCACCTTTAAGATGCTCACCCACGCACACAAGGCCCTCCACGGCACCAGACCAGCATACCTGAACAGCCGACTCAAATTCCACACACCCCAAAGGACCCTACGATCAGCCCAGCTTTCCTATGCCGTGGTCCCCCGCACCAGAAAGACCAGATCGGGAGGCCGCTCCTCCTTCCTCGCGGCCAAAGCATGGAACGCCCTTCCGCTCCACCTCAGACAGACAACATCGCTCCCCATCTTCGCAAGAAACCTCTAAACCTGGCTCTTTCGACAGACCCCCTTCTTGATGGAATGGAACCTGCACCCCCCACCCCTAGCGCCTTGAGACCCTTACGGGTAAGTAGTCGCGCTTTAACAAACTCCTGATTGATTGATTGACAAGTTAGGGAAATCCTACAACATCTTGAGTAACAAGGAGCAAAAGAAAATTGGACCTCTTCCATTAATAATCCTTTGTTTCCAGTCATAAAACCACATTCTTCATACTGCCTTGTTTTAGATTACACCCATTTGAACATAGCTACTCGCACATTTGCAGTACAAAATGCACACAGTAATGAATAACATTGTGCAGAAGAAATATAAAATAACGCTAGATATCTCTAATAGAAATTTCTGCCACAATATAGCACGTAAAAGCAGATATCTAACAGCATTCAGCGTGTTAGGTTTTCAGAAACAATTCTGCAGTTTGCTTCAAGGGTACAAGATTAGCCCTGCGCTATTTTCAGCCAGAGTTACACAACTACTTGAAAACTTTGATGATCAGGCATTGTCCTATGTCAATGACATATATTTGACAGACGATGACCTCATGGAACACTTGACCAGAGTAGACCGCATAATTCAGGGGGTTCATTAAATTACATTTCAAAAAATCAAAAATCGCCTACCTCAATGTCCTAATTCTGGTATACAAATTGTGTAGTGAAGGCTAAAGCTTTGCGCCACACTTTTTGCAAAAATGTGAGTTGCTCCAAACTCCAGCGACTTTGAAAAGATTGCAATGCATATTAGGATTTTAGTATTTCCAAATTTTGGCAGAACATACATTCCCGACTACCCAGAACAGGTATAACCATTCTACGACTTGATACGTCCAGACTTTTCAATCACGCACTGGACGCAGGAACATACAGAAATATCACGTTGCGTACAAGCTGAAGCGCTATATAAATAAAATTACAATGCAATACATGATAGCTTCCAAACACCTACACACATGTGTAAACAGGACAAACCTGGTGATCTGGATAATGCGGGTACATCAGGATACACATATGTAACGTTCAATGAAGGTGAAACAGTATCAATTGCATATAAATCAAATTTATATACGAATACTAAAATGCATTTTGCACCTACTGAAAAAAATACTGATAGCAGTACAGACTGCTTTACTGAGAAAACAGGCCGTGACTCAAAAGAAACGCTTAAGTCTCATGACCCAGTACCGACACCAGAGACTGTTACGACAGCAAGCGTTCCAAACGCTAAAGATCTACATCCACAATGGATACAATGTGCCAACTCGCTCACTGCAACAGATGTAGATTACAGATTTGATTCTACACGTCAAAAACAAGCATTCCTGCAGTCCAAACAAGAATAACCTCTGCCTAATAAAATAATGTATCTAAATAGCTATGATTTACACTGATGGTTCTGTTCAGCCTGCTGTAGGGAAAAGCATCAATTCTCAGCGGCGTGCGCAGTAGTAAAAGGGCATATGCATGATGGAGAATTCTGTCCTGAGAAAACCTATACGCAGTCACTAGGTGACTGCACAGAGGAGCTGGCAGAATTGAAGGCTCTAGTACTGGTACTACAGAATACAGATGCTGGATTCCCCAAACTTATGGTGTGTAACTCATATTATTGTGTGCAGTCATATAATGAATACTTGCATTTTTGGAGTCAGAATGGATTCAATACTGCTTGCCTTGGGTTCATGTCATTCACACACTGAGCCACCAACGTGTTGGTGTTTATGTTGCAGGGATTTCCATCGATGATGCAGCTGCAAAAGTGACAATTTGCACTGCCACGGTTGCGGCATTCACTCATTCTAGTACGAGGATGCAAAGAGACATCATGGTGGCCGTCAATCCTGCTCCCAATGAAACACATCTGCCGAAAGGCTTTCCACTAGAGTACTTCTACAAGTTAGATGCACAAATTACACTTCATGCTCAGATTTTGGAGTGGGTTATAGAATAATACCAATCAGTGATCGCAGAATGGGGTTAATTCTAGCTTCACATGAGGGTCTGGCTTCTGCACATGCAGGGGTGGCTGCTACAATTTCATTACTGCTATTGGAGGGCAGGTCTTTAGAAACAGACCAAGGACTTTGTCCTCAGATGTTACACCTGCCACCATATGAAGGGCACCACAGTGGCATGTCCACCACAGACGCCTCTACTAATTTTAAACAAGCCAGTGGCTAGTGATTACCCAGACCACAGGAGACCACAGATTACAGGAGGTTCAGATGGAAGCTTTAACTCTACAGTCAACAAGTACAGAAACACAGATTTCAATTCGGAATCGTAAAAAGAACAAGGTCTACGTCAACATACTACAGACAGGGCCGGACTGGCCATAGCGGGCACCGGGCAATCCCCTGGTGCACCGCATGGGTGGGGGCCGGATTTGGGCCCCTGGGGGCCGTTTTTGTTACAGGGCCGTTTTTGCAGCATAGCTGAAAAATTGGCCCTGTACCAAAATCGGATGAAAACCGGCCCCGGCAAAGAGCTCAGCGGCACCCCAACCCCCCGAGGGGGGAAGGGGGGCCGGCTGAGCACTTTGCCAGGGCCGGTTGTGGTTCCCAGTCCGGCCCTGACTACAGATCGAGTCTTCATCAAGTTCAACACAACCTGCTGAGCTGCCAAGGATAGACCGGATGGCTTCTGGCTACTTCATCGACTTCAATGACTTCTCCTGTGTCACCTCAGAGCTACCTCTGCCTCCACCCCATCCACCATTTGAACTCAAAGTACGTTTTATCTATCTTTGGCTGTAAAGAGCATACTTTGTCTGGCCATCGTTACACCTTTGGATTACAATTTGCATCACTTTTCCTGGTTCTTTGGATTGGTTTTGTGACAGTGTTCTTTCTCCTTCTGAATGGACATTTCTTCCCAGAACGCTCTGCAGATTAAATGCTAGACTTGATTCTGAAACCACACACATCATCACACAGTGAGCTAAGAGACCTTTCCCTGGTGAATGTTTTAGCCTTTCCAATTCCGGGTTGGATTGTATGGGATAAAGTATCATTTGATGTGTATAGTCCCACTGAACTTTTGCAAATTACACATTTATTTAAAAAGTCATTAAATGACCCCTATCACTGTTTCTGAGGATTGGGGCATTGATACAGTGTATGAAATGCTCGATGATCTAGAGCATTCAACTTTGTTTTCTTCTGATGAGTTATAAGATGGGACAGCTAACTATTTTGATGCCATCTTTCTTATATGGTACCTTATGCATGAAGCTTTAGGCCCTGTTAAGTGTACATAAGAATCACCGCACAAAATGCTTGTACTTTTCCATTGTGCTACAGTAAAACTGCTTTTGTAATACAAGGCATGCGCAAGAAAGATACGAGAACATAAGAAGATGCTAGCTTAGCCACAAAGTATTGCAGCATATCACATTTAGAAATATTTATGGTACGTGCTGGATTTTGCATATTGTTGCATGTAAAAGTACCAAGGCTGATACATTGCATTACAGTGGAAAGTCCCAGAAGCTGCCTACTTGAGACACATGGTCAGCAACAGTATATTTCGGACCGTAAATGGTAAAGTGCAGCTTAAGCGTGTGCTAATTGGTCAAGCAGCCCATGCTTAATTTGTGTTACGTGCATTATGATGCTGCATCCTCTTGTGGTTTGTGTCTCCCTGACCAACAACCCCGCCGCCGCCAGAGCCAACCTACACGAAGGGATGAAAGAGGTAGCCGAGTGGATGACGACCAGCCGCCTGAAACTGAACTCGGACAAGACGGAGGTCCTCATCCTGGGCTCCTCTCCCTCCGCCTGGGACGACTCCTGGTGGCCTCCCGCCCTGGGCACCGCACCCAAACCGACAGACCATGCACGTAACCTGGGCTTCATCCTGGACTCCTCCCTCTCCATGACCAGGCAAGTCAACAGCGTCTCCTCGGCGTGCTTCAACATCCTACGCATGCTACGGAAGATCTTCTGGTGGATCCCCACAGAGACCAGGAAGACCGTCACCCAGGCCCTCGTCACCAGCCGACTGGACTACGGCAACGCCCTCTACGCCGGGACCACCGCCAAGCTCCAGAAGAGACTCCAGCGGATCCAAAACGCCTCAGCCAGACTCATCCTCGACATCCCACGATCCAGCCACATCTCCGGACATCTGAGAGACCTTCACTGGCTCCCCATCAACAAGAGAATCACCTTCCGCCTCCTCACCCACGCACACAAAGCCCTACACGACCAAGGCCCGAGCTACCTCAACAGCCGAGTCAACTTCTACGCTCCCAAACGCCACCTCCGATCAGCCAACCACGCCCTCGCCGCCGTCCCCCGCATCCGAAGAGCAACTACAGGAGGAAGGTCCTTCTCCTACCTGGCCGCCAAGACCTGGAACTCCCTCCCGTCCGACCTGCGCCTGACCCAAGACCACCTCTCCTTCAGGAAGAAGCTGAAGACCTGGCTGTTCGAGCAGTAGCGGCACCCCCCCCCCCCAGCGCCTTGAGACCCTACGGGTAGGTAGCGCGCTCTACAAGTGTCACTGATTGATTGATTGATTGATTGATAAAAGCTGTCAGAAATGTCACATCTTTGGACACTCAGTGGATATACTGTCTGTCTCCGTGCTGCACGTATTTGTATTATCTTGTCATCTATATTAAATTTTCTCTATCATATGTGCTGATTGCTATTATTTCATTAAGGCTACCACACTAAGATGAGATGTTTTGTTTTCAACATCAGTCATCATTTTCTACACCAATGTAGTATTCCTCGTGACGTTTTTAACTTTACACATTGGGAATATAATCCTAAACCACCACAGGTTAGTTCAAAAGCATTTGCACAGAAGTTTGATTATTTTTCTGGGTAGGACATCTCTGACCCAGCCTCTTTCTATTGTAGGCTTGCACCGTCCCCTACCAAGAAAAATATGTTAGCAGACACTAAACTGGTTAACTATGCTTCTTTCCTTTCCTAGCTCTCTGTACAAGGGTTTGACTTTTGGAGGGACACAATAGATGTTAAGTCTATCTGGGGGACTCAAGATTGGCAGGTTCAGGGAAAGGAGGCCGTATTTAGAGCCTGCCTAATACCACAGTAAATTATTTTCCGGCACAAAACTGTGCAACAAACGTGTCTTGGCCACGCCAAAATAAAAGATCTGAACACACAACGGATTTCCACTCTTGCACGATTTGATGATGCGTAAGAGTAAGCATAACTCATTAGACCCCAATCGGAAGGGATAGTTAGTCTGACCATTAGACACAAACAGATGACAGGCTTGATTCCTGGCTACCAGCAAAATATGTCCGGCATACGATATGTGCAGACTGAACATTCGGGGCTGGTGACAACTTACAGTGTTGGGAAAGGGAAACATCCAGAATTACGCGGCCAGAGCCACACGTTCCAGAAGCCCGCAAGCGTAACCAAGCTTGCTCGACAAACACATTTGCCTAAACAACACATATGCGTGGTTAAGGCAAATGAGCTCTAGTGTTCAGGATGGGGACTAGGAACAGGAGCTGTGGAATGGGAAGCAGAAACAGATAGGTAAGTGAAGCTGGGGCTGGGTCTGGAGTCGCTTTCGTAAAGGGGGGTGGTCAGTGACAAGTTTTTAGGGACGGGGTACTTTTAAGGAAGGGGCAAGTTTTTAGGGCTCGTAGAGGGGGTCAGGGTACTTTGAAGGAGGGGCCCGTTTTTAGGGCTTGGGGAAGGAAGAGGGGGGTGGGGTAGCTTCAAGGGCTGGGTTTGAGGGAGTATTTAAGGAATGGGGCATTTTTAGGACAAAGGGCAGGGAGCAGGTACGGGTTTGTAATTTTGGGCCTAAGGTCTGTTGCTCGTCTTTTTCCCTTCCTGTGCTGTCTAATTTAGTTGACTTCCTGACTCAGCTAAAAACAATGTGTATGCTAAGAGTTTGTAGCTGCCAGAACACCTGGTCTCAGACTCAACTGTCAATCATTTACTGCTGCCATAAGCACTCCTCCTCCCACTCCCACTTTGCTGACTAAGTGATCTCACATCTGCCCATGTTTGTCGGTAACTATTCCTGTGTAGGCATGTACCATCTATTTTTATCCACAGGCTTACCAGTGCAGAAAAAGTTGAATATAAGGTTTGCATTCTGTGACATCAATGTACTACCTCAGGCAGCACTTGAGAGTGCTGTGTGGACGTGGTCCCACTCATGAGTGATTAATAAACTTGTTATTTAATCCCAACTCCAGTGCTGATCTTTACTTTGTTGGTTTTTAAACCCGTGGACAAAAGGGTGACCCTGCACCAGTGTACCCCTAAAAAGGTATATTTCTACAGTGTGGGGTAGATTAGAGTGGGGTAGAGTGTAGTGGGGTAGATGGGAGACCGAAGTGGGGTAGATTGGGTGGGGTAGATTGGGGTGTATTGGATTGAGGTATATTGGGGTAAATTAAAGTGGGATAGCTTTGGGTTGTGTAAATTGGTACGTTGTAGCTTAGGATGGATTAGAGCAGGGTAGATTGATGTAGATTGGCGTGAGTTAGATGGGGTGGACTGGATTAAACTGGGTGGGGTAGATTGAAGTGGGGTAGATTTGGCAAGACTGGGGTAGATTTGAATATGGTAGACTGGGGAAGACTTGAGTAGGATGGATTGGAGTGGGGTAGATTGGGGTAGGCTGGGTGAAGTAGATTGGGATTGGGTAGATTGGGTGTGTAGATTGGGGTGGGATAGATTGGGGTACATTGGAGCGGGATAGGTTGAGGTAGATTTGAGTAGACCGGAGTGGTTGGAGTGAATTAGAATAAGTGGGGTATTTGGGGTAGTGAAGATTGGGGTAGATTGTAGTGGGGTAGATTGGGATAGATTGTAGTGGGTTAGATTGTAGTAGGTTATGAGGTAAACTGGAGTGGGACAGATTGGAGTGAGGTAGACTGAGGTAGATTGGGTGGGGTAGATTGGGGTGGGAGAGATTGGCATGAGTTAGATTGGAGTGGAGTAGATTGGAATGGGGCAGATTGGGGAACAACGGAGTGGGCAAACTGCAGTGGAGTAGATTGGAATTGGAAAATTGAGGTAGATTGGGGAGGGGTACACTGGGGTGGTGTGGAGTAGGGCAAATTGAGGTATAGTCGGACAGATTGGAGTTGAGTAGATTGCAGTGCTGTAAATCAGGTCGTTAGGAGTGGGGTACATTGTAGTGGGCTAAATTGGAAACTGGGAGATTTGGATAAATTAGAGTGGGATAGATTGGGGTAGATTAGAGAGGGATAGACAAGAGTGAGGTAGATTGGATGAAGTGAACTAGAGTAGGATAGATTGAAGTAGGTTGAGTGGGGTAGATTGGGGTGCGGTACATTGTGTTTGCAGAAATGTTAAACGAAAAAAAGGAAATACCATAAAACCAGGAGCCCTAATTATGAATTCGTAGTAGATTGGGTTTTGTATCTCTCTGTGAACAGGAATAGAATAGTCTCTTATTAAGGCACATTCTGATGTCACAACATGCCCATATGTTAGTTGTCACTTACATAGCTTTGTCTCTGAACTCATTCACAGGAGGAGGGAGCCCTGTACAACATTCTGCCTCCAGGGAGTGTCGACTGTGCATTCCAGCACTTGACCATAGCTGTCTCCGCATACACAACCAAGACAGGGACGCCACGCTCAGTCTCCCAGACCAAAGAAAAGCTAGGGCACACTAATGAAGCTGTAAAGAGCAGCAGACACACCAGACTAGTGCCGAGCGTCCTTCGCACCTCCCTCTAATACAGAAGCTACATTAAGTCCTGTTAGTGGGGCTAGGCAGCCACTCCAGACTAGTGCCAAGCGTCCTTCGCACCTCCCTCTGATACAGAAGCTACATTAAGTCCTGTTAGTGGTGCATGGCAGCCACACAGGACTAGTGCCAAGCGTCCTTCGCACCTCCCTCTGATACAGAAGCTACATTAAGTCCTGTTAGTGGTGCATGGCAGCCATACCAGACTAGTGCCACGCGTCCTTCGCACCTCCCTCTGATACAGAAGCTACATTAAGTCCTGTTAGTGGTGCATGGCAGGCACTCCAGACTAGTGCCAAGCGTCCTTCGCACCTCCCTCCGATACAGAAGCTACATTAAGTCCTGTTAGTGGTGCATGGCAGCCACTCTAGACTAGTGCCAAGCATCCTTTGCACCTCCCTCTGATACAGAAGCTACATTAAGTCCTGTTAGTGGTGCATGGCAGCCACTCTAGACTAGTGCCAAGCGTCCTTCGCACCTCCCTCCGATACAGAAGCTACATTAAGTCCTGTTAGTGGTACATCATGGCAGCCATACCAGACTAGTGCCAAGCGTCCTTCGCACCTCCCTCTGATACAGAAGCTACATTAAGTCCTGTTAGTAGTGCATGGCAGCCACACCAGACTAGTGCCGACCATCCTTTGCACCTCCCTCTGATACAGAACCTACATTAAGTCCTGTTAGTGGTGCATGGCAGTCACTCCAGACTAGTGCCAAGCGTCCTTCACACGTCCCTCTGATACAGAAGCTACATTAAGTCCTGTTAGTGGTGCATGGCAGCGACTCCAGACTAGTGCCGACCATCCTTCGCACCTCCCTCTGATACAGAAGCTACATTAAGTCCTGTTAGTGGGGCATGGCAGCCACTCCAGACTAGTGCCGACCATCCTTCGCGACTCTCCCTCTGATACAGAAGCTGCATTAAGTCCTGTTAGTGGGGCATGGCAGCCACTCCAGACTAGTGCCGACCATCCTTCGCACCTCCCTCTGATACAGAAGCTACATTAAGTCCTGTTAGTGGTGCATGGCAGCCACACCAGACTAGTGCCAAGCGTCCTTCGCACCTCCCTCTGATACAGAAGCTACATTAAGTCCTGTTAGTGGTGCATGGCAGCGACTCCAGACTAGTGCCGACCATCCTTCGCACCTCCCTCTGATACAGAAACTACATTAAGTCCTGTTAGTGGGGCATGGCAGCCACTCCAGACTAGTGCCGACCATCCTTCGCACCTCCCTCTGATACAGAAGCTACATTAAGTCCTGTTAGTGGTGCATGGCAGCCACACCAGACTAGTGCCAAGCGTCCTTCGCACCTCCCTCTGATACAGAAGCTACATTAAGTCCTGTTAGTGGTGCATGGCAGCCACTCCAGACTAGTGCCGACCATCCTTCCCACCTCCCTCTGATACAGAAGCTACATTAAGTCCTGTTAGTGGTGCATGGCAGCCACTCCAGACTAGTGCCAAGCGTCCTTCGCACCTCCCTCTGTTACAGAAGCTACATTAAGTCCTGTTAGTGGTACATGGCAGCCACACCAGACTAGTGCCGACCATCCCTCGCACCTCCCTCTGATACAGAAGCTACATTAAGTCCTGTTAGTGGTGCATGGCAGCCACTCCAGACTAGTACCAAGCGTCCTTCGCACCTCCCTCTGATACAGAAGCTACATTAAGTCCTGTTAGTGGTACATGGCAGCTACACCAGACTAGTGCCGACCATCCCTCGCACCTCCCTCTGATACAGAAGCTACATTAAGTCCTGTTAGTGGTGCATACCAGCCACTCCAGACTAGTGCCAAGCGTCCTTTGCACCGCCTTCTGATACAGAAACTACATTAAGTCCTGTTAGTGGGGCATGGCAGCCACTCCAGACTAGTGCCGACCATCCTTCGCACCTCCCTCTGATACAGAAGCTACATTAAGTCCTGTTAGTGGTGCATGGCAGCCACACCAGACTAGTGCCAAGCGTCCTTCGCGCCTCCCTCTGATACAGAAGCTACATTAAGTCCTGTTAGTGGTGCTAGGCAGCCACTCCAGACTAGTGCCAAGCGTCCTTCGCACCTCCCTCTGATACAGAAGCTACATTAAGTCCTGTTAGTGGTGCATGGCAGCCACACAGGACTAGTGCCAAGCGTCCTTCGCACCTCCCTCTGATACAGAAGCTACATTAAGTCCTGTTAGTGGTACATGGCAGCTACACCAGACTAGTGCCGACCATCCCTCGCACCTCCCTCTGATACAGAAGCTACATTAAGTCCTGTTAGTGGTGCATACCAGCCACTCCAGACTAGTGCCAAGCGTCCTTCGCACCGCCTTCTGATACAGAAACTACATTAAGTCCTGTTAGTGGGGCATGGCAGCCACTCCAGACTAGTGCCGACCATCCTTCGCACCTCCCTCTGATACAGAAGCTACATTAAGTCCTGTTAGTGGTGCATGGCAGCCACTCCAGACTAGTGCCAAGCGTCCTTCGCACCTCCCTCTGATACAGAGGCTACATTAAGTCCTGTTAGTGGTACATGGCAGCCACACCAGACTAGTGCCGAGCGTCCTTCACACCTCCCTCTGATACAGAAGCTACATTAAGTCCTGTTAGTGGTGCATGGCAGACACTCCAGACTAGTGCCGACCATCCTTCCCACCTCCCTCTGATACAGAAGCTACATTAAGTCCTGTTAGTGGTGCATGGCAGCCACTCCAGACTAGTGCCGAGCGTCCTTCACACCTCCCTCTGATACAGAAGCTACATTAAGTCCTGTTAGTGGTGCATGGCAGCCACTCCAGACTAGTGCACACGCGTCCTTCGCACCTCCCTCTGATACAGAAGCTACATTAAGTCCTGTTAGTGGTGCATGGCAGCCACACCAGACTAGTGCCAAGCGTCCTTCGCACCTCCCTCTGATACAGAAGCTACATTAAGTCCTGTTAGTGGTGCATGGCAGCCATACCAGACTAGTGCCGACCATCCTTCGCACCTCCCTCTGATACAGAAGCTACATTAAGTCCTGTTAGTGGTGCATGGCAGCCACACCAGACTAGTGCCAAGCGTCCTTCGCACCTCCCTCTGATACAGAAGCTACATTAAGTGCTGTTAGTGGTGCATGGCAGCCACACCAGACTAGTGCCAAGCGTCCTTCGCACCTCCCTCTGATACAGAAGCTACATTAAATCCTGTTAGTGGTGCATGGCAGCCATACCAGACTAGTACTGACCATCCTTCGCACCTCCCTCTGATACAGAAGCTACATTAAGTCCTGTTAGTGGTGCATGGCAGCCACACCAGACTAGTGCAAAGCGTCCTTCGCACCTCCCTCTGATACAGAAGCTACATTAAGTCCAGTTAGTGGTGCATGGCAGCCATACCAGACTAGTGCCAAGCGTCCTTCGCACCTCCCTCTGATACAGAAGCTACATTAAGTCCTGTTAGTGGTGCATGGCAGCCACACCAGACTAGTGCAAAGCGTCCTTCCCACCTCTCTCTGATACAGAAGCTACATTAAGTCCTGTTAGTGGTGCATGGCAGCCACTCCAGACTAGTGCCAAGCCTCCTTCCCACCTCTCTCTGATACAGAAGCTACATTAAGTCCTGTTAGTGGTGCATGGCAGCCACTCCAGACTAGTGCCAAGCCTCCTTCCCACCTCTCTCTGATACAGAAGCTACATTAAGTCCTGTTAGTGGTGCATGGCAGCCATACCAGACTAGTGCCAAGCGTCCTTCGCACCTCCCTCTGATACAGAAGCTACATTAAGTCCTGTTAGTGGTGCATGGCAGCCACTCCAGACTAGTGGCAAGCGTTCTTCGCACCTCCCTCTGATACAGAAGCTACATTAAGTCCTGTTAGTGGTGCATGGCAGCCACTCCAGACTAGTGGCAAGCGTCCTTCGCACCTCCCTCTGATACAGAACCTACATTAAGTCCTGTTAGTGGTACATGGCAGCCACTCCAGACTAGTGCCAAGCGTCCTTCGCACCTCCCTCTGATACAGAAGCTACATTAAGTCCTGTTAGTGGTGCATGGCAGCCACTCCAGACTAGTGGCAAGCGTTCTTCGCACCTCCCTCTGATACAGAAGCTACATTAAGTCCTGTTAGTGGTGCATGGCAGCCACACCAGACTAGTGCAAAGCGTCCTTCCCACCTCTCTCTGATACAGAAGCTACATTAAGTCCTGTTAGTGGTGCATGGCAGCCACTCCAGACTAGTGCCAAGCCTCCTTCCCACCTCTCTCTGATACAGAAGCTACATTAAGTCCTGTTAGTGGTGCATGGCAGCCACTCCAGACTAGTGCCAAGCCTCCTTCCCACCTCTCTCTGATACAGAAGCTACATTAAGTCCTGTTAGTGGTGCATGGCAGCCATACCAGACTAGTGCCAAGCGTCCTTCGCACCTCCCTCTGATACAGAAGCTACATTAAGTCCTGTTAGTGGTGCATGGCAGCCACTCCAGACTAGTGGCAAGCGTTCTTCGCACCTCCCTCTGATACAGAAGCTACATTAAGTCCTGTTAGTGGTGCATGGCAGCCACTCCAGACTAGTGGCAAGCGCCCTTCGCACCTCCCTCTGATACAGAAGCTATATTAAGTCCTGTTAGTGATGCATGGTAGCCATACCAGACTAGTGCCAAGCATCCTTCGCACCTCCCTCTGATACAGAAGCTACATTAAGTCCTGTTAGTGGTGCATGGCAGCCATACCAGACTAGTGCCAAGCGTCCTTCGCACCTCCCTCTGATACAGAAGCTACATTAAGTCCTGTTAGTGGTGCATGGCAGCCACTCCAGACTAGTGCCAAGCGTCCTTCCCACCTCTCTCTGATGCTGAAGCTACATTAAGTCCTGTTAGTGGTGCATGGCAGCCACTCCAGACTAGTGCCAAGCGTCCTTCGCACCTCCCTCTGATACAGAAGCTACATTAAGTCCTGTTAGTGGTGCATGGCAGCCATACCAGACTAGTGCCAAGCGTCCTTCGCACCTCCCTCTGATACAGAAGCTACATTAAGTCCTGTTAGTAGTGCATGCTGGTACATGTATGAAAACACCTGAAAACGAGCACTCTGTGCCTGAGGACAGTCACAAGATAATGCCATAGATATATGGATGCGACGAATAAACCCACAGGGCAACATCCAAGTGGGTGGCTGGAATGGGCGAAGGCTGTAGAACTGATGGTATACACATGAGGTTAGTGGTGCATGGCAGCAATACCAGACTAGTGCCAAGAGTCCTTCGCACCTCCCTCTGATACAGAAGCTATATTAAGTCCTGTTAGTGGTACATGGCACCAACACCAGACTAGTGTCAAGCGTCCTTTGCACCTCCCTCTGATACAGAAGCTACATTAAGTCCTGTTAGTGGTGCATGGCAGCCACTCCAGACTAGTGCCAAGCGTCCTTCCCACCTCTCTCTGATGCTGAAGCTACATTAAGTCCTGTTAGTGGTACATGGCAGCCACACCAGACTAGTGCCAAGCATCCTTCGCACCGCCTTCTGATACAGAAGCTACATTAAGTCCTGTTAGTGGTGCATGCTGGTACATGTATGAAAACACCTGAAAACGAGCACTCTGTGCCTGAGGCCAGTCACAAAATAATGCCAAAGATATATGGATGCGACAGATAAACCCACAGGGCAACATCCAAGTGGGTGGCTGGAATGGGCGAAAGCTGTAGAACTGATGGTTTACACATGAGGTGTACTCATTACGTGCAGTCCTGCCAAGTATCACGCGTCAGGCATTAGACACATTTCAGTGCGGTGCTCTGCATCACCGCACTAAAATGCAACTAACACATTTCAGTGCGGTGCTCAGCATCACTGCACTCAAATGCAACTATCACATTTCAGTGCACTGCCCCGCCCGGCTGCCGGACGGGGCAGTGCTACGACAAGCGACTACGCTGGAGCACCTGTATGGGTCGTTGACCCACACAGGAAAGTAAGCTCATAACTCCGCTTACTCTTTCCGACTTCACTTTTTTAACAATACCAGACAGTGTTTATTAAATAGTTTTTTTATCACTAGGCCAGGTATTTTTTAACATTACCTTTATATCACTCCTGACCCCACTGACACTCACTCCAATTCACTCACATAGCACCAACAATTAAAAAGGTGCTCCAGCGTAGTCGCTTGTTGTAGCACTGCCCCGTCCGGCAGCCGGGCGAGAAGACCCCGATGATGAAGCATGACACCAAGGGCCCTTTTGGTGTGTGAGGGGTATTTTAATCAAGTGTGTGTATTCCAGAGTCATCAGGATACATACTAAAAAAAACCACTTGAGGTGGACCCTTTTGATTATAGTTACTTTTGCATGTGGAGGACGTGCCCACCTCGGTGCCACGCAGCACTACCTCTTCCTCCCCCTTTTTGATTTCCCTAACCTTATATCTAGACACATATACACCTATAAGTTAAAGTTACTCCTATGGCAGGCCTTAACAACACTGAAGGCAGAGTGCTTGGTTTTATGTGAGATGGTGCTCTAGCATGAGCTGAGCCTGTCTGCAGCTTTCGGAACCATGTCCTTATAGCTGTTCTAGGATGTTGTCATACCATATACTCTTAAGTGCATTATGAACCTCGCGGTTAAATGCTAACTCTGGTTTGGCTTTATCAAAACATGTCGTGTAAGGTGTCATACGCTTTGGAATACTACCCCCTCGCCAGTCCTGGCGACGGGGGTAGCATTCCACCCTTCTAGAGGGAGAAGACATGTTACTTCCATTAATCCCGGTTTAAGTTAACCAGAGCCTCAGCATCACAAAATGAATGCTGCTGCCAAGACACAAATCTGACCTCCTGCTGCTGGGAGTCCTTCCAGCGAGGGAGGCTTGGACAATAGGTTTCCTGTCACAGGGAGGTGCTAGCACCACCCCAGACAGGCTATAGTGTATTGGGGCAGGGAGGGCTGAATGAAATGAGACACTGCCTGGGGCACACAAGGTGTCCCATGCATAGTCCAGTTTAAACCGGTACTGGGCACTCCCTGGACAAAGGGAAAGGGATGTAACCACCCCCTTCCTGGGTCCCACCCATAGGAGGGACCTAGCAGGTAATCCAGCCCCTAGATTTGGTATATAGGTAGGAGCTGAGTCCCAAGACTTTAGATTTATCCTGACTGAAACTCTGATACGAAACTCTGGTCCTTCGACATCCTACTCGACGTAGAAGACTGAAGAATCTCCCTTGTGGTCAAGGAGTGACCACCCTGCACAAGCAGGCACCATCAAGCGCTCAACTGTTTGCTTTGTCGTTGCTCCCTCCGGAGCCCGAACACAGAGTCCTGACAAGACCTGGACTTCCAGACATCCGACAGCCCGATCCACGGCCACAGCAAAGCTGAGACCCATAGAGGCGACGAGAGACGTGGGACCGGCCATCTTGGAAAGCCAGCGAATTGCTTTCCGTGCAACTTCTGAGGCACCCTCGAAGTTGTGCATTGGGGATTGAGAAGCCCCAGCCCGAGCACCAACTGCACCAAAGATGAGCCCCCCACACTTCACGAGTTCTGCGTGGTGCCCTTCTGCATTTTCCTGCTCGACGCGTCTGTCGGGTCACTTGGCCATTGGCTAGTGGCCTCTGTGACGATGAAATACGAAATCTACACTGCTGGTCTAGTTGCTCCAGACTGGCCCTTGCTTCCCTGCGAAGGAAAAGCCCATCAGTCCTTGCTGGCCTGAGTAAGAAGCCCTCTTCGACTCCTGCGTGTGTTGTCTTTGCCAAGGCTTGCTGACTCCAATCCGGAAGCCGACACCGCCAACAGCGAGAGCCTTCGTGGGACAGTCCGTGCCCAGCTCCTGGTCGTCGTCGACACCTCCTGGTCCACGTGGCAGCAGAGACAAGCTTCACGACATCACCTGATTGCTTCCCGACATCGCCTGGTTCCTTCCTGGTTCCATCCTGGTCACTGGCTAGTGACCTAGACTCTGTCCCCTCTGCTTTCAGGTACTCCTCATCCTCGATCCGCCCTTGGATCCAACCGGACTCTTCTCTCCTGGTCGCCTGCAGCATATTTTCTCCAAGGCTCCATAGAACTACACGACGAAACCCGACACACTTTGGGACCTATGCACCCGCTTCCTGTGGGTGAGGTAACGTGAGTACTGCTGTTGTCCTGTGAAGATTAACTCTCCTAGTGTCCTAGTTTCAGGTGGTTAGTTCCTAGTCCAGTCGGAAGACTCCTAAATCTTTAACTTTCTAACTTTACGCACCCATTGACTTCTATGTGTGCACGTGTGTGCCTTTAGACCCTGCTCACGCATCCCGTGGGCCTCCTGCTTCCTAACTACTGTTAGTCCAGTGTAGCCCCAGCGATTCCCTAGGCCCTAGGCACTTCAACTGTTCGTGACGTGGTTCTTATACCACTATTTTAGTATATGGTTTAGCGGGCCACCAGGGCCTCTCCATATTTGTGCAACTTATTGTATGTTATATTGAGTTACTTGTTATGCGCTTGTGCCTCTGCCCTCATAAAGAGTTCAGAGGATTGATTTAGAAATAAATACATATATTTTGAATATATAACCTGTGTGGTGTCCTTTCATTTGGTATTAAAGAGATTGCATATGGTAAAACAGCTGGCTCCACATGCCCTCTTGAGTTTAGCCTAAGACTGCTTTTGTCCATGCTACCACTAGGATAGCTGGTCTATAAGGTTGACTTTACAACCCTCACCATAAGGGTTGTTTGGACTGATACAGGGTGCCCACTAGAATAGTGGACATCACATATCAGGCCAACTTCTCACACTTGTTACTTCCAGACTGGACTATGCCAATATGTTGTACTTAAGGCTTCCAGAATATCTCCTCCAGCACCTTCAGGTGGTTCAAAATGCTGCGGCCAGACTGGTTCTGATGCTCAAACTCAGGACACACGTGTCCCTGCCCCTGAAGGCATTGCGCAGGCTCCCCATGAGTAAAAGGATAAAATTCAAAGCCCTGGTACTGTTCTTCACAGCCCTTCAAGGAGGGGGGTGCTGGATATCTCAGGAAAAGAATTAGCCACTACTTGCCAACCAGAACTCGGCGGTCATCCTCCCTGGGCCCGGCCTGCATCCCCAGAATACGCCTAGCCCAGCCAGGAGGAAGAAGAGCCTTCAGACTCCTGGGAGCTCAAGCTTGGAACCGACTCCCGGCTACTCTCAGATCTACGATTGACCTGGCGGTTTTTAAGAAACTTCTGAAAACTTGGTTTTTCCATGGTTAGGGGTGTCTGTTTGGTCTGTTAGACGGATATTAGCAGCGCCGGGACACTCTTGCTGAGTAGCCGTGTGCACTACAAATGTGCATCATTCATTCATTCATTAATATAGAAAATTAAGGCTTGACTTACCTTTCAATAAAAATCCACTCTCATTGCCGCTTTCAACATTTGTCATCCGGTGCTGCCCCCAAAATAGGTCAGGACTCTGTTCAGTTTCAATGTCTATTTCTGAAAATCACATTATTTCAGATTCAGATTCAGAATACGCTTTATTCGGTATAAAATCAATTAACCATAAAAGCACATAAATGACAGCTTAAAATATAACAATATAAAATTTAAATAAATACAAAATATTTAAAAACCATCTATTGTTTTCCTCGTTTTGACCATTAATTTCAGAAATTTCGCAATTTGCACAGTCTGTGATCTATCTGCCAACAGTTGTAGTTTAATAAAAGGAGGGCGACATTGTCTGAGGTCAAACTGTCTTAAAATAGGAATGATCCACCTTTTCCTAATTACACTGTAATAATTGCAAAACAATACAGCATTAATTGTTGACTGAGCGGAAATATGGTCACAGGGGCATACACAAAGGTGACGTGACCAGTCATTTGTACTAGGAAAGGTAACCCATATGTGCACAAGGTCAAGGCGTAGGTATAAAAGCAACGTCCTATCATAAGATCCATCTATATCTTTCAAATAAGCTTGTAGCCCAGACATGCTCAGCAGTAACTGGTGGGATCTTACTGTAGGTTTACCGATGTTACCTGCAAGCCTACTATCCGCCAGCTATTCCTTGCAGATGGATCTCAACTCTTTCCTAGAAACTGTTGACCGAGACTCTGGCTTATTAAAAAACTCAGGGCGCCCAGTATTGGTTAGAAAAACTTTTACATATGTGTTGGACTTGGCCCTCTCTGCAGGGTCATCGCTGAACTTTTTGCCTTCCTCCAATATTCTCTCTGACCTGTTTTTGTTGGTTTAATGACTCTGGGCACTTTACCACTGCTGACCAGTGCTAAAGTGCATATGCTCTCCTTATGAAAAGTGTACCTGTAATTGATTTCCATGATTGGCTCATTGGATTTACTGTCAGTCCCCAGTAAAGTGCACCAGGAGTGCCAGGGCTTGTAAATACCAATACTGCTAGTGGGCCTGCAGCGCTGGTTGCGCCACCCAGAGAAGCAGCCTGTTAAAATATGTCTAGGGTCTGCCATTGCAGAACCTGCGTGCAGTCTGGTACTGTCATGCTAACTGCGCAAGTACACCTACTTGCCAGTCCCTAAACCTTCCCTTAACTTCTTATTAGTCACCCCTATGGGAGGCCCTAGGGCAGGTGCATTGTAAGCATAAGGTAGGACAAGCCCTGATGAGTGTGGCATGTCCTAATAGTGAATTACAGCCATTTTCGTTTTTCACTATTGTAAGGCTATCTGTTCTCATAGGCCAGAATGGGCTGCTGGAATTATTACACTCTATAATCCCAGCAGGCTCAGGGAACATGGTAGAAAGTCAAGTTTAGTATGCCTAAACTCAGAATAATAAAATACTTCTTTTAGTAAAGTTTATTTTAATATCCTGTGTTTGCAAATACTACTTTTAGAAAGTTAGTATTTGCTTGACTAACCATTTCAGCCCGCCTCTGCTCTGATGTGTATCTGCTGTCTGGTTTTTGTGAGTGACAGGGCTGGGGATGACAGGTGGTGAACAGAGGGATTACACCAGAGTGGGTGGTGGGAGTGCCCCTTGACTCTGAATAGGACTGTGCTCTGCCACCACAATGCTGGCTCCGCCCCCTGGACAGCGACTGATGACTCTGCCCTGCACCTGGTCCAGGAAGAGGGAAGACTGTCAACAGAGTGCTCCTGACTGTACTTGTCATCACAATGCTGGCTCCACCTCCTGCGGAGCGTCTGATGTCCATGCCCTGCACAGTGAAAGGAGAAACCAGAGCCTGCAAAACAAAGTGCTCAGAGACTAACTGGATTAGGAAAAGGCCCCCCTGGCCTGCGAGAACAAAAGAAATGTCCTATAAAAGTAAGAGCCCTGCTCCTAAGAAATCAGATCCTGTTTGCGCTAAGAAGAAACTCTGCCTGAAGAGAAGGACCTGGGAAAGCTGCATGGAGGACTACTTTCTCTAATCCTGAGACTGGCCTGTGGTGGGTCCCTTACTTCAAGAAGGAGAGAAACCAGAGACTGAGAGAGACTTTATTTATTTCAACTTGTGCATTCTTCTACAAAGATCTCCAAGGGCTTGCTTGTGAACTTGCCCCCTAACTGCGCCCCAGGAACATTGGGCGCTAACCCCCTGAAAGAGGAGCTGCTGCCAAGGGTTGTCGTCCCTGCATCGCTGCCTACGGAAAGCTGAGTGCGCTTTGCTTCGCCATCGTGCCCTCTGAAGAACCTGCGCCAACCCCTGTCCTGTCAAGCGCCGTGACTCCTGCCCGCCGAGTCGCAGCTCGCACAGCCACGGTCAGCGCCGCATGACCCAAGCACCGTGACTGTATCTCCCTGAGCCGTAGCTCTCAAAGCAAGGTCCAGGACCCGTCGGGTCCAAACACCGCAATATGCCAGTCCCCGCGCCGTGGAAAGCAAAGTAAAGACGGACTAGAGCCTGGGCTCGCCACCCGTGTAAACGCCCTGCTGTAAGCGACTCAATCCGCTGCACCCCCCTTCAGGACCCCAGGACTCTGCCCTTGTGAGCCTGTGTCCCCCGGAGCACCGCCAACCAACGGAGAAGCGACCCCGTGGCCCCCGTGCCACCCTGCCCTACAGGACAGCACCGCAACGTCAGACCTCAGCAGAGGGCCGTCCGTCCCGAACCTCCTGTACCTTCAAGTGCGGGGAGCTGAGCGCGGCGAACGAGACTCTGCACCCCCAGACGGCCGTGTCCGCGAGACGTAAGTATCCAGAGAGTCTGTTCGCAGCGCCCTACGAGTCGCACTACATCCCCGTGACTCGCGCCGCCTAAGTAAAGGAGAAGAGTACCCGAGTTCGCCTCCCCTGGGCGCTGTGCCTGGACCGAAGCGTCCACAAAGCGCACCATCGTGTTGTTGTTCTTGCCCTTCAGCGAGGTACGCGGTGTCACGGATTGCTACGCTTCGTACCCTCGCTCATTCCATTGACCACGCCATACTCCGCGACCCGCGAGGTGCGTGAGGTTCGGCACAGGTTTTCCAATCGCACTGCAGGAAGCGCACAAGAGGCCCACGAGGCGTACCAGAGCCTAACGAAGCGCTCAAACTAAGTTTAAAAGACCAAAACATTCCATTCTTAAGAACTGTGGCATTTCTAAAACATTACTGGAACCTTTTTATGCCTAAAACCTGTATTCTAAAGTCCGCTTGAGATATCTATATAAAGAACACTATTTTTTTATATATATACAGTCTTGTGTCATTGTGTGGTGGGTTGGTAATTTACTGTGTAAGGTACTGCAAATGCTTAACCACATCTGCTCCAGAGATTAGCCTAGACTGCTTGCGCCACACTACCTAGAGGGTGAGCAGGGGTTATTTCCTGAGAGTAATCCTTTGCCCTGACTTAGAGGAGAGGGTCCCTGCTTGTCGCAAGTACATACCTGCGCCAACCAGAGACCCCCAATTCTAACAATATGTAATCCATGGAATACGGGCAATACCATGAAGAGAGCAACAGTCATTTATCACGTCCCTGTTTAGGCCTGAGGAGGTGCAGGTCCAGACTTTGTGCCATAGCAGAATAGGTTCCATTTTCACAAGGTCAGTCAAATAAGGCAAGCCAAGTTCACTGTGACAAATATACGCTGCTGTACATCTCCGGAACCTGTTTTCCTCCAGTTGTAGTGGCACAATACTTTCATAAGCCCAGAGACCAGCCCCAAATATAGCAATGGGTATACATTTTGTTTTGTAAATTGCAATCAGTTCTTGGACCGGGCGCCCTCCCAATTTTTTAGCAAAGTTTAATAAGGCACCTATGGTTTTCCAAAATAGGAGCCGTCTAGTATCGATAGCTTTAGACCAATGTGCCCTACGCTCAAAAACGATCCCTAGATAAGAGAAATGATCCGTACAATCAAGTTTACAATTGTCAATAAAAACATCTATACTCCTAACACTAAGTTTACAACATCGCATGGTATATGTTTTTTTTATATTTACAGAGAGATTCAAATTCATCATATAGGAGACAAAGCTCGATACAAGATTTTTCCGGCCAAGGGGGGTGCGGGACAGAAGCACTGCATCATCAGCATAAAATAAAGCCCCAATGAACCTAGTCCCTACACATGGCAAATCCACACATTCCTTAACTAGGGTTATGTTATGTTATGTTATGTTATGTTATTTATATTTTCATAGCGCGCAGCTGCCCCAGCAAAGGGGCGTCCTGGCGCTTTGACAGACGCTGTAACATAACACACAATAAAAGAAAGGAAATTAACTAGACACTGGAAACAGGAAAGTTTTAATCGCCTGCCTGAAGGCGAGCAAATCTTCAAGAGCTCAGATGTGTATCGGGAGCGAATTCCATAAACCTGCCGCTAGCACCCTAAAGGAGCGGCCACCCATTCTGCTCAGCTTAAAGCGTGGACAGACAGCCAAATGAAGCCCCTCCGATCTCAAGGATCTCGAAGGCATATAGGGCGTGAGTAGATTGGCGAGTGCCGGCGGCGAAGAAGATTTCAAAATTTTAAAGGCCAGACACAGCGCCTTGAACTTAATTCGCTGTCTGACCGGGAGCCAATGTAAGGCCATGATGGTACCAGACACTGAGCAATGTCTGGGGAGGCCCACAATGGCTCGTGCCGCGGCATTTTGTACTCTTTGGAGCCTAGAGGCCTCCGCTTGATTCACCCCTAACAACAGTGAACTGCCGTAGTCCAGCCGAGATAGTATTGAGGCCTGGACTACAAGCTGTCTGGTAGGGGGATCAAAGTACTTTAAGACCGGCCTAGTACCACGCAAAATTCCATAGAATGTGGCAGCCACCTTCTTGGTGTGGTCCCTGAAGGTGAGCGCAGAGTCCACCCAGACTCCTAGATTTCTCACTCCAGCAGCTGGAATAGGAGTGACACCAAGCTCTGATGGCCACCACTGGTTACCCCATAGCTCAGCGTGCTTCCCTAGTACCAACACCTCCGTTTTGGTGGCATTCAACTGGAGGCAGTTGGTGCGAAGCCAGCTAGCTACTGCCAAGAGACCCGCACGGAATCTCGGGGCCGCCACCTCAGGGTCTCCACTAAGTGTCACCGCTAGCTGTGTGTCGTCCGCATATGAGGCCATCGTAAGACCCCACTGTTTGACGACACCAGCCAACGGTTTCACATAGAGGTTGAACATTGTAGGGCTCAACGAATATCCCTGTGGTACCCCCAGCTCCAGGGGATAGGTGGCGGATTGGCCAGGTGGTATAGCCACTTTAAAGGAGCGGTCTGCCAGAAAAGACCGAAACCACTGGAGAGCGACATCCGTCACTCCCGCCTCCTGTAAGCGTTGGATAAGTATTTGGTGGGACACAGTATCGAAGGCAGCGCTTAGATCTAATAGTATAAGCGCTGCAGTATGACCTGAGTCAAGTACCTGGCGAAGATGTTCCATGATGTAAAGTAATGCCGTCTCGGTACTGTGTCCTGACCTGAAGCCGTTCTGACTGGGATCCAAAATCTGGTTGCGAACCAGATGCTCAGACAGAACAGAGTTGACATGTGCTTCTGTTACTTTAGCGATCCAAGGCAACAGGGAGATAGGTCGATAGTTTTCTGGCAATCGGGGGTCAGAGTTGGCTTTTTTTAATATAGGAGTGACCACTGCCTGTTTCCATGCCGCGGGTACCGTTCCACATGACAGTGACATATTGATAAGATTCAATATTGGGTCACGGCACAGCGGGGAGAGTGTGTTGATGAAGGCTGGCTTTAACGGGTCCGCAGGAGAACCTGACTTGACCCTAAGGCTGAATCTGTCAAAGGCCTCAATCGACAGTTCAGGTAAAATAGCCAGGGGTTCATGATCCGACGTACCAGAGACAGTAGCCTCTCGATCCTGGTGGAGTGTGTCGAACCCATGATATATTTTTTCCACTTTCTCCACAAAAAAGGAGGCCAATTTATCACAGTGAGAATCTGTGCAAATCACCTCTGATGAGGATCTGTTTTTCATAAGGTCCTTCAGTACCTTGAAAATCAGTTTTGATGGGTTGGGGCTGGTGGCAAATTCGTGAGCGTAAAATGCGGCTCGTGCTCTGCAGATAGCTCTATGATAGAGCTTCAGCTCAGTGAAATACCGAGTTTTCAGAGCAGGGTCATAGGATCGTCTCCATTCCCTCTCTGTTTTTCGGCATGATTTTTTCAATTCTGCGAGAGACTCATTATACCAGGGACTGGGTGTTTTTGTCCGGCCTTTCGACCATCGTAAAGGTATAAGAGAATTCAGGGCGTCGGTGATCCAAGCGCAGAACTGTTGGTAACCTTGTTCCACATTAGTGAAAGTGCTCAAAGGTTTCCGCTCTAATATACCGTAGAACTCTTCCAGCGTTAGCTTGTGCCAAGGCCTTTTAAGGATAGGCCTGTCCATGGATATAAAAGGCTTATCGTGGACCGGACATAAAGCTTCTACTAGCAGATGATCAGTCCACCCTATCAACCTCGGATCTGACAACCTTAACCCGTCAAGTGTGGAAAAGAAGGGGTCAAGGTTATGGCCTCCAGAGTTGGTTGGAAGGGTGACGAGCTGAGTGAGTTGGAGAGCTTCCATATCCGCCAACAGGGAGCTCACGGTAGTGGATGACTCATTATCGAAATGGATGCTGAGGTCACCCAGGATGTTAAAATTGGCACAGCCGAGCGCGATAGGACTGACCATATCGGCCAGTGCGGATCTGAAGACAGAATCATTGCCGGGGGGACGGTAGACAAGCAGCCCACTGAAAGTGAATTGATGGGAAAAGGCGACTTTGAAGATAGCACTTTCACATGCGGGAAGTCCTGACGGCTTCCATTCAGCCGGAAAGCAGGATTTGACTGCCATAGCGATGCCACCACCTCTTGTGGTCCTATTAGAAGTGAAGATGATGTAATTCTGGGGGAATGCAAGGTTCAATATGGCAGAGTCAGAGTCCTGAAGCTAGGTTTCTGTCATTAAGAAAACATCGGGATCCTCTTTCTCTATCAGGTCATAAATGGACAAGTGATGCTTTACAAGTGATCTGACATTAAGGCACCAAATACGAAGATCTCGCGATATAGCACGTGATCGTGTGACAGGAGCGGCATTTTCCAAGGAGCGTATTTTAGTAGGGCTCTTAAGAGACCAGCCTTTGCAGGCACAGCTATATGGGCCAACTAAAGGGTCCACAGGCTTACACGCACAACCTTTGGACAAATGCCCTATGGCCAACAGCTCTGGCCGTGTGTACGACAGCATACCTGGCAGGAGCAGCAATACAACGCTGAAAAGAGATGGAAAAACTGAGCCTGCCCCGCCTCGCGCTGCCTCGACGCGGACGAGCGCAGACGGGCAGGACTCAGGCACGACTCCGGCTAAGCGACGGCGTCCTCACCTGCGCGTCCCGCTGCGCGGGGGGGGGGAGCTTTATGTATGCTCACCAATCCTGGCGCGAGCGCGAGGACGCTCCAAGATGGCGCCTAAAGCTAAAGTTACAGCCCAACCCAAAATGGCGCCCACAGTGAACCACCCCCGGGATCCAGGCCCGCCAAAACGGCAGTGCGGGAGCCAATTATGTGCGGAATGAGGAGGGGGCAAGACCCTGCTAAAACCAGGGGAAAAGTGCTACAAATTAAAATGAAACAAAAAAGACAAAATCAGGTAATTTAAAAACGAAGCGCCAGCAGCAGCGCTAGCAACAGCAGGTGCGCAGTGGAATAGGCGTCTGTCAAGACCGCCTCGAAGCTGGGTCCGCCTTAAGTATGCTCACCAATCCTGGCGCGAGCGCGAGGACGCTCCAAGATGGCGCCTAAAGCTAAAGTTACAGCCCAACCCAAAATGGCGCCCACAGTGAACCACCCCCGGGATCCAGGCCCGCCAAAACGGCAGTGCGGGAGCCAATTATGTGCGGAATGAGGAGGGGGCAAGACCCTGCTAAAACCAGGGGAAAAGTGCTACAAATTAAAATGAAACAAAAAAGACAAAATCAGGTAATTTAAAAACGAAGCGCCAGCAGCAGCGCTAGCAACAGCAGGTGCGCAGTGGAATAGGCGTCTGTCAAGACGGGTTTCCCCGAGGCTATTGATATACAACGTAAATAGAAGGGGGGCTAACACGCACCCCTGACGCACCCCCTTCTTAACCGGGAAGGCCGTGCTAAACTCGCCATTTATTCCACATCGCACTTGTGCCTGCGCTCCCCTGTAAGATTCTTTCTGGAAGGCAAGTATTGTAGTTTCTATCCCCAGACCTTCTAGTATCCCCCATAGTTTATCATGATCAACGCAATTGAACGCCGAACTTAGGTCTACAAAACACAGAAATAAATTCCTGTAGGTATTTACCCACCAAAATACTTAAATTTAGCCTCTGTTCTACAGTGCCCAGCCCTTTACCAAAACTGTACTGGCATTCGGAGATGATGTCCTTTTCTTCAACCCAGAGTTGAAGCCTCTCTAATACAACTCACCCTGCTATTTTAGTTATTGAGTCCATAGAGAGATAGGCCTATATCAGGCAGGGTCATTTCGATCTCCTTTTTTAAAGATGGGCACTACAGTTGATACGGTCCAGGTGGGAGTAAAGCCTTAGTAACAGCAAGCCCTTAAACCCATTGCTATCACCGCACCCCAAAGTTCTGGACACAACTTGTACAAGTCAATGGGGGTGCAGTCTGAAAACTTGGCCAGCTACGCACATCTGAAAAAAATCCAATACCAGGAAACCACTTTGGAAATTAAAAGGATGGACTGATGCCCCTTTTCTGAGTATATTTCCAATAAGTCAAGTTATGAACAGTCAAATGTGCTTCCCCTATGTGTTTTTTTTCTTTCATGAACTTTCTTGCACTGTATGTTAGTTAGTATGCCTGAGAAGACCGATTGGTGAGAACGGTTGTGTGAGAGTATGAACTTGATTTCACCTGTGTTATGATGTCTTTCAGTGTGGGGTTTATAAACTTTTTCTAATCCTTATGATCAAAGAAAAAATAGGATATGATGTCTTACTTAAACTGTTGAAAATAATGTTTGTATTTATTGTGTGATGATAACACCTAACTGTTATGTCATCTGTTTAAAAATACTTTTTTTATATACAAAAATAGAAATATAAAAACCAAAAAAAGATAAAGAATGTTCATGTATAAATGAAACAGAACCTACATGAAAATCATTTTTACTTTTTTCTTTGTCTCTGTGCTGTACATCTAATGAAGAGTAGCAGAGCAGCTGCCTGTATTAAATTAAATAGGTTAGACAAGAGGTTGTTTATCTTTACAGTTTTCTCATCCTCCTCCTCTTGAACCTTAAATAATTAGGGGATGCCTTAGCTTTTTAGCAGTGAAAACTTGGTTTTTCCATGCTTAGGGGAGGCCGTTTGGTCTGTTAGACGGAGATTAGCAGCGTTGGGACACTCTTGCTGAGTAGCCGTGTGCTCTACAAATGTGCATCATTCATTCATTCATTCATTAATATAGAAAATTAAGGCTTGACTTACCTTTCAATAAAAATCCACTCTCATTGCCGCTTTCAACATTTGTCATCCGGTGCTGCTCCCAAAATAGGTCAGGACTCTGTTCAGTTTCAATGTCTATTTCTGAAAAACACATTATTTCCAAAAAGCAGAGATTTTAAAAATGAGCTGTACCGATTATATCATTAAATATAAAACCAAAAAAATAACTAAGATAGAAAGGATTAAATACATAAAGTCCACCTACAATATATACATTCCTTATTGAAGAAGGCCTCATCAGAGGAAAGAAGACTCATCTAAGGTCAAGGGTCACTATCGGACTATTAAGCTATCTCCCCACGGACACGTTTTACTCATATTCTATTTGCTCTCCATATGAGATATGGTCTACAAAATTACATTTTAATAAGTTCTGTCCTTCTGCAAACCCAAAGTATTTTCTTCCTGGTTGTATGCCATACTCCTTAACATTGGTCTAAATCAACGATGTATCTTGCTCATGAAAGTAAATGCATTTTATCCTAAATCACATGAACATTTGAATACATTTTTGAGCTTCTCCGCCCCAACCAGTTGTAAAGTTTGCTAGAAGGCTAGGTGTATCCTGGCTATACATACCAAGAATATCAGAAGATACTTCCCATATTAGAAACAGCAGCTATGATCTAAATATGGCTCACTGCCCGGTACAGACTTAAATCTTAAATATGAGAGAGCAGGTATATATTAGAAGGTTGTATTCAGATCCTCACGATTAAATGTTGCCAATACCTAGAATTTAAAATAGCAACAGAATGACAATGAAGGTTTAGAGAGTCAGACAACATCTCATTCCTTGTAAAATGAATCAATGTTGGACCCTGAGATACAAGAGGAGTTACTGCAATCAACCAGATCCCTTCAGACTCCTAGTCAATCAATCAATATTGATTGATCGGGCTCCTGGTAAAACGTGCAACAAAGTTGGTCCACAGTCTGAACTCAGAACCAGTAGAGACAAGTCTGGAGATCTTTTCATATATGACAGTGGCGACGAGGATGGGGCCTCACCGCCTCCTGCTGCGGGGGAGTCGCTGGATCCCTCCGGGGATCACACCGGGGCTGAGGGTCACTGCAGGGCCAGGGATCCACTGGGTGACTCACGACCTCAGGGGGCAAAGCCACGTCACGCTGCGTGAGAAACGTTTTGCGCCTGCGCAGAGGCGAAACACACTCTATAGGGAGGGAGCAAAGATGGCGCTGCATTAAAACACATACTGCGCATGCGTAGCTGCAAGACACCGCGCACCGAGGCAAAGACAAGACAGCGCGGCTTGAGATGTACTGCGCGTGCTCAGAGGATAAGATACTAATCACTGGAGAGCTCAGTAAACGGAGACATTCACAATGTGAATTAGTCACCAAGGCCAGAACCATACCTGGGCTGCCAAAGAAAGGCCGCAGTATGTGAGACACTTATCCCTGGGACTGCTCCTACAACTTATTATTAACACATGCCAAGGCCTGCTCGTAAGTTGAAGTGCAACAACCTCAACACAAAACTGAACGCAGAGAAAATAGTTATTTCTATCTTTATAGCAGCTTAACTGTGTTTTCAAAGGAAGGAGCTACATAGCTGCCAAGGTTCCAGGTTGCTATGTGTGACATTTTCATAATATCTGTGTAACTAGGAGTGACATTTCAACGACTATGAGTGACACTTACTCGCGAGCAAAGTCAAAGACGAGGGAAACTTAAATATCAGAACTTACACCCATATGAGCCCTGGCTTAGCGACTTGGACCTGGCCCACTGGCTCTTCCCTCCTAATAAATGATGCTGCTTAGCATCACTCCAGGGCCTCTCTCCCGCGTGGGTCCGGGGCCGGCCTGGCCCCAACACAGGATGTGTGAAACCCTAACAACACAGTGGTGCGTGGGTGTCTAGTGTTACTGGGCGGGCAGGCAGAAAAACAAAACAGACTGCCATCCAATGTTAGGCCCACCCAGTCGCCCCCCACCCACCTGCAACATCAACCTAGAGAGCACCAACCCAGGACTCGGGGGCTCTCTCTGAGATGCGACCTGGCCCAAACGCCAGGATGTGAGAGGCCCCAACAACTTCATGAACCATGTAGTCACGGATGATTCACCTATGTCTCCTTAACCCATGACCTTGGCCAGTGCACTCACTGACTCAGACTGCAGGTCAGGTGGAACCCCTATTCAGTGTTTTTAACAACTACCATTTTTGCTCAACCCACACACTAAAAGAAACCTGTTCACCACTCTTGTGCCTGATACCAACATTCCAGAATGTCGCGACAATCGATTATATTTTGGTCAGCGAACTCATTTCAGCAGGACTGTCAGATTTCAAAGTCGAAGACAGGGCTGAAAGCGATCATAGGCCATTGAGGGCCCCGTTACAATTAGATGCACCAATAGCCACTTCCAACAATCCAATAGGAGAGACGAGTGGAGAAGAAACATACAAGGTAGCTTAAGGGATAAAATGGTCAGCTAAAATTGGAGATACATTGCGAGCACGGATTGAAACAAAGCAGCATGGCACTGATCCACTAATACAAGTTTCATCAATAAAATGCTGAGAGAATACAGTAGGGGATCTACAGTAATACCTGAGTAACACACAACAACAGCGCCCAAGTTACAAGCCCTTGCCGACTACTGGCTATCCATGTTACTCGAAGGACATAATCAAATGCAAAAGAGGAATACGAAAGGCCTTGATGGTCAAAAAACAGAGGGCAAAAAACAAGAAAGGGTTTTGACTCCTAAACTCAGCAGGCTGAGCCAAAATGTAACTTAAAGAAACTACACAATTGCCAAAGCTGAGGAACTGATTCTAGACAACTCAATTTCAAAAAAGCATACATGAAAAAATATCATGGACACCGGCTTTATAAATTGCACCTTTTTTGCTTTTAATTGTTCGAGAATTGTTTTGATTTTTTGTTATTTTACTTTTGTGCACGGAAATACAAAAACATGAAAAAATATATATATACAATTATATACAAACATGTAACAAACAATTGGATATGTACAGTGATTCAGACAACCTCACAAACAAAACATTCATGGCCAACCATTCATCCTATGCCGCATTCATACTGGTCCCAGTGCCAAAGAAAACTTTTTGATATAAACGAAAACAATCTCAGTTATTATGTTTTTCAGATTTTACAGTTTGTTAGTCAAGGTTTGAAAAGAAGTCAAATAGATCGTAGTGCCTTGACAAATCAATTCCAGTGTTAATTCACACAGAAGACACGGGACCGGGTCGGTCGATGCGTTTCGAACCCTGTGAGTGCCAGGGTTCTCCTCAGGACCAAAAAGTGACTCTAAAACAAAGAGAAACAATCATCACTACCAAGGTTTGAGAGATCAACACCTCAAAACGCTGATCAGCCTGTATCAGCCTACCTCTACTGTTGGGTCATGGCTCCAACCGTAAGTAAAATCAGGGATGTTCCAATTGGGTGGAGTGAAGGGTACTGGAAAACATTAAACACAAAAAGAAAGAAATGCTAAGTAACAGTGTTGGTGTCAGGCATCTCCTTTCTCACGCTACCAACTAAGTGTTCATTTTACCTGAGCTGCAGTGAGTGCTTGATGCAAGTGGTTTCTTTGGCTAGGTGGGATCCGTCCGATTGATTGATTTGGGCGCCAAAAACCGCTGCAAAAAGTCAGAACAAAATTGTAAGGACCAATGTTGTTGGGTGCGGTCCAGAAAAAAGCCGATGGCCCAGAGGGAGTCATTCTTACCGTGGCCGTGCTCCACGCAGAAACTACAGAGATTCATACAGTTGTCCGCTCCTTCCCCTTCAACCTTCAACCGGTGAATGAGCGCTGTCCATGCCGTTGGGTATAGTTGTAGTTCAGCTCAATGGGGTTGTGGGAAATGTAGTTCTGTGGCAATTCGTTGTGGGGGATGTAGTCCTCGATTACCATTCATGTGTTGGGTTTGTAAATTTCAGAAATCTCATTTAAACCAGAAACCGTTGTATCGTATTTCATAATGAGCAGAGCTTCTCTCTGGTTCAGTCGTGCCTCCAAATTCCCGCCTCTCGAATCATTTTCAATTTTTGACAGGACTGTCCACTTTAGTTTGTTTTTGTCGTGGTTCTTGGTCAGCCAATGGTGAACCAAAGGCGCATTTTCGACTTCCCTGCGTAGTCTGGATTTATGTTGTGTGATTCGTTGCCTGACTTCCTGTGTTGTTTTGCCAATGTATAACTTAGGGCAGGGGCATATGATTGCATATACTACATTTCTGGTTTTACAGTTTGTAAAGACTTCGTGTTTCCAGTTGATATTGTTGAAGGAGAACACCGTTTCTTCTATGGTCTCGGGACAGCAGATACAAGTCCCACATTTAGGGTGTCCGGTAGTTGGTGGAAGACCAAATAAACTTCTAAGAGTCGGGCCTTTTTCAACGGGTAGGGCTGCCCTCACAATGTGATTAGCGACACTTTTTTCTTTTTTATATGCAAACAAAGGTAGATTTTTGAAATCTTCATGTAGGTCTTTGATCAGATGCCAATTAGATGTGATCAGTTTTTTGAGTTGGTTTGCTGCAGGACAGAAAGTTGACACACATACCACTCGATTTTGCTCCTTTCTTGCCCTCTTTTGCATTAATGTTTCTCGTGGCGTCCACCAATCTCTTTTAAGGGAATTTTTCAAAAGTTTTTTGGGGTAACCCCTAAGGAGAAGCCTCTCCTTTAACAGATTTGCGTGTTCGAAATAATCTTCCTTTCGCGAACAATTCCGGCGTATCCTGAGGAATTGTCCGAAGGGCAAATTTTGTTTCAAGCTCCGCGGGTGATTGCTGGAGTACAAAAGTGCTTTATTTCTATCTGTGGCTTTTCTAAACAAGGTAGTCTCGAGTTTGCCATTACAAGGTTCAACTTTAACATGCAGAAATGTAATGGATTCATTCGAAGATGTACAGTTGAATTTTATGTCTTGTGTCCGGGTATTCAACCATTGGACGAATTGGTTAAGGGTTCCTGAGTCGCCAGTCCAGATGAGAAAGACATCATCTATGTATCGCATATAATGCGTAATCCGATTTCCAAATGGGTTGTCGTTATAGATGAATTTGTTTTCATATAACCCCATGAACATGACTGCAAGCTCAGGGGCAAATGGACAGCCCATGGCTACTCCCTTTATCTGAAAGAAAAATTCGGAGTCGAACGAAAAGAAGTTTTTTTGTAGTGCAAAGGATGCCAGTTCCAAAATGAATTCAGACGGTACCTGCACTGGCCTGTCACGCCTGTTTAGAAAAAACGACAGAGTTTCAAGTGCCTGGTCCTGCGGGATCTGTGTGTACAATGAAACGACGTCTAGCGTCACCATTAACTGTGTGCTATCGTCAAAGCTTATGGTCTCGATTTTTTGGAGAAAAGCAGTGGTATCTTTTAGGTGGGCTGGGATCTCTTCTATGAATGGTTTTAGAAAGAAGTCAATATACTTCGCCCCCGGTTCGAAAAGGGATTCGCACCCCGAGACGATGGGGCGTCCCGGAGGGTTGGTTTCATCCTTGTGAATCTTCGGTAGTAAATAAAATACCGGAGTCCGTGGGTTTTTGTTCTGTAAGAAGGCCAGTTCTTTCGGGCCCACAAAGCCTTGATCAAATCCTTTTTGTATGATTTGGAATAGTTCATTCTGGATTTCGTTGGTCGGATTTTTGGCAATGCGTCTGTAACATGTGTTGTCATCCAGTTGACGATAGACTTCAGTCTTGTATTTGTTGATGTCCCAGACTACCACTGCTCCTCCCTTGTCTGCTTGTTTTACAACCACTGTTTTGTAATTTTTTAATGTATTCAAAGCGTCTTTTTCGGGTTTTGCGAGATTGTATTTCACAAAGGTTTTCTTTTTCTCAATCGCTGATATTCCTGACAGTACCGTCCTTTCAAATGTCACTACTTCCTTTGGGATTTTTGAGCCTGCGGGGCAAAAGGTGGATTTCCTTTTTAGTCCCGTTACCTCAGTTTGCGGTTCTTCACTGATGTCCGAAAAGAAAGTTTTTAGTCGAATCTTTCGGCAGAATTCAAGCGTTTCTAGCTTCATTTTGACAAAATCTGTGCGTCTAGATGGAACGAAGCCTAGGCCTTTTGTCAAAATCGATGTTTCTGCTTCCGTTAGAATTCTGTCAGACAGGTTGAATATATAGCCGGGGGATTTAGTTCTTGTAAAATCGGGATCTCGTCCTCATTTCCCATGGCTGGACTGGTCTCGTTCGTCCTCTCCCTTTCTGCTGATCCTGTCCTAAAAAAGGAGTCTGATTTTGCTGTTGTCTTTGCTGTTGATTTTGTTGGTTGCCTTGTCTGTTCTGATATGGTCTGTTAGAATTGTTAGAATCACTTCCCGAAGATGATGATGTATCGGAGAAAGTGAGAAATTTACGACGTGATCGTCCTTGGTTATCCTGTAAGAATCTCCTTGAGTCGGAGCTTGAGTAGAAATCCTTCCTTAAGAACGGATATACGGATTCCAGGGAGAAGTTTTTCTTATCCAACTCGAATTTGTTATTTTTCTGGGCAACTGTAAATCCTTAAACTCCCCGATTTCTTTTTCTATCTTTTCAAGTAATCCTTTGGAGTCTGTAATTAGTTGGTTATCTTGAATCTCTTTCTCCAGCACTGCAATCTCTTCCAATTCTTTAACCGAGATTCTATGTGCTGTCTCGATGGATAATACCATTAAATCCCTGCTGCACTTTGTCTCTATTCCACTGAAGCCTTTCTTATATTCAGGGTCGTCTGTGAAAACCACAGGGATGTTGCGAACTTGTAGTCCTGCAGGGATTGTGCCAGATTTTAAATGTTGGGGTAAGAAATGTCCGTGGAGATCCGTCCTGATTTGTTTTTTACGTAGTCGAATCAGTTTGTCAGACTCGTTTTGGGTGTTTGCCGCGAGGCTGAGAACTGCTGATGCGAAGGGAGGGGGATCTCTCATAAGGTTTTGAATATGTTCCTCAGTGTACGCTACCGTGTCCTGTTCAGCCATACCACAACTGAACACACGTGCAAGTGAAAAGAAAGAAGTGATAAAGAAAAGTAAACACACACGTTCGTGGAAGGTTTAGAATAGTGTTAGACCACCGGGCACTAAATACATTGAATGAAGAATACAATAGTGGGACACCCCCGCGCCGCACGGCCACCAGCTGCTGCGTGTGCCCCTCAGCCTTGTCCCTGCCGCGATGCCTGCCTCGCCGCCGGCTGACTCCGTTGACGTTTGTTTTGTTTTTGTTTTGTCCGACATTTGTGCTTGTCCAACTGTATTCTTGCCAGTGTTAGCGTTTTTTCTTTGTTTTGTCTCCCATTAGTGCCTGTTTGTTTATTTCTTAGCTTGCGTCCATCCTGCTTGCCCGCCTACCTCGTCGCCCTCCGTCTTCCCTCCCCACTCCCCGCTTCCCGCCACCACCGCAGACCCCGCCCCTTTTTTCCTTCTGTTCCCTCCCCGCTCCCGCCTCCCAGCTGCTCCGCCCACCCGCGCACTTGGCCTTTATATGGCGACCGTGCGACACAGGTAAGTGTGACCCACTTGTGGGACACCCCCGCGCCGCACGGCCACCAGCTGCTGCGTGTGCCCCTCAGCCTTGTCCCTGCCGCGCTGCCTGCCTCGCCGCCGGCTGACTCCGTTGCTGTTTGTTTTGTTTTTGTTTTGTCCGACATTTGTGCTTGTCCAACTGTATTCTTGCCCGTGTTAGCGTTTTTTCTTTGTTTTGTCTCCCATTAGTGCCTGTTTGTTTATTTCTTAGCTTGCGTCCTTCCTGCTTGCCCGCATACCTCGCCGCCCTCCGTCTTCCCTCCCCGCTCCCCGCTTCCCGCCACCACCGCAGACCCCGCCCCTTTTTTCCTTCTGTTCCCTCCCCGCTCCCGCCTCCCAGCTGCTCCGCCCACCCGCGCACTTGGCCTTTATATGGCGACCGTGCGACACAGGTAAGTGTGACCCACTTGTGGGACACCCCCGCGCCGCACGGCCACCAGCTGCTGCGTGTGCCCCTCAGCCTTGTCCCTGCCGCGCTGCCTGCCTCGCCGCCGGCTGACTCCGTTGCCGTTTGTTTTGTTTTTGTTTTGTCCGACATTTGTGCTTGTCCAACTGTATTCTTGCCCGTGATAGCGTTTTTTCTTTGTTTTGTCTCCCATTAGTGCCTGTTTGTTTATTTCTTAGCTTGCGTCCTTCCTGCTTGCCCGCCTACCTCGCCGCCCTCCGTCTTCCCTCCCCGCTTCCCGCCACCACCGCAGACCCCGCCCCTTTTTTCCTTCTGTTCCCTCCCCGCTCCCGCCTCCCAGCTGCTCCGCCCACCCGCGCACTTCGCCTTTATATGGCGACCGTGCGAACGCGCAGCGGGCGCGCCGTTTGTGCGCCGAAGGCGCGCCAAAGGTAAACCCGTCTGCGCCCGTCCGCGACCGGATCGCGACCAGCGCCAGGACCCCTGGTCCCCGAAGACCCCGACCGACCCGCCTGACGTACTCCGCCGCCACCCTCATCGCTCTCAACTCCGGCCGACTCCCAGAATGCCATCAAGCCACACCACGACGCACCCACGGACCTTTCAGCTGCCACGCCTGCAAATTCACCTGCATCCGGACCTGCCTCGCACCAGCACCCGCCAAGTCGAACACCAGAAGCACCCACCTCAAGTGCATCCTGCTCAACACCCGCTCCGTCCACAGACATGCCATCGAACTCTGGAACCTCCTAGACGCCACAGCCCCTGACGTTGCCTTCCTCACGGAGACCTGGATGAACGCCTCTTCAGCTCCCGACATCGCCATCGCTATCCCACAGGGCTACAAGATCGTCCGGAGGGACCGCAACGCCAACCAGATGGGAGGAGGCATCGCCATCATCCACAAGAACACCATCCGTCTCACGACCAGCACCGACAACACCCTGACCACCGCCGAACACCTGCATTTCCAGATCCACACCACCCCGAACACCACCCTCAGAGGCACCCTGATCTACCGACCCCCTGGACCACGCACACAATTCAGCGAGGACATCGCCGACTTCGTCAGCCCGCATGCCCTCCCCTCCGCTGACTACATCCTCCTGGGGGACCTCAACTTCCACCTGGAGAACAACAACGACCGCAACACCACCACCCTGCTGGACAACCTCGCCAACCTGGGACTCAAGCAACTGGTGTCCACCCCCACCCACCTCGCCGGACACACACTCGACGCAGTCTTCTCTTCCAGCACAGACATCGACTTCAGCCACGCCACAGAGCTCCAATGGACGGACCACAGCTGCGTCCACTTCACCTTCAAGAGAACGACGTCCCACCACCATCAGCAACAGGCCGCCCGCAGAAGCTGGAACAAGATCACAGCAGACCAGCTCGCCACCTCCCTGAGCCAGCACCCTCCTGCCAGCTCAGCGAACCCCAGCCAGGCCGCCGACAACCTCACGAAGTGGATCAGCATCTGCGCGGACGAGCTCGCCCCGCTGAGGACCCCGCCCAGCAGACCCGGAAGCAAGAAAGCCCCGTGGTTCACTGACGAACTCAAGAGCTCCAAGAAGAACTGCCGAGCCCTCGAGAAAGTCTGGAGAAGGGAACCCACACCGGACAACAGGACCTCCTTCAAGCTTGCCACCCGGAAGCACCACCAGCTGATCCGCGCCGCCAAGAAAACAGCATTCAAGGAACGGTTGGACAACAACGCACACAACTGCAAGGAACTCTTCAACATCGTGAAAGAGCTTTCCAACCCCAGCGCAGGAAACAACGACATCACCCCATCGCAAGACCTCTGCAACTCCCTCGCTTCATACTTCCACAACAAGATCGCGGACATACACAACAGCTTCAACAACCAACCAACGCACACCATGACCGAACAACCACCCCCCACCACCACCCTTCACGCCTGGACCCCGATCAGCACCGAAGACACCATCCGCACGATGAACTCCATTCACTCCGGATCACCGACCGACCCCTGCCCTCACCACGTCTTCAACAAGGCCGACGCTGTCATCGCACCCCACCTGCGAGACATCATCAACACATCATTCGACACCGCCACCTTCCCTGAGAGCTGGAAACACGCCGAACTCAGCGCCCTGCTCAAGAAACCAACAGCGGACCCCACCGAACTCAAGAACTACCGCCCCATCTCGCTCCTCCTGTTTCCAGCCAAAGTCATCGAGAAGACCGTCAACAAGCAGATGGCCGCCTTCCTCGAGACGAACGGATCCCTCGACCCCTCACAGTCTGGCTTCCGAGCCAACCACAGCACCGAGACCGCCCTCATCGCCGCCACCGATGACATCCGAGCCCTGATGGACAATGGGGAAACAGCGGCCCTCATCCTCCTAGACCTCTCCGCGGCATTCGACACGGTCTGCCACCGCACCCTAGTACAGCGCCTCAGCAACATCGGAATCCAGGACAAAGCGCTGGAATGGATCATCTCCTTCCTCGACGGAAGAACACAGAGAGTCCGCCTACCACCGTACAAGTCAGAGGCCTCCGAAGTCATCTGCGGCGTCCCTCAAGGATCATCTCTGAGCCCCACCCTCTTCAACGTCTACATGAGCCCCCTCGCGGCCATCGTACGCAAACACAACCTCAGCATAATCTCCTACGCCGACGACACCCAGCTGATCCTCTCCCTGACCAACGACCCCGCCTTCGCCAGAGCCAACCTGCACGAAGGGATGAAAGAGGTAGCCGAGTGGATGACGACCAGCCGCCTGAAACTGAACTCTGACAAGACGGAGGTCCTCATCCTGGGCTCTTCCCCCTCCGCCTGGGACGACTCCTGGTGGCCTCCCGCCCTGGGCACCGCACCCAAACCGACAGACCATGCACGCAACCTGGGATTCATCCTGGACTCCTCCCTCTCCATGACCAGGCAAGTCAACAACGTCTCCTCGGCGTGCTTCAACATCCTACGCATGCTACGAAAGATCTTCCGGTGGATCCCCACCGAGACCAGGAAGACCGTCACCCAGGCCCTCGTCACCAGCCGACTGGACTACGGCAACACCCTCTACGCCGGTACCACCGCCAAGCTCCAGAAGAGACTCCAGCGGATCCAGAACGCCTCAGCCAGACTCATCCTCGACATCCCACGAACCAGCCACATCACCGGACATCTGAGAGACCTTCACTGGCTCCCCGTCAACAAAAGAATCACCTTCCGCCTCCTCACCCACGCACACAAAGCCCTACACGACCAAGGCCCGAGCTACCTCAACAGCCGGATCAACTTCTACGCTCCCAAACGCCACCTCCGATCAGCCAACCACGCCCTCGCCGCCGTCCCCCGCATCCGAAGAGCGACTACAGGAGGAAGGTCCTTCTCCTACCTGGCCGCCAAGACCTGGAACTCCCTCCCGACCGACCTGCGCCTGACCCAAGACCACCTCTCCTTCAGGAAGAAGCTGAAGACCTGGCTGTTCGAGCAGTAGCGGCACCCCCCCCCCCCCCCCCCCAGCGCCTTGAGACCCTACGGGTATGTAGCGCGCTCTATAAGTGTCACTGATTGATTGAATGATAGTGTTCCAGGACTAGTCCTGTGGCAGCTGCTCCTCTGCCCAACAGAACCTCGCGAGCCGTGGTGCCCGCTCTAAAGTCAAAAAACAAGAAAGGGTTTTGACTCCTAAACTCAGCAGGCTGAGCCAAAATGTAACTTAAAGAAACTACACAATTGCCAAAGCTGTGGAACTGATTCTAGACAACTCAATTTCAAAAAAGCATACATGAAAAAAAATCATGGACACCGGCTTTATAAATTGCACCTTTTTTGCTTTTAATTGTTCAAGAATTGTTTTGATTTTTTGTTATTTTACTTTTGTGCACGGAAATACAAAAACATGAAAAAATATATATATACAATTATATACAAACATGTAACAAACAATTGGATATGTACAGTGATTCAGACAACCTCACAAACAAAACATTCATGGCCAACCATTCATCCTATGCCGCATTCATACTGGTCCCAGTGTCAAAGAAAACTTTTTGATATAAACGAAAACAATCTCAGTTATTATGTTTTTCAGATTTTACAGTTTGTTAGTCAAGGTTTGAAAAGAAGTCAAATAGATCGTAGTGCCTTGACAAATCAATTCCAGTGTTAATTCACACAGAAGACACGGGACCGGGTCGGTCGACGCGTTTCGAACCCTGTGAGTGCCAGGGTTCTCCTCAGGACCAAAAAGTAACTCTAAAACAAAGAGAAACAATCATCACTACCAAGGTTTGAGAGATCAACACCTCAAAACGCTGATCAGCCTGTATCAGCCTACCTCTACTGTTGGGTCATGGCTCCAACCGTAAGTAAAATCAGGGATGTTCCAATTGGGTGGAGTGAAGGGTACTGGAAAACATTAAACACAAAAAGAAAGAAATGCTAAGTAACAGTGTTGGTGTCAGGCATCTCCTTTCTCACGCTACCAACTAAGTGTTCATTTTACCTGAGCTGCAGTGAGTGCTTGATGCAAGTGGTTTCTTTGGCTGGGTGGGATCCGTCCGATTGATTGATTTGGGCGCCAAAAACCGCTGCAAAAAGTCAGAACAAAATTGTAAGGTCCAATGTTGTTGGGTGCGGTCCAGAAAAAAGCCGATGGCCCAGAGGGAGTCATTCTTACCGTGGCCGTGCTCCACGCAGAAACTACAGAGATTTATACAGTTGTCCGCTCCTTCCCCTTCAACCTTCAACCGGTGAATGAGCGCTGTCCATGCCGTTGGGTATAGTTGTAGTTCAGCTCAATGGGGTTGTGGGAAATGTAGTTCTGTGGCAATTCGTTGTGGGGGATGTAGTCCTCGATTACCATTCATGTGTTGGGTTTGTAAATTTCAGAAATCTCATTTAAACCAGAAACCGTTGTATCGTATTTCATAATGAGCAGAGCTTCTCTCTGGTTCAGTGGTGCCTCCAAATTCCCGCCTCTCGAATCATTTTCAATTTTTGACAGGACTGTCCACTTTAGTTTGTTTTTGTCGTGGTTCTTGGTCAGCCAATGGTGAACCAAAGGCGCATTTTCGACTTCCCTGCGTAGTCTGGATTTATGTTGTGTGATTCGTTGCCTGACTTCCTGTGTTGTTTTGCCAATGTATAACTTAGGGCAGGGGCATATGATTGCATATACTACATTTCTGGTTTTACAGTTTGTAAAGACTTCGTGTTTCCAGTTGATATTGTTGTAGGAGAACACCGTTTCTTCTATGGTCTCGGGACAGCAGATACAAGTCCCACATTTATGGTGTCCGGTAGTTGGTGGAAGACCAAATAAACTTCTAAGAGTCGGGCCTTTTTCAACGGGTAGGGCTGCCCTCACAATGTGATTAGCGACACTTTTTTCTTTTTTTATATGCAAACAAAGGTAGATTTTTGAAATCTTCATGTAGGTCTTTGATCAGATGCCAATTGGATGTGATCAGTTTTTTGAGTTGGTTTGCTGCAGGACAGAAAGTTGACACACATACCACTCGATTTTGCTCCTTTCTTGCCCTCTTTTGCATTAATGTTTCTCGTGGCGTCCACCAAGCTCTTTTAAGGGAATTTTTCAAAAGTTTTTTGGGGTAACCCCTAAGGAGAAGCCTCTCCTTTAACAGATTTGCGTGTTCGAAATAATCTTCCTTTCGCGAACAATTCCGGCGTATCCTGAGGAATTGTCCGAAGGGCAAATTTTGTTTCAAGCTACGCGGGTGATTGCTGGAGTACAAAAGTGCTTTATTTCTATCTGTGGCTTTTCTAAACAAGGTAGTCTCGAGTTTGCCATTACAAGGTTCAACTTTAACATCCAGAAATGTAATGGATTCATTCGAAGATGTACAGTTGAATTTTATGTCTTGTGTCCGGGTATTCAACCATTGGACGAATTGGTTAAGGGTTCCTGAGTCGCCAGTCCAGATGAGAAAGACATCATCTATGTATCGCATATAATGCGTAATCCGATTTCCAAATGGGTTGTCGTTATAGATGAATTTGTTTTCATATAACCCCATGAACATGACTGCAAGCTCAGGGGCAAATGGACAGCCCATGGCTACTCCGTTTATCTGAAAGAAAAATTCGGAGTCGAACGAAAAGAAGTTTTTTTGTAGTGCAAAGGATGCCAGTTCCAAAATGAATTCAGACGGTACCTGCACTGGCCTGTCACGCCTGTTTAGAAAAAACGACAGAGTTTCAAGTGCCTGGTCCTGCGGGATCTGTGTGTACAATGAAACGACGTCTAGCGTCACCATTAACTGTGTGCTATCGTCAAAGCTTATGGTCTCGATTTTTTGGAGAAAAGCAGTGGTATCTTTTAGGTGGGCTGGGATCTCTTCTATGAATGGTTTTAGAAAGAAGTCAATATACTTCGCCACCGGTTCGAAAAGGGATTCGCACCCCGAGACAATGGGGCGTCCCGGAGGGTTGGTTTCATCCTTGTGAATCTTCGGTAGTAAATAAAATACCGGAGTCCGTGGGTTTTTGTTCTGTAAGAAGGCCAGTTCTTTCGGGCCCACAAAGCCTTGATCAAATCCTTTTTTTGTAGTCACCTCCAACAATCCAATAGGAGAGACGAGTGGAGAAGAAACATACAAGGTACCTTAAGGGATAAAATGGTCAGCTAAAATTGGAGATACATTGCGAGCACGGATTGAAACAAAGCAGCATGGCACTGATCCACTAATACAAGTTTCATCAATAAAATGCTGAGAGAATACAGTAGGGGATCTACAGTAATACCTGAGTAACACACGACAACAGCGCCCAAGTTACAAGCCCTTGCCGACTACTGGCTATCCATGTTACTCGAAGGACATAATCAAATGCAAAAGAGGCATACGAAAGGCCTTGATGGTCAAAAAACAGAGGGGGCATTTTACCTGCGGGTCTCTCCATCACAGCCCTGAGGCAGCTTAAAAAAAGAAGGTTTGGAGGCATAAAAAAGAACATACTGAATAGAAAAAGCTGAAAGTATTCTCCCTGATGAATGAGAAAAATCTCAGCGGGCTCTGGAGGCACATCAACTAGCTGAGTAATCGTGGACTGTTGAGAGACAACAGAGTGGAAGAGAGTGACTGGTTGAGCCACATAAAAGCAATTCTATCAATCAATCAATCAACCAATCAGGACATTTGTTAAGCCTGTTACATACCCGTGAGAATCTCAAAGTGCTGGGGGGGGGGGTGGGTGGGTGCTGCTACTGATTGAAGAGCCAGGTCTTGAGGAGTCTTCTGAAGGCCAGGAGGTCTTGGGTCTGCCGTAGGTTGGTGGGGAGAGTGTTTCAGGTCTTGGCGGCAAGGTGGGAGAAGGATCTGCCGCCAGCGGTCGTTCTTCGGATGCGGGGGACTGTGGCGAGGGTGAGGCCGGCGGTGCGGAGCTTGCGGATAGGGACGTGGAAGCTCAGTTGTCTGTTGAGGTATGCTGGGCCGGCGTTGTGGAGGGCCTTGTGTGCGTGGATGAGGAGCTTGAAGGTTATCCTCTTGTTGACGGCGGAGCCAGTGTAGGTCTCTCAGGTGGGGTGTGATGTGGCTGCGGCGGGCGATGTCGAGGATCAGTCGTGCCGAGGCGTTCTGGATGCGTTGCAGCAGTCTCTGGAGCTTGGTTGATGTTCCTGCGTAGAGTCCAATCTGCTGGAGACGAGGGCCTGGGTGACTGTTCTTCCCGTTTCGGTGGGGATCCACTTGAAGATCCTTCGGAGCATTCGTAGGGTGTTGAAGCAGGATGAGGAGACGGCGTTGACCTGTTTAGTCATGGAGAGGGTCCGTTTTTGAGGAGACGGGCACAGCATGGTATACCAGCCTTTGCCAGAGGCGAACAACCATCTCAACGCATGCGTTACAATGCATGTGCTTACGTTGCATGCCTTCACAACGCACGCAACATTACGACGCGTGCGTTCACTATGCATGCCATTAAAACGCATGTGATGTTACAACGCATGCTTTTACACTGACGGGTCGTGTGCCGGGACGGGCTCCAGGAAGGTCGTGCCCCCTGACGGGGAGACAATGCTGGGACCACGACGAGAGACAGGTAAGGACGACGCTGGACTCGTGGTGTTTTAGGGTTTAGGGTAGTCGATGGGGAGAGTAGTGGAGGCTAGAATTTTAGGGATTAGGGTTTAGGGCTTAGGGTTGAGGAAGTAGTATATGGTAGTGTTTTAGCCTTTAAGCATTGGAGCTTATGATTGAGGAAGTAGTATATGGTCGTCTTTTGGGCTTTAAGGCTTAGGGTTAAGAGTGGTGTAGGGTACTGTTTTTGGCTTTTTGGATTAGGGTTTAGGGTTTAGGGTTAAGAGTACTGTAGGTTACTGTTTTTGGATTTAGGGATTAGGGCTTAATATTAAGGTCGTAGTGTAGGGTCGTTTTCTAGGCGTTGGTGTTTAGGGCTTAAGGCTTAGGGTTGAGGGTAGTGTCAGGGGGTTGTACTGTGTTTGGTAGGTTCCTATTTAAGTTTTTGGGGGGCCGTTGGGGGAATTTTGCGATGTCATTGAATGCGTGGTATTTGTGTGCGTTGAAAAGGTATTTTGCATGCATGTGAAGGGGAATGCGATGTCATGGTTTGCGTGGTAAATGCATGCGATGTAACGGTGCATGCGATGTAAAAAAATGCAATTTGATGTCATTCGTTGTTTTTGTTTGCGTTCTATCATCATACATCCTTGGCCAGGCCGCCACCATCTTAAGGATAGAGGCAGCAAGTTTACAATTATCTGAAATCCCTCAATCCTCCCGGAAGAAAGCGGTAAATAAGCAGGTTCTGGAAACATCATTCGCTCTAGACATCGAATCCCTCAGCCCCAGCTCGCTCTCAGAGCCATTGGACAAATCATATAGTCTGGGACAAGCTCAAACCTATTTAAGGGAGGCAATGTCAATGGAAGTTCATAGGAAAATACTCCTCATGAGCCCTATCATGCTAGGCATTACAGATTTCAATCTAGCATAGGCCCGTAAGGGGGAGAATACCAAGTGCAGGCTATGTTCCTTTGCTAGAATCCTGGCTACACCTCTAGTACTGCTGCCCTAAATTGAACAATGCTAAACCAAAGGGGATGATGAACAGAGTGTTGAACATTGCAAGCAGTCACCCCAGTCAACTGATCTGGGTTTCATCCATCATCATTCTTTAGCTCACTCCGCCACCCCAGTTCAGACATGGCCACATGCAAATCAGCCTGACCCTGTGCCTGATGGGAACAGTCCAGCCCGCACTGTCAAGCCATGTCTTCCCTGGACTGGAAACAAGCATCCTGGGACCGGTTTCTGGCTAATCAGCCGTCATCAGCCAGGCTAGTTTGAATCCAGTGGCAAAGTGAGCACGGGCGCCACGTCTGGGCATACCCTGCCAATTTAGGGGGGAACAAAGCGATACAAAAGGGGATGATGGACGGAGTGTTGAACATTGCAAGCACTCACCCCAGTCAACTGATCTGGGTTTAATCCATCATCCTTCTTTAGCTCACTCCGCCGCCCCAGTTCAGACATGGCCATATGCCATATGACGGCTGATTAGCCAGAAACCGGTCCCAGGATGCTTGTTTCCGGTCCAAAATGCCGCACACATGGAAAGAGGAAAAATCCAGGAGAATGTTTTCACGCCTGCTGTGGGAAGCATAACGTTTTGGGGGCTGCCCCAGGTTTACGTGGTTTCAAATCTGGGGCAGCATTAAAATCCATGGGTGTTGCGCGGGAACACACACCGCAACGCCTAAGGAACGCCAACTTGACATAGAGTAAGGCAACGCAGCGACTTGCGCTGCATTGTCTTACTCCATATCTATAAGGCCATGCGAAGCCAAGCAGGGTGACGTTGTCTCGCTCTTACTCCATATCTATGAGGCCGTGCGAAGCCACGCAGGGTGACGTTGTCTCGCTCTTACTCCATATCTATGAGGCCGTGCGAAGCCCAGCAGGGTGACGTTGTCTCGCTCTTACTCCATATCTATGAGGCCGTGCGAAGCCCACGGGGTGACGTTGTCTCGCTCTTACTCCATATCTATGAGGCCATGCGAAGCCAAGCAGGGTGACGTTGTCTCGCTCTTACTCCATATCTATGAGGCCCTGCGAAGCCAAGTGGGGTGACGTTGTCTCGCTCTTACTCCATATCTATGAGGCCATGCGAAGCCAAGCGGGGTGACGTTGTCTCGCTCTTACTCCATATCTATGAGGCCGTGCAAAGCCACGCAGGGTGACGCTGTCTCGCTCTTACTCCATATCTACGAGGCCGTGCGAAGCCAAGCAGGGTGACGTTGTCTCGCTCTTACTCCATATCTATGAGGCCATGCAAAGCCACGCAGGGTGACGTTGTCTTGCTCTTACTCCATATCTATGAGGCCGTGCGAAGCCAAGCAGGGTGGCGTTGTCTCGCTCTTACTCCATATCTATGAGGCCATGCGAAGCCACACAGGGTGACGTCTCGCTCTTACTCCATATCTATGAGGCCGTGCAAAGCCACGCAGGGTGACGCTGTCTCGCTCTTACTCCATATCTACGAGGCCGTGCGAAGCCAAGCAGGGTGACGTTGTCTCGCTCTTACTCCATATCTATGAGGCCATGCAAAGCCACGCAGGGTGACGTTGTCTTGCTCTTACTCCATATCTATGAGGCCGTGCGAAGCCAAGCAGGGTGACGTTGTCTCGCTCTTACTCCATATCTATGAGCCCATGCGAAGCCAAGCAGGGTGACGTTGTCTCGCTCTTACTCCATAGCTATGAGGCCGTGCGAAGCCACGCGGGGTGACGTTGTCTCGCTCTTACTCCATATCTATGAGCCCATGCGAAGCCAAGCAGGGTGACGTTGTCTCGCTCTTACTCCATATCTATGAGGCCATGCGAAGCCACGCAGGGTGACCTTGTCTCGCTCTTACTCCATATCTATGAGGCCATGCGAAGCCACGCAGGGTGACGTTGTCTCGCTCTTACTCCATATCTATGAGGCCATGCGAAGCCAAGCGGGGTGACGTTGTCTCGCTCTTACTCCATATCTATGAGGCCGTGCGAAGCCAAGCGGGGTGACGTTGTCTCGCTCTTACTCCATATCTATGAGGCCGTGCGAAGCCAAGCAGGGTGACGTTGTCTCGCTCTTACTCCATATCTATGAGGTCATGCGAAGCCACGCAGGGTGGCGTTGTCTCGCTCTTACTCCATATCTATGAGCCCATGCGAAGCCCAGCAGGGTGACGTTGTCTCGCTCTTACTCCATATCTATGAGGCCATGCGAAGCCACGCAGGGTGACGTTGTCTCGCTCTTACTCCATATCTATGAGGCCGTGCGAAGCCAAGCAGGGTGACGTTGTCTCACTCTTGCTCCATATCTATGAGGCCGTGCGAACCCAAGCAGGGTGACGTTGTCTCGCTCTTACTCCATATCTATGAGGCCATGCGAAGCCAAGCAGGGTGACGTTGTCTCGCTCTTACTCCATATCTATGAGGCCATGCGAAGCCACGCAGGGTGACGTTGTCTCGCTCTTACTCCATATCTATGAGGCCGTGCGAAGCCACGCAGGGTGACGTTGTCTCGCTCTTACTCCATATCTATGAGGCCATGCGAAGCCAAGCAGGGTGACGTTGTCTCGCTCTTACTCCATATCTATGAGGCCGTGCGAAGCCAAGCAGGGTGACGTTGTCTCGCCTCGTAGATATAATTGAGATGCGTGTGCCGCCGAAGCTTCAAAAAATGTGCCGCCCCGGCGGCGCAAGCCTCTCATAAATCAGCCCCAAAATATAAATATTTTTTTTAGGTCTTTCTCCATCAGGTAGCTACTTATAAAATAATGGGAAATAAATGTATAAAGTTGTTAGTCAGATGGAAATTCACTATATAGTACATTATGAAACCTCTATTATTTAATGCACTGCAGGTCTGTGTAACCAGAGAGCCAGTGAATTAAATTTGGTTGGTGCAGTGGAGAATAGTGAGTTGTGTATTTTTAGTGCTACGTGTCCACAGCCTTTGACAGAAAGCCCTGTGAATGTCTAAGTCATTCTTTTATACTTGCATTACACACATTATAAGATACACTGCTGCAAACCGTGCAAAAGGTTTTAGGACAAAATGGAGCTTCCAAAATGTAGATTTGAGTAATATCAGACCATAAGTAATGCTTTTTGTTTTGCATAACTGTCCCTCAACTCCTCCTCAGGGGTACTAAGCGTTGTGTAAATACAGTTGTGATTAAACGCACACACTTCACATTAGTTGTTTACCACCATAGAAAAAAAAACATCTTTGCAATCACAATGCTTGGAGTGACTCGAGCAATTAAAGCCAGAACCGCTATCAGCATCCTTCACATTTGCAGATTAACTCTTAGCGCACATTTGCGTTTCATTCAGGCAAGCAGCCACCCTGGCAAGAAGCCTTGTTTGAAGGATTGCTTTACCTGCCTGCTGGGCCTCTTTGTTTTACAGCACATGAGACTCTATGTACTGCAGCTGAAGCATTTTAACGAGCGGTTGTCTTTGTCCAAAAGGAAAAGCACATGTTTTGTATACCAGGCCAAAGTAAGGCCTGTAAATGTGTGACCCCTTCCCAGGACTCCACGGCCACCCCGGGGGTCGCGCCCCACAGAGTGAAGACCTTTGCTCTAGGGCAACCTTTATAATAACCAATCAATCAATCAGAGAACTTGTAAAGCACGCTACTTACCCGTGAGAGTCTCAAGGCGCTGAGGGGTGGGGGTGCCACTACTGCTCGAAGAGCCAGGTCTTGAGGAGTCTTCTGAAGGCGAGCATGTCCTCGGTCTGCCGCAGGTGGGTAGGGAGGGTGTTCCAGGTTTTGGCAGCGAGGTAGGAGAAGAATCTGCTGCCGGAGGTTGTTTGTTGGATATGGGGGACAGCGGCGAGGGCGAGGCTGGCGGAGCGGAGCTGGCGGGTGGGGGTGTAGAAGCTGAGTCTGCTGTTAAGGTAGGCTGGTCCGGCGTTGTGGAGTGCTTTGTGTGCGTGGATGAGGAGCTTGAAGGTGATCCTCTTGTCGACGGGGAGCCAGTGTAGGTCTCTCAGGTGGGGGGTGATGTGGCTGCGGCGGGGTACATTGACGATCAGTCGGGCAGAGGCTTTTTGGATGCGTTGTAGTCGTCGTAGGTGTTTGGCTGGGATTCCTGCGTAGAGTGCGTTGCCGTAGTTCAGTCTGCGACTGACGAGGGCCTGTGTCACCGTTCTTCTTGTTTCGGTCGGGGTCCACTTGTAGATCCTGCGGAGCATGCGGAGGGTGTTGTAGCAGGAGGAGGAGACGGCGCCGACCTGTTTAGATATGGAGAGGGAGGAGTCGAGGATGAATCCTAGGTTGCGTGCATGGTCGGTGGGTGTCGGTGCTGTTCCCATAGTGGTCGGCCACCTGGAGTCGTCCCAGGCTGAGGGGGTGGGTCCGAGCATGAGTACCTCCGTCTTGTCCGAGTTCAGCTTCAGACGGCTGTTCCTCATCCAGTCGGCGACGGCCTTCATTCCCTCATGGAGGTTGGTTTTGGCGGTGTGCGGGTTCTTGGTGAGGGAGAGGATGAGCTGGGTGTCGTCGGTGTAGGAGATGATGTTGAGGTCGTGTTGGCGGGCCACTTGTGGGAGGGGGGCAATGTAGATGTTGAACAGTGTGGGGCTGAGGGATGAGCCCTGAGGGACGCTGCAGACGTGGAGAAGCGTGGCTCAATGGTTAGAGCGTGTATAAGAACAACAGGAGTAAACCCATAGACCACGTTGGGATGGGTGTGGAGTAGAAAGAAAAACAATTCCCAACATGTATCAGTTGAAGGCAGTCAAGTGATGTATGCATTCAGCATTACATTAACGAGAAACAAGGAGGCTCATATTATTATTTTTTTTGTAAAATGTTTATTTATTCAAGATTTCAAGCAGAAAGAAAAGAAGGAGCAAGGAGATGAGAGAAAGAAAAGAGGATGAAATATAGGAACAGGCGACATACCGCCACAAATCCTCACACAGGGGGTGCTGGAGAAACTTGCGGTAGATAAATCCAAAGTAAACAAAGGGAGACAGCAAATATCAGCAACAGACGCCATGAAATGTCATTGTTCGCCAATCACCATCGATTGGAGGGCACCAACAGCACTGCAGATGGTCCAAAGTTCAGGAGGCGTCCCAACTAGAGTTATGATCACCTAGAAATGGCGTGCAAGCCGTCTCACATGCAGTTATTGTCGCAACCAAAACTAAGTCAACAACCCCAACCCAACTCCCCCCCACCCCCCTTCCCCTCCCCCCCCCACCCTGTTCCTGGTGGTGGCGACCATAATGCACTCAATCAACATAAAAAAGGCAGGCGGTTACATCTGGAAGAGATGTAAAGCACGAAGAGCCGAGGGGCAAACCGCAGATGGCAGACCTCGAGACAGAAATCCAACTAAGGGTCCCCAGTTGAACATGAAGTTTTTGAAATTTCCCAAGAATATATCCGACAGTCTCTCCATACTCAATAGGCGCCACAATCGTGCGTGCCATGAAGAAATTGCTGGAGCTGTCGGGTTTTTCCAGGCGGCCGCCAAGGTCAATTTGGCCGCTCCCAGGCATAGCCATATAATGCGTTTGTCGGCTCTCGTCTGATGTTCCAACATCGGGTCTCTAAGTCCCAACAGGACATAGTCCATCGAATCCGGAATTGGATATCCCATCATGTCCTTAATGTGGGATAGGATTTCGGACCAGAACGGTCGGATGGAGGGACAATCCCACCAGATGTGGCGGAAGTCACCCAGCATCCCGCAGCCCCGCCAGCACCTATCCGAGGTCGTCGGAAAGATCCGGTGTAACTTGGACGGATATAGATACCAGTCAAATACAGGCTTTAGATGAGCCTCTCTAAGGTCTGTGGAATGATTATGCGCCGTTACATCTCTCCAAAGGCTCCTCCACTCATTGTCTGAAATGTCCCTACCCAGTGCAGACTCCCAGTGGTCCATGTAACGAGGTCGGGGGGACAAAGTGGTGTCTAGTAACATCCCATAAAGGAATGAGATTGTCCCCTTCATGGTGGAGGCGCGCAGAATAAAGGCCTCAAACTTCGTCAGTGGCCTAGTAGCGGCATCCACCACTCCAGGCGACATCGCCCAGTGTAGGAGTTGGAGGTGTCGAAAGCGTTCAGTGGGCGGAACTCCATAATCCTGCATACAGTTGTGGAAGGTAAGAGGTGCCATACCATGAAACAGGTGAGTAAGGGCTCTGCAGCCACCCTCTCTACAGGCACCAAAGGGTCCCTCAGTCAGGGCCGGAGGAAAGGCCGGGTTGAAATGGATAGGCGTAAATGGGGACTGGAAGGTGGTCCATCGGTCGTCACCACTGATCGTGTCCCAGACCTTCATGACAGTGCTAGTGGGAGTGCTAATATGCGCATTCTGGGTCGGTCCGCCTTAGGCTTCCAGGCCAGATCCCAAATGGATCTCCCGGCCACACACCGATCCATATGGAGCCAGTGCTTCTCTGAAAGCTGCTGGGACCATTCCACCAGCACCCTCAATTGAGCAGCTTTATAATATAAGTGCATGTCTGGAAACCCCACCCCCCCTCCAATCGTTGACGTCAAAGAACTGCATAAGAGAGCCGTGCCCGGCCGCCTTGCCATACAAATTTCAGCATCAAGGTCTTGAGCCGACGGAAGTAGTCCAGCTCCACCGGGATGGGCAATGCCTGGAAGAGATACAGAAGTTTTGGTAGGAGGACCATTTTAAGCGCGTGAATCCTACCCAACCACGAGATGAACTTCGGCTTCCATCTCCCCAGCTCCATGCGTATCGACGCCAGTATCGGGGGAAAGTTAGCCGGGAACAGTGCGCCTTGGTAGAGGTCAAACGCACCCCCAGATATAACAGGGACGAAGTCGACCATGATAGTGGTGTAAGCGCTCGGAGCCGTTGCACCTCATCAGGAGGCAAAGTCAGGTTCAGAACATACGATTTGTCGAAATTGACTCTGAATCCCGCCACCGCCTCAAATTCAGAGAGCACTAAGTGGACACAGGGTAATGATAGCGCCGGGTCTCGAACCGAAAGCAACACGTCGTCCTCGAAGAGCGAGATCTTATGTTGTTCACCCGAAAAGGGGATGCCCAAGATGTGTTCGTTCTCCCGAATCGCCAATGCCAGCGGTTCAATGCTGAGAGCGAAGAGAAGTGGGGAGAGCGGGCACCCCTGACGCGTTCCGCGGAAATGATGGAAACCCCCGAATCTATGGCCATTGTTAGACGGAGACCCGGAGGGTCGGCCGAGTACAGGGGGAGAGGCCTCCGGTGAGGGCCCTCTCCGGTAATCGTACAGACAGGTAACTTCCCCCCCCACAGATGGACACCACACAGAGATGAGTTCTGCACACTTTTTATATATATCTTGAGGCAAGGTGATAAGCGATACAGCTGGACCAGGATACAAGGATCCCGTCAATTCTAGTCTCTTTGGGGAAAAGGGGTAGCGGGACAGTCTGAGTACCGGTCCGGTACAGAAGCAGCAAGAGATGGAGCTCACAATCCTCGAGCTGGAGGATTCGCAAGGATGGGCCGCGGCAGCGCCAGCAGGCTTCGTAGATGGTTCACGATGAGGAGCCGCGGCAGCGCCAGCAGGCTTCGAAGATGGTTTACGAGGAGGAGCCGCGGCAGCGCCAGCAGGCTTCGAAGATGGTGGACGAGCAGGGGCAGCGCCAGCAGGCTTCGAAGATGGTTTCACGATGAAGAGGGCCGCGGCAGCGCCAGCAGGCCTCGAAGATGGTTTCACGATGAAGAGGGCCGCAGCAGCGCCAGCAGGCTTCGAAGATGGTTCACAAGAAGGAGCCGCGGCAGCGCCAGCAGGCCTCCAAGGATGAGTTTGTCTCGGTGTCTCTCGACTCCAGGATACAACTGCCTTCCTGTTCTGGAGCTGCCCCAGTTATAGGTCTGGCGCCCTTTGATGTCCGGACCCTCGAACTTGGGGGTCGGGAGGTCCGGGCTGAGGGAGTCCAGACACCCAGCAGGGGGGTGGAGCCAGCGCCCGGGGAGGCTGGGGGCGATCGGCACCTGGCGGAGGGGAGCTATCGACACTCCTTCTCCCATTGACCTGCCAAGTGGTCTCTTCACCCCCTGGGTGGATAGTGGTGCCTCGATGTCGGGGCCTGGCCAGGCTCGGGGTTGGGGTCGATCCGCGGCCACGCGGCCTTGTTGTGTAGGGTCCAAAATGGAGGCTGGGCCGGGGGCAGTGGTCCTAGAAGGGGCCCGGGCCAGCCGATACCGGGGGAATCAGCAGCTGGAGTCCCGTCGGGGACGGGCCGTGGGTGGTTCTGGTGGGTTGCCGGGATGGTTCTTGTTGAGGACATAGGAGGAGCAGGGGTCCGGGCCTCGCCATGCGGGGAGGGACCGGGCCTTCCACGAGGCCTGTCCAACATGCGTCCCCCCCAGCTGAATATCCAACAAAGAACAAGTGCCTATACTGAATGTAATTGAAGAGGGATTTAACCACCAGAAAGGAGAGTTCTTCAAGACTGGGGTGTGCTTGTAAATTGCTATTTTATTTTAACGTCTGGGTCAAAGAAAGAAGGGGTTATATATGTTTTGGTCATATACAATTGAACAGAAAATACAGTTTTTACACACCAAGAGCAAATACTATGGACAAAAACCAGTGAAAATGTTAAAATCCAACAGGCATATCGAATTCATTCATATCACATTCATTCATCTTCATTCGTACAACACACAACTACAAATACTCAACCCGGTTAGATACAAATAAATGACCGAGCAGAGTATTAGGTCTGCTACAATATATACAGTTATTATATACAATTTTTTTCAAAGGTTATACACGTCTAAATCAAAATAAATCAATAGGGTTCAAAAAATGCAATCAAAAGCAATATATCCAACAGTTCGTGGCCAGTAGTATGACGATGTTTCCACACTACGGGAAGGATAATAAAAAGAAGCAGACACTGGACATGAAGGGGCCTACGCGTTTCAAATCCCTATAGGTTGGGAGGGATTTTCATCAGGGCCAGGTAGCTCTAAAAAGAAAAAGAACAAGATTCTATAGTGTATGGCTTAAAAGATTAAAAGAACCAAGAAGCTAGAGTGTAGAACTACCCGAGGTTCCAAATGCTTACCACTAGCGGAGAAAATCCGAAGGAAAGATGTATCACCTGTGTAACAACAAAACAATAAGGACTACATAAATGAAGGGAAGTGTTTGTCCTAGGCTTTGAGAAACAGTATTTTGGACAAAACAATTACCTAAGGTGTGTGCGGCAGCCACATCGGTGAAACAAATCCAAGTTGTAGAATGGACGGCGAGTGGACTTTGGATGGCCTAGGGGAGAGACGAACACTATTAGTGTGGAACGGTAGCGTAAGGTTGTGCTTCTTAAACTGGTACTGAACTTGGGTTCTTACCGGAGGATCGTGGACGGTCGCGTCCCACCTCTTGGTTTCCAAATATTCAGGTTCAGTCTTCGTTGGTTTCCAGTCACTGATTGAAAAAGAGAAGAATATTGAGGCTTCTCAGGCCAGTGTTCGAGGTGTGAGTACACACATCTTTAAAATTAGAGCTAGACGAAAAAGAGCTTACCGGAAAAAGCGAAAGGTCTAATCGAAAGAATAACCGGCGTCTCCAATAGCACTAGTCCCTCGCACATGCGTGGAGTGTGATGTGGTGGCTGAAGCTCCTCTTTATGTAGTACATAATTGCGCATGCGTGAAGTCAAAATGGTAGTGACTTCAGTAATTCAGGTTTTTCCCTCATAATTTATATATCTCCGATATTTCATTGAGCCCTCTCACGGCTGTGTCAAATTTGACAATTAGATAGGCCTCTCTTTTTGAAAGTTTTTGATCCATCTCTCCTCCTCGTGGATCCTTTTCGATACGCGAGATCACTGTCCATTTGATGCCACTCAGGGAATGGTTACAACGTTTCCAGTGGTTTACCAATGGAGCGTTTTCAGTTCCATTCTTTATTCTGGATTTGTGTTGGGTAATTCGAGTACGAATTTCTTGATTGGTCTTACCTATGTAAAGTAGGCCACACGGGCAGATAATTCCGTATACAACATATTTCGTTTTACAATTGCTGAAGTTATCATGTTTCCATGAGATGCCCTGATGTTGGAATAATGATCCCTCGATGGTTAATTCACAACACAGACATGTTCCACACTTGTGGTGGCCTGTAATCGGGGGAAATCCCATCATCTGCCTTAACGAAGGTTGTGCGTTAGGTCTTATACCAGCTCTTACTAGGTGGTTGGCCACGCTGTTTTCTTTCCTAAAAGCAAACAGCGGCGGGTTTTGAAGGCTGGCATCCAGATTTTTTACAAGGTGCCAATTTTGGTTGATGATTTTTTTGAGATTATTGGCGTTAGGGCAGTAAGTTGTTACACAGACTTGTCTGTTGGAAACTGGTTTATTTTTTCTTTCTAACAAACTGTCCCTCGGGGTCCATCTGGCTCTTTTCATGGAGTTCCGGACTAGTTTTTTAGGGTAACCCCTGTCGCACAGTTTAGAGACTAGATTCTCAGCGTGTAATTTGTAGTCCTCGTTTGAGGTGCAATTTCTACGAATTCGTAGAAATTGCCCGTACGGCAAATTTTCTTTAAGGCTCCTCGGGTGATTGCTGGAGAATAATAGAGCCTTATTTCTGTCCGTGGGCTTGGTAAAAAGGGAAGTGGCCAATCCTCCTGCCGATGGAAAGACTTCAACATCCAGAAAAGCAATTTTTTTGGCTGAGTGAGCTATGCTGAATTGTATGTCCAGTGTTCTGGTATTTAGCCAGTTGTGAAACAATATGAGGGCCTCCTCACCTCCAGTCCAAATCATGAAGACGTCATCTATAAAACGCCACCAAGTGGCGATGTGATCTTTAAAGGGGTTATTATTGTGGATGTATTTGTCCTCATAGAGTGACATAAATAATACTGCCAACTCCGGGGCAAAGGGACACCCCATGGCGACCCCTTTGGTTTGGAGGAAAAATTCATTTCCAAAACAAAAATAGTTTTTTTTCAAGGCAAAAGTGGCCAGGTCCACTAGGAATTTTGTGGGCACCCGGACGGGTCTGGGTCTTAGATCTAAAAAGTATTCCAGTACAGCCACAGCTTCATCCTGCGGGATTTGTGTGTAAAGCTGTGTGACGTCCAGTGTTACAAGTAGATCTTTTTCTTTTTCGAATGTTATTCCTTCCAGTTTAGTTATAAAGTCCGTTGTGTCTCTCAAATAAGAGACAACCAGATCCATGAACTGCTTCAAAAAGCAGTCGACATACTTCGCTACCGGTTCCAACAGGGAGTCACACCCCGCTACGATGGGTCTCCCCGGAGGCTTTGTTTGATGTTTATGGACCTTCGGAAGGACGTAAAAAAGTGATGTTTTGGGGTGTTTTTTACGTAAATAATCCAATTCTTTTGGTCCCAAAAAGCCTGCATCAAAGCCTTCCTGTAAAATAGGAAAAAGAAGGTTTTGGAATTCCAACGTAGGATCTTTGGCAATTTTGCGATAGCAAGTCTGGTCATTTAACTGTCTCATTATCTCAGTTGTATAATCGTTGGTGTCCCAAATGACAATGGAGCCGCCCTTATCGGCTTGCTTGATGGTAATTGAATTGTCATTTTTTAATGTGGAAAGGGCATTTGTTTCCTCTTTTGAAAGGTTGAATTTGATGAACTTTTTTTGTTTTTCCATGTCCGAGATGGCAGAGAGGACAGTTCTTTCAAAGATTATTACCTCTTTTGGTACTTTGTTCCCTGGGGGGCAGAATGTAGATTTTTTGCGTAATCCGGTGACCTCTGACGGTGTAGGAGATGTATTGTCAGCAAAAAACATGGTGAGGCGCAGTTTCCGACAGAATTCGATGAACTCAGTCTTCATCTTGACAAAATCCGTTTTTTTAGACGGTACAAAGGATAAACCTTTGGATAAGATACTTTCCTCAGCTTTAGTTAGATTCCTATTTGAGAGGTTGAAAATTGGAGAGACTGTTAATTTTTGTATTGTTTTTGGCGGGTTGTCATTTCCCACGGTTGATTGTAACGTTGTCTCCCCCTGGAACTCGATTGGCCCCTCCCTAAAAAAGAATTTGATGTTTGTCCCTGAGGCTGTTGCATCTGGTTCCATTTACGATTTTTATTTTGTCGGGCGTTATTGGTGTCACTATCGTCTCCAGAGGAGGAGGTGTCCGAGAATGTCAAAAATTTGTTGCGGGATCGACCCCGGTTATCAGACAAATATCTCCTGGAGTCGGCTTTAGTAAGGCAGGGAGAGTCACTCATCTCCTTGGGTACTCTCCTCGCCGAGGCGGAAGAAGCGTGACAGGCCGTCTGCGTTGGGGTGGTCTTGGCCTGGACGATGCTCCACAGTGAAGTCCATCCCCTGCAGGGAGATGGACCAGCGCAGCAGTTTTGGGTTCTCTCCCCGCATCTGCATCAGCCATTCCAGGGGTCGGTGATCTGTTTGCACCCGGAAGTGGGTACCGAAGAGATAGGGCCGGAGCTTCTTGAGGGCCCACACCACGGCGAAGGCCTCCCGCTCGATGGTGCTCCAGCGCTGCTCTCAGGCCAGCAGGCGTCGGCTGATGAAGGCCACTGGCTGATCAACTCCCTCGGTGTTGAGTTGGGAGAGGACGGCCCCCACGCCATGATCTGGGGCATCCGTCTGAACTATGAACTCCCGGCTGTAGTCGGGGGCCTGGAGCACGGGGGCGGTGCACATGGCGGACTTCAATTTCTCAAAAGCCGTCTGGCATTCAGGAGTCCAGTTGACTGTTTTGGGGTTCTTCTTGGAGGTGAGTTCTGTGAGGGGCCCCACAATGCTGCCATAGTCTTTTACAAAACGCCGGTAGTACCCAGTGAGCCCCAAGAAGGCTCTGACCTCTGTTTGGGTGACCGGGGGTTCCCAGGCCTGGATGGCAGCGATCTTGAGCTGGAGGGGGGCCACCAGGCCGCTTCCCACTTGGTGTCCCAGGTAGGTCACGGACCCTTGGCCGATCTGGCACTTGCTGGCTTTGATGGTAAGCCCGGCCTGCCGGAGGGCGGTCAGGACCTCCTGGAGGTGGTGGAGGTGCTCTGCCCAGTGACGACTGTACACAGCAATATCGTCCAGATAGGCGGCGCTGAATTCCTCGAGGCTCGCCAGTACCTGGTTCACGAGTCTCTGGAAGGTGGCGGGGGCGTTTTTCATGCCGAATGGCATCACCTTGAAGTGGTAGTGGCCATCCAGGGTAGAGAAGGCAGATCGCTCTTGGTCCCCGGGGGTGAGGCCGATCTGCCAGTAGCCCGCTGTCAGATCGAAGATGCTCAGGTAGCGGGCGGCCCCCATGCGGTCAATCAGCTCGTCTGCCCGGGGAATGGGATGAGCATTGGTCCTGGTGACGGCGTTCAGGCCCCGATAACCCACGCAGAACCTGAGCTCGGGGGCGACGCCCGGGGCGGCGGCCTTCGGGACCAGCATGACCGGGCTGGCCCAGGGGCTGTCAGAAGGCTCGATCACCCCTAGAGCCAGCATTTTGGAGACTTCTGTCTGGATGCAGGCGCGTACTTGATCCGGTACTCGGTACGCCCTGTGTCGGATAGGAGGGCTATCCCCGGTATCCACGTCGTGAAGGCACCAGGGGGTGACCCCTGGGATGAGGGAAAACAGGTCGGCAAATTGGAGAAGAAGGTTTCGACAGTCTTGGCGCTGCTCAGGGGACAAGGCATCGGAGAGTCTGACCCCTTCCACGGAGCCGTCTTTTTCGAGCGTTTTCAGCAGGTCAGGGAGGGGCTCGGAGTCTTCTTCAGTCCCACTGTCGGTAGCCATCAGGAGGCTAAGTTCCGAGCGCACAAAGTGGGGTTTGAGTCTATTGCCGTGGAGGACCCGTAGGGGGTTCCGGGGTGTCTCCATGTCGATTAGGTAGGTGACGGGACCCTTGCGCTCTACCACTTTGAAGGGCCCCATCCATTTGTCCTGGAGGGCGCAAGGTTCAACCGGGGACATCACCCAGACCTGTTGTCCCGGCTCGAACTCGATGGAGGAGGCATGCTGATCATACCATCGCTTCATGTCTTCTTGACTGGCTTCAAGGTTGGCCTTGGCAAGTTCCCTAAATCGCCGGGTCTGGTTCCGGAGGGTCAGGAGGTACTTGTATACATCTGGAGGAGTCTTCTGAGGGGCCACCTCCCATCCTTCTTTGACCAGGCTGAGGGGGCCCCGGACGGGGTGTCCATACAGTAGTTCAAACGGACTGAAGCCCAGGGATTTCTGGGGGACTTCCCTGTAAGCGAACAGGAGGCACGGAAGCAGCACGTCCCATTGGCGACGTAGGGGTTCCTCCAGGCCCATGATCATCCCCTTGAGAGTGCGATTAAACCGCTCTACCAGCCCATTTCCCTGCGGGTGATAGGGGGTCGTGAATTTATAGGTGACCCCGCACTGTTGCCATAGGGACTTCATGTACTTGGAGATAAAGTTTGTGCCCCTGTCGCTGACGACTTCCCAGGGGAAGCCCACCCGCGAGAAGATCCCCATCAGGTCTTGGTCCACCACGGGCGCCGTCACGGTCCGAAGAGGAATGGCCTCGGGATAGCGGGTGGCGTGGTCCACCAGGACCAGGATGAACCGGTGTCCTTGTGCTGTCCGGGGCTCCAGGGGCCCCACAATGTCTATTCCCACCCGTTCAAAGGGGGTGGTGACGATGGAGAAAGGCTGTAGGGGTGCTTTGAGTTTTCGGCTGCTCTACCCGCTGGCCTGGCAGGTTGGGCAGGCCCGGCAGTGGTTCGCTACATCGTTCCGCATCTTCGGCCAGTAGAAGTGGGTCACCAGGCGGCTGTATGTTTTGCCCTGCCCCAGGTGCCCGGCAAGAGGCACATCGTGTGCCAGGTTCAAAAGGAAGTCTCGGAAGCGGAGGGGGACCACCAGCACCCGGCTGGCCCCCAACTCGGCAATCTTTTGCTCACTGTAGAGCAGTTCATTGTCCCAATAGATCCAGTGGGCCCCCGAGGTGTCTCCTGCGCTCTGGGTGAGGGCTTGCTGTCGGAGTCCCTCGAGGGAGGGACACGTTCTCTGCTCCTGTCAGAATTGTTCCTGAGTGGGGCCACCCTCTTGACGCCACTGGGCCAAGTCTGGAAGGTCCCGGAGCCGATCAAGTCCTTCTTCGCTGGGCTCCGGGGAGCCGGGCTCCGGGGCTGTGCCTTCGGTGGTGATCGGCGGAGGGGGTTCCGGCCATTCTGGTTCTTCGGGGCTAGAGATGGCGCGGGCGGCCATGGACCGGGCCGTTACGCAGACCCATTCAGGGAGGCCCAGCATTCCCAGGTGCTCCCTTCGCTCAACGGCTGCCCAGGGGGAACTTTCAAGGTCGTTCTGTGATGACCTGTCTTCCCATGTATTCTGGTTCCATGTTGGAACCTAGTGTTTGGAACCATATGTCACCAAGGTTCCCATTACTGGTAATTCCAGGATTGTCAGTTGTTAGCTGACTGTTGGCTGGGGCTGAATAAACTATACTTGTTCATCTTAACTTGGACTGTCTCAACTTTATTACACTGGCGACGTTTGAGGAGAGGTCCACGTGTGCAAGTCAGCCTCAACAACACGTATAAAGGAAACAAGCATTGGAAATGCAATAGATCTCGCAGCATTAGAGTTAGTGCTTTTAGAATTGTTTATGGGTTTTTTTGTAAATCTTTAGCATTTTTGTTTCCTGTAGCCAATGCTAAAGAATTAAAAAAAAGCCATAAACATTTCTAAAAGCTCTAACTCAAATGTTCCGAGACCTATTGCACTGTGTGAGGGTGAGGGGTTGAGGGTGAGTGAGGGTGAGTGAGGGTGAGGGTGGGTGAGGGTGAGTGAGGGGTTGAGGGTGAGTGAGGGTGAGGGGTTGAGGGTGAGTGAGGGTGAGGGGTTGAGGGTGAGTGAGGGTGAGGCGTTGAGGGTGAGTGAGGGTGAGGGGTTGAGGGTGAGTGAGGGTGAGGGGTTGAGGGTGAGTGAGAGTGAGGGGTTGAGGGTGAGTGAGGGTGAGTGAGGGTGAGTGAGAGTGAGGGTGAGTGAGGGTGAGGGGTTGAGGGTGAGTGAGGGTGGGTGAGGGTGAGTGAGGGTGAGGGTGGGTGAGGGTGAGTGAGGGTGAGGGGTTGAGGGTGAGTGAGGGTGAGGGGTTGAGGGTGAGTGAGGGTGAGGGATTGAGGGTGAGTGAGGGTGAGGGATTGAGGGTGAGTGAGGGTGAGGGGTTGAGGGTGAGTGAGGGTGAGGGGTTGAGGGTGAGTGAGGGTGAGTGAGGGTGAGTGAGGGTGAGGTGTTGAGGGTGAGTGAGTGAGGGTGAGTGAGGGTGAGGGGTTGAGGGTGAGTGAGTGAGGGTGAGTGAGTGAGGGGTTGAGGGTGAGGGGTTGAGGGTGAGGGGTTGAGGGTGAGGGGTTGAGGGTGAGGGGTTGAGGGTGAGTGAGGGTGAGTGAGGGTGAGTGAGGGTGAGGGTGGGTGAGGGTGGGTGAGGGTGGGTGAGGGTGAGTGAGGGGTTGAGGGTGAGTGAGGTTGAGGGTGGTTGAGTGAGGGTGAGTGAGGGGTTGAGGGTGAGGGGTTGAGGGTGAGTGAGTGAGGGTGAGGGGTTGAGGGTGTTTTTCCAATTGTTTTTATTTTGTATATTAACTTACAATGCCGGTTGCGTATTTTGGTTGCACTCCTTGAAGTTTGTTATAAAGTATTTAAGTGGCATAGTAACATTACAGCTGCCGTGATTTGAGTGCTTAAGTTCAGTGGTGGTTTATATTTGTCTCCTTAACCACATGGCTGCTAGGCGTTTTCCCGTCCTGCGCTGGGAATTGCTGTTTTACTTTTTTTCATGACGAGCTGGCCTTGTCATCCGCGCACGGCAGGTAAGCGCCATGACGAGCCCAGCTCGTCATTAGCTTCGAAGGGGTTAACAAATAACAAGAACATACATGGCGTAACCGAAAGGCTTGTGGTTTAAAACAAGCAATGTGCTGTCCTTGGCACAGGCGCAAACGTTCACCACTTGCATGCATGCTGGGCATGCATTAGTGAGGTTAACCAATTGATATGTCCATTCCCCGTCACAGACTGGTTTCAGTAACCCTGCCTCCGCCAGGTATCACACCCCACTGTTCTATGTTGGCATCTAAGGCAGGAGACACTCCTGCTAATATCCTGAGTAAAATCTTTTGGTGTTCCTGAAAGTACATGAGAAGGCTATGTCGCCTCGAGACTTTAAACTGTAAGGGGTGTGTTTGGCCTTCTTAAGGGCTTGTCAGAGTGAATGGTGTGAATAATGATGAGCAGCTCCCTAGATAAAAAATCTTTTTTTAAATGGATTTTAAGTGCGTGGCCTATAGACATCTTCACGCTTTGAACTCAATCTTGTGAAGATGCTTGTGCAAAGTTCCTGCAATAATTTAGTGTATGTAGTAGTGGATTGAGAGAGGTAAAACTGGAAGTCCTTCATGATGGAGGTCCTGCACATCCAGACAGCAGACGCCAACAGCAGATAACTTTATAGTATTACCCCTGGATGCGGAATGCCAAGGCCCAGAAGCCCCAGCGAAGCAGATGCGGAGCTCAATACACAGGTGAGCACTGCCCGGCCGCCCCTCACCTATCTGACACACAGCCGACACACTCTCACTGTCACACAGTTGCCACTTACCTGATATATACATGCTGGCAGGACCAGCCGAACTCCTTACATGGGAAAGACCAGTTGCAAGAAGCGGGGGAGCTGCGGGTGTGGGGGGATGCGCTGCACCCCCTCCCTTCGTCACCCCGTGATTAGCACCGCAGTGTAAAGGAGCCGCGTGATTATCGCAGCTGATATCGATACATGCGGAATGGCGGCTAGAGCCGGGCGCCATAGTAAATGAAAGCGAAGACGCACATCCCATTGAAGCTTTTTGTAAGCCACTAAACCGTGACTGTTACGTGGTGAATGCATTATCAGCCGCTGTGATAGGCTTGTTCGCGCCTGCAAAGGATGAAGAGAGATTCGGTGTCGTATCTCCGGCTTTGTCCATATCTCACTCTCTGGGGTGAATTGGGAGTTAATGACGGCTCTTTTATCATTTTTAATTTCATGCATATTATAATAATTCCCCGGCTGAGCTGGTCTTCCAGACTGAGAGGGGCTAATTAATAGCAAACTGCGAGATGGCAGCCGAGGACGGAGCGTTTGAGATTGTTAAGCGAGGGATGGGTTGTAGGAGGCAGAGGCACATGGGCGGGCGGCGGGAGGGGGACGGAAAGAAATTACAGGAAGGGGCAAAAAGGGAGAGGGAGAAATAGAGAAAAAATGACAGAGAGTAAAAGTATACAAGGGAGAGCAAACTAAACAGAGAGAGGGTGGGATTGGAAAAAGGAATGAGTGAGAAGAGAAAGACGGAGGGAAGAGAGGGGAGGGGGGAGGAGAAATGCGACACGGCGGGAAGGGGAGGGGGCGGAGCGGGTCAAATAAACAAACAAGCCGGAGGGAAGAGAGGGGAGGGGGGAGGAGAAATGCGAGACGGCGGGAAGGGGAGGGGGCGGAGCGGGTAAACAAAGACGGACGTGCACGCGCCCGTGACTTTTAAGGTCAATGCGCATAAGCTTAATGCGCATGCGCATTGACCTTAAAAGTCACGGGCACTGCAAGGAATCGCCACGATTCCTTGCAGTGTGGATAAAGAGTGGATAACTCGCAATACTCTCGCCTTGCTCGATGCGCATGCGCATCGACAGGCGAGACCTAAAAAGAAGGAAAAACACTCACTCGGCTGCTGTGTGGAAGAAGGAAAGCTGATTGGCATATTCCAGGGAAGATTACAGCAAAACGAAGGAAGCGCTGTAAATAAGGAAGTGATAGACGAAAACTCGGCGAAAATCGGCAAAGGTAGACCATTTTCTTTGATTTACTAAGGAAAAGGAAAAAAACGGAGTTTAAGAGTGACGCTGATTTTCGTGGGTAAATTCCCAAAGAAAAAAGACTGTTTGTTGGAGGAAAGTGGCAGACATCTTTGAATGGGGGCGTTTTAAGAATAAAAAGAAACCAGCCCGATCAGTCGAAGAAAGAAGTCTGTTTGTTGTGTGGCGGCCATTTTGGATCGGTCTGGAAAAAAAAAGCCCAATCGTCTTATGAAAAAAGACCAAGTGCATAAGAGAAGTTGGTGGCGGCCATTTTGAATTTTTTTTTGTCGTTTTCGAATTCATCAAGAAGAAGACAAAGAGAGAGGCAGGAAATTCGGCGTTTCAACAGGAAAACGGTATTTGGGAAAATGGCATTGTAGGAGTTTATTTTTGACAAAAACAGACCTGATGATATAAAAAAAAGAAAAGTGGAGAAGAAGAAGGAGTGAAGTCGAAGGAGCATTTTGGACAGACTAAGGGGCGACAAGAGGTGTTGAAGAGACTAATCAATCTCAACTGAGTGTGTGTTTTGAAGCCTGTCAACAATGATAACCATTACAAGAATGGGGTAACCCTAAAGGTATGGACCTGGGTAACTAGCAATATGAACAAACAATGGTCCGCAACCTATAGATTGAGGTATACAGATCTGATCAGAAATTAATTATTATTCCCAAACCAGTAGCACCTTTGATAAGTCTGCTAACTATACAGCAAAGACTAAATCTTTGGGATTCGATCGTAAATATTTTGCCAAAGTGTGGCCATGCAATCTCGTTCTTACTAACTTTTTTTCTAATCTCTCCAACTTCGAGACTTTTTTGTTAAGGGAGAGGTCACCAGAGACTGTACTTCCAGCTATAAGAGTACCCCCGCCCTCTTCTTCCAATAATTTATCAATATAGTCTTCACTATATGTGAGGGTTTCTTTTTCAGACATAGTCTGATGCTGATGTTGTATACGAAGACAGATTTCCCTGTGACTGATTGTAACACATTCAACACAAAACTTAAGACAAAACAAAAGTACATGAACAAAGACAACCCTCGCAGCTGTGCTGCACAAAGGTAACCATTACAAGAATGGGGTAACCCTAAAGGTATGGACCTGGGTAACTAGCAATATGAACAAACAATGGTCCGCAACCTATAGATTGAGGTATACAGATCTGATCAGAAATTAATTATTATTCCCAAACCAGTAGCACCTTTGATAAGTCTGCTAACTATACAGCAAAGACTAAATCTTTGGGAAAGATTTAGTCTTTGCTGTATAGTTAGCAGACTTATCAAAGGTGCTACTGGTTTGGGAATAATAATTAATTTCTGATCAGATCTGTATACCTCAATCTATAGGTTGCGGACCATTGTTTGTTCATATTGTCAACAATGATAGGCACACCTTATGTGGGAAGGGTGGAGGTACTTTGTTGGTGAATTATAAAGGTTAAAAAAAGTCAAAGTATGGGGGCGTGGCCAAGATGGCGGCGGAGTAGGACGCCTTTTCGTGCCGCTCCGGCGCTGATCCAACATAGCAACTAAAAAGCACGACTTTGGGGGTACCCACGAGCCCCTACAGCGGCGGAGACGTTCGCCTAGCAGAGCGGCGGACGTTGGCGGGGTCCCCGGAGCGGTGTGACCCCCGGAGCGCCTGCGAGGACGTTCGCAGCCTGCGGCCTGTGAGTCCCCGGGCTTTCCAACCATCGCGGCCCGGCGTGGTCGAGGGGCGGGGCCTTAGATCCGCCTGCAGGCGCTGGAGCAAACGGACGGCTGGGCGGACCGGAGTTGGTCGAGGGAGGCTCTGTCGGCGAGACCCGGCTCATACCCCGCCGCACCTGTGAGAGGATCCCTGGCCAAGTAGCGCCACTTGCACAACCAGGGGCCCACTGCTAACGCCGCCGACTGGTCCCCCACGTGGGTGGCGCCTGTGGCCTGCTTGAACTATCCGAACCTAGGGCCTGCTTGCCGCACGGAGCCGGACGACAACGGGGCACGGGAGTGAATCTACCGCTCATTGGTGGCGGAGGATTGGAGGATCGAGGCGCCAGGTCGCTGGACCCCTGGAGCTCCCGCCTGGGATAAAAGAGACGCTCACAATCGAGTGCCTGGGGCGAGGTGCCCGGAAACGACTGGTGAAGGAAGGAACCGACTAGTGCTTGGCCCGTCTGCAGCCCCCGCTGCCTCCTCGGCCACGTGGAGTCGACGCGGGGCGTCATGTCCGCAGTGCAGCGCAAACGAAACCAGGGAAAGGACAAGGCCTCCCAACAACCGGCCTCCCCTGGAGCAAGTGGGTCATCAAGGCAATCTGATGAAGACGCTCCGGTGACGAAGGCCTTCATGTCGGAGCTGTTTGCCTCCATCAAGGAGGACATATCGGAACTCAGGTCGCAGCTCGCCTCCGACCTGCGGGAGGTGCGGAGGGATGTGGACGGCATAGGCGAGAGGGTGGCGACCCTGGAGGACAGGGACTTGAGCGTCGCCACGGATGTTCACATGCTCCAGCAAGACATTATCCGCCTCACCGAGCAGAATTTGGACCTCCAACTGCATACGGAAGACCTTGAAAACCGTTCCCGTAGGAACAACATCCGTATACGGGCGGTGCCCTGGGACGGTGAGGCGGGAGACCTCCGGGGTTACGTGCAGGAGCTGTTCCTCCAGGTCCTAGATGAGGAGGACACGACGGAGATACGGATGGACAGAGTGCACCGGGTGGGCCTGCCGCGGCGAGGGGGGGGTCCTCCCCCCGACATACTGGTGTGCGTCCACGATTTCCAACTCAAGGAGAGAATACTACGGAAGGCCAGGACCATCGACCCATTGCAATTCCGTGGCCATAGTCCCCAGCTGTTCCAGGACTTAGCGGCCTCTACTTTACAGAAACGAAGGGACTTCCGTCCTATCACAGCATTCCTGAAAGAGAGGGGGATTGCCTACTCTTGGGGGCACCCTTTCAGAATAATTTTCAGATGGCAGAACCGCCTGGCCCAAGTACGCACACTTCAGGCGGCTAAAGAGCTCCTGGGACTGGCGGATGTTCCAGCATCGCAGGCCACTGCGGCCTCCCCGTCTCGGCGGCGCCGCCGATCGAACTCTTGGCACAGGGTGGGACGTTCTCCCGCCGGATCCCCTGCGAGACAGCGCCCGGATCTCTCTACCAGCCTGCAGGAACGAGGAGCAGCGGTCGCTTCGGTGGCCTCGGCCACGTTGGCTGCTTCACAGCTCAGCTCTGGGGCGGCGTGAGCCCCAACACGGCGGATTGGCGCCGGGAAGGCTCGGGCCTTCTGATCAAGGGAGTGCAAGTACTCTGGTGGAGACGCCCTTGATTACGGCCAAGGGGAATAGTGGCTGCATTCCCCGGGCCTGTCGCTCGATTGGGGGCTTCCTACGGACTCCGGCCTACTGATCCTGTTGAGTATGGTTTATGCACTTTTTTTCCCACTTTTGTATAATGTTCTGTGTTGGTTCGGGGGGTCTCAGGTTGGGGGACTGTTGGGGAGGGGGGGCCGTGACGGCAGGCCTTTTGGGATGAATGTAGAGGATGAGTGGTGGAATGCGCGCCAGGCTGTAGAGGGGCTGAGACTGCGACTGCTCTTGGAACGTTTGGGAGCACGTGGTGGGGGGGAGGGGTGGAAGGTGGGTTGGGCGCCATTTTGTATTTCTGATAGCAAGTTCTTTGGGAGGTGTTTATTATGCCGATTAGTATAGGCACTTGGAATGTCAAGGGCTTGAATTCCCCTCAGAAGAGACAGAAGGTCCTGAAATACCTTGTAGACCATCACCTCGATGTGGTGGGGCTTCAGGAAACCCATTTAGCTCGAAAGGATGAAATGCGGCTCCGACACAGGGCGTACCCCATTGTGTACAGGTCCTCAGCTGTCACGAAGCATCGGGGGGTGGCGTTAATGTTTAAGGCAGCGTTGCATTTTCAACCTGTGGGAGTCCGCACTGATAGAGAAGGACGGTGGTTGATGGTCAAGGGGCACATTCAGGGCAGGTTGTGTACGTTTGTGGTGCTCTACTTGCCTAATTCTGGCCAAAATAAGTACTTGCAGGATCTACTGGAGAAGGTGGGGGACTTTGCGGAAGGACTTATATTCATGCTGGGTGATTACAACTTGGTTTGGGATGGGGAGATGGACAGCTCTGGGGGTCGGAGGGCGGATACCGGGGTTTTCTCGGGGAGTACACAGAGGGGGGTGGAAGAGATGGGCCTGGTGGATGGCTGGAGGTTTTTTCACCCTGCTGGGAGGGACTACACGTTCTTTTCCCATGTGCACCACTCCTACTCCCGCCTGGACTACGTCTTCCTCAGCCAGTCCCTTAGAGGGAACATCTTAGATGCCGCCATTCTCCCGATTTCTGTTTCGGATCACAGTCTTCTAGTGCTCACGCTTAGATGGTCACCGCCGGACACCGCGAACCGGAAATGGTACTTCCCGGCCTCGGTGGTCCGCGACGATGTATCCCATCAGGCCTTACGTCAGGCCATCCGGGACTTTTTTGATGGCAATCCTCCCTCGGACACGTCCCTCATGACCACCTGGGACGCCTTTAAGGCGACGATCAGGGGGACGTGCCTGGGCCTCAACTCCCAATTGAATGCTTTACGTAGGAAGGAGAGGGAAGCGCTGGAGGCAGAGGTACTCGCGCTTGAGAGGGAACACAAAGCTAATCCATCGAGGGTGACCCTACGTCCCCTGACGGCAGTACGGGGCAAGTTGAAGTCTCACTACACGAATAGGGCTGAACTCACACTGTTGCGGCTGGGCCGGCTCTCCTACTCTGGGGGCAACAAGATTGGTAGACACCTTGCCCGGCAATTGAAGGACAAGAGGGAGCGGGAGTACGTAGGTGGGATTAGAGACGTGGCTGGAGTGCTCCAGCACGATGACGGGGCGAAGGCTGATGTCTTTGGCCGCTTCTACGCGGCGTTGTACGCGGGGGAAGAGTTGGACGCGGCTGACCAACGTGCTTTTCTGCAGCGCTTATCGCTTCCGCAGGTGCCAGGGGCCTGGAATGATTTACTTGAGGCTCCGATCACAAGGGAGGAGGTCCTCGCGGCTATTAAAAATCTGAAACTACACAAAGCCCCCGGCCCCGACGGGTACACCGCTGTCTTTTACCAGACCTATGCAACGGAGGTGTGCGACTTCCTGGTCGCCCTCTTCAACGACATGGCTGGACCTGGGGTGAACTCTGGGACCCTGGCGGAAGCAGTGATCACGGTCCTGCCGAAGCCGGGGAAGGACCCGGAGCGGTGTGCCTCATACCGCCCTATAGCCTTACTCAACATCGACGCCAAGCTCTACTCGGCTATATTAGCGAGCCGCCTGCAAGACCTGCTGCCGTCGATTATCCATGCGGACCAATCGGGCTTCATCAAAGGCCGCCAAACGCATGATAATACCCGGAGGGTCATCCACCTGATAGAGAAGGCGGATAGGTTCCGCATCCCGGCGGTCTTGGTGGGGCTGGACGCGGAGAAGGCTTTCGACCGCGTGGACTGGGGCTTTCTCTTCCACACGTTGCGGGCATTCGGGTTTTCCGATCGTTTCATCGCGATGGTAAGAGCTAACTTCTGCAGCCCGCGTTCACGGGTGGCGGTGAACGGCCACTTGTCGGCCTTCTTCCGACACTCGCGGGGCACTAGGCAGGGATGTCCCCTCTCGCCCTTGCTGTTTGCACTCAGCATTGAACCTCTGGCACTGGCAGTCCGGGAGCACGAGGGGGTGAAGGGCATCCCGTTCACTGGGGAACAGCACAAGATCACCCTGTTTGCGGATGATGTCCTCTTGTCGTTGGCCGACCCCGCTGACTCCCTTCCGTGTGTTCGTGATATATTGCTGGAATTTGAGGCGGTGGCCGGCTTCAAGGTCAATTATGGCAAATCGCAGGTCCTGAACCTGACCCTGTCTCAGGCCGAGGTGGCACGGGTGAAGGCGACGACGCCGTTGGCCTGGGCCTCGGGCTCCCTGCTATATCTCGGGGTACACCTCACCCCGACGGTGGGCGGTCTCTTTGCGGCCAACTTCCCGCCCCTCATGGCCAGATCACGCGTGGAGCTGGAGAAATGGAAGCCTAAATTCCTGTCCTGGCTGGGACGGGTACATGCTGTCAAAATGGTCCTTCTCCCCAAATATCTATACTTGTTCCAGGCCTTGCCTATTCCACTGCCCTCTACCTTCTTTAGCCAACTCAAATCGATGATGTTGAAATTTATCTGGCAGGGTGGTCGGGCGCGGCTCTCATTTACACTTCTGCGGCGCCTGCGGAATGACGGAGGGGTAGGCCTTCCGGACTTCCACCTCTACTACAAGGCGGCCCAACTTAGAGTTCTGGTGGAGTGGTCGCAGCAGTTCTCTGACAAACACTGGCTGCACATGGACCGGAGTGTGGCAGGCCGGTCCATCTGGGACCTAGCGTGGAAGCCGAAGCGCGACCGTCCGGTAAACGCATACATTAGTACCCCCACGGGGACCACACTGAAAGTGTGGGACACACTAGCCAGTGACGAGAGGTGGACGACCTTCCCATCCCCATTCACTCCCTTGCATTTTAATCCAGAATTTTCCCCGGCACTCACCGAGGGCCCCTTTGACGTCTGGAGGGAGGGGGGATGCCGGGCATTACTTCACTTGTTTCATGGCCCCGACCCCTTGACGTTCGAGAACTGCATGCGGGACTATCAGGTGCCGCCGGGGGAAAGGTATCGGCATTTACAACTGCTACACTGGGCCACTGCACCCACGGTGCGGGATGCAGCGACGAGACCTTTATCCGACTTCGAGGCCTTTCTCCTGAAGACCTCGGCCATGAAGGGGGCTATCTCCTTTTTATATCAGCTGCTGCTCCGCTCGGCCCTTTCCCCTAGACCGCGTTACATGGAGCAGTGGGAGGAGATGGTGGGGAGGGATATCACTGACGGAGAATGGTCGGCGATCTGGAAGGACATGACGCAGTTTAACCACTCCGTACTCTTGAGGGAAGCCCATTACAAAACCCTAACGCAATGGTACATGGTTCCGGCCCGACTTCATCGCATTTTCCCGGCGGCCACGGACAGGTGTTGGAGGGGTTGTGGCCTTCTGGGGGATTTCCGCCACATTTGGTGGGATTGCCCAATCATTAAGCCCTTCTGGGCCGAGATCTTATCGCATATTAAAGACATTTTGCAGTACCCTATCGACGACTCCCCCGAATTCGTTTTGCTGGGGTTGAGGGATCCCGGCCTGGAACACCAATCGCGAGCTGACAAAAAGATCTTATGGCTGTGTCTCGGTGCGGCCAAGCTCACGCTGGCCTCGGCCTGGAAACGTAAGGAGGCCCCGGCGGTTTCCCTTTGGCACTCCAGACTGTGGAGACTTCTGAGTCTCGAGAGAATGGCGGATATCTTTATTGGCAAATTTAAAAACTTCAAGCACATATGGGGCCCCTTGGTGTCCTTTCTTTCTGCTGGCTTGCCCTCGGCTGTTTGCCCAGCGTCACTTAGGAATTTGCACTTGTTTCAACTCTAGAGTGTGCTTGGTGTATGAATGAGATTTGCGAGCGGCGCCGTCACGGGGGGGGGGGGTTGTTCTTGGGGGGAGGGTTGGGAGTGGCTTTGGGACAGTTACTTCGCTGAGATGAGGCATACTTGATCGCTGGAGAAACTCTGGACTAGTTGCTGGCTGCACTATTTGAGCTACCCCTTGTCGGGGGATTGCTGCAGGACTGCCGACCTTACCAGCACTGAAGACGTTTTGCTTTACTACCCTGCCTCATCTTCCTTTTCAGCCTTCCCACTGTGTGGGAACTTTCATGCGCCCACTGTGATTCCTTTTGTTGCTTGTTATTTTTTTTCTCTGTATGCAAAATAAAAATTTTACAAAAAAAAAAAAAAAAAAGTCAAAGTATATTAAGGTGAATAGGAGTAGCAAAATGCAGAATGTAACTGCGCCTCCTTTCTTTCTGATGGAACCAGGGAAACCACTGATTAGGTGGAAAAAGTGGAAGAAAATATTCGAAAACTATGCGAGAGTGTGTGGTGCGAACTTGTCTGGCGAAAGGAAGCATGCATTGTTAATGCATTGTTTGGGAGGAGAAGGCCAGGAAATTCTGAAGACGCTTCCAGTTCTTTTGAATGCAGATCAAAGGGGATTGAATGAGTATGAGGTATGTGCTAGGCAGTTGGATTTGCACTATCTTCCTAAAGTGAGTACCATCATGGAAAGGTACTACTTCGGGTTACGAGAACAAGGCAAGGAAGAGAGTGTTGAGGACTACATTACTGCGCTCAGAAAGTTGGCATCAAGTTGTAAGTTTGGGGTTTTGGTAGAATAACGAATAAGGGATCAGTTTGTTCTGAGGTGTGTGAGTGATAAAATAAGGGAAGAGTTGTGGCTAAAGGATGAACCTGCACTTGAAGAAGTTGTAGGTATTGCAAAAAGGGTTGAACACATGTTGAAATGCGTTGGAGAACTAAGCAAGGAGAAAAAGGATGAAAAGCCAAGTAGTTCTTCAACACAAGAAGTGGTGTGTCAGGCTGTGAAGAGAGAGGATCGGAAGAAGAAAAAAGAAGTGTGTGAGGAGGAAGGGTTGAAAGGAGAGGCTGATGGTGGTTTTTCAAAAACTCAGACAAGTAAGAAATTCACAACTTCTTTTAAAGGAACTTGTTACAGATGTGGGAGATATGGGCATATGGCAAATGCGAGAGAGTGCCCTGCTCTTAAATTCAATTGCAACGTGTGTGGAAGAAAGGGACACATTGGTAGAAATTGCAGAACAAGAGTTGGGAGAGAAACGAAGACTGAGACTAAGTTAGTTAGCTTTCAAATTAATGATGATGTTGTAGAACACCCTTCTGATTATGTGTTGATTGGGGAAGCACGTGTGTTGATGAAATTTGATTCATGCTCACATGTCACTTTTATTTCAAACGAGGTGTTTGAGAATGTGTTTGGAAAGAAAAAGACTTTGTGTAAACCGGATATAAGACCAACAGGTTATCAAGAACATCCCATAAAAATAATGGGTTACTTTTTTGACTGCATTGAATATAAGGGAAGGTTTACAGAAGCAAAAGTTTATGTGGTGAACAGGGGAGACAACTTGTTGAGTTGGTCTCATCAAGCAAGGTTGGGTGTGAGTCTCAATCCAAATGCTCATCCAGTTATTCAAGTACAGGCTGTAGACAATGTGGAGAACAAGTTTATAAAGAACTTTAAAGAGTTGTTCAGTGAGAAACTAGGATGCATAAAGGGTTATAATCACAACATCAAACTGAAGTTGGGAGCAGTGCCTGTTGCTGGTAAAGTAAGGCGCATTCCAATTTGTGTAAAAGATGCTGTGGGAAAAGAGATTGAGAAGTTGTTGTCGACTGAGGTTATAGAACCAGTGGAAGCAACCGAGTGGCTCGCACCAATTGTGGTCGCGAGGAAGCCTAATAATGAGATTCGGCTGTGTGTTGACCTTCGTGCTTTAAATAAAGAGGTAATAGTTGACAAATACCCTTAGCCAAACATAGAGGAGTTGGTTTCTACATTAGATGGGGCATGCTATTTTACCACCTTAGATATGGCTTCAGCCTATCACCAAGTCCCGCTGAAAGAAGAGTGTCAAGAGCTTACTAGTTTCATTACACCAATGGGTGCATTCAAGTTCTTAAGAATGCCTTTTGGGCTGGTTTCAGCAGCCTCGGTATTCCAGAGAATAATGGAAGATCTGTTCAAAGGAATACCGAGGGTAAGGTGTTATCAGGATGATGTTCTCATTTCTGGTAAGAACGAACAGGAACATGATGAGAGGGTTTGCCTTGTGTTGAAGAAAATGTTGGAAGTTGGTTTAACTCTGCGTCAGAGCAAGTGCAAGTTTGGTGTCAATGATCTAGATTATTTGAGCCACCACATCTCAAGGAAGGGCATATCTCCAAAAAAGGATCTTGTAGAAACTATTGAAAAGTTGAAGGAACCATGCTCGAAAGAAGAGGTTTCATCATTTTTGGGCATGGCGGAATTTTACAATAAGTTCGTCAGAAATTTCGCAGATAAGACTGTTAATCTGAGGAAAATCATGTGTAAGAATGCTGTGTTTAATTGGACTGAGGAGTGTAGCAGAGAGTTTGATCAGGTGAAGATGGATCTGAGGAATGCACCAAATTTGCAGGCGTTTGTTCCAGGGGTTCCGACGGTTATTGTAACAGATGCTAGCAGTAAGGGTCTTGGTGCTTTGTTGTTACAGGTGAGGAAAGACAAGGAGGTCCTGATAGCTTGTGCTTTGAGGTGTTTGAAGGGGGCGGAGTTGAATTACTCTGTCATAGAGAAAGAGGCACTAGGAATATATTGGGCTGTGAATAAATTCAGGAAGTTTGTTTGGGGTTCCTCCTTCACCGTCAGGTCTGATCACAAACCACTAAAGGAGGTCTTTGAAAAAAAGGGGTTAGACTCCATCTCAGCAAGAATAAGGAGATTGGTAATTTCGTTGCAGGAGTTTGTGTTCAAGTTTGAGTACATACCAGGTAAAACTAATGTCTCGGCTGATTGTCTGTCAAGGTTGGTGGATGTGGTAGAGAATGGTGAGGAAGTTTTGGCTGACGATTTTGAGGGTAATTTAAAGGTGTGTGACGTTACCTTGGGGGCGGTGAAAGAAGATGCTTGGAGAGAAGAGCTGAGTAAGGATGAGGAGTTGAAGGACGTCATTTTATTGTTGGAAGGTGGTAGGTCTCGTTCTTTAAAGAAACCTTGGTCTTTGATTGCTGATGAGTTGGCAGTTGTGGATGGTTTACTCATGAGAGGTACTAGGTTGGTTCCACCAGCTAATCTCAGAAGTATTCTGGTTGACATGTCTCATGAGGGACACTTAGGTATTTCAAAGACGAAAGAACGCATACGAATGGACTTCTGGTGGCCTGGTATCGACTTGTTGGTGGAACGCACCGTTAGAAATTGCTCTTCTTGTCAGGCAAGTGATAAAGTTTTAAGGACGAGGTCTTCTCCAATGGTTTGCAGGAGGTTGCCTAAGTCCCCCTGGGATGAAATTGCAGTTGATATTGTGGGGCCTTTACATGGTGAGCACCAAACTCCACTTATGTTGGTTTTATTGGATTTGTATTCCAGATGGGTTGAGGTTAGTTTGGTAAGGGAGATTACAAGTGAGTCTGTTATTTCCTTTTTGGAGTCTGTCTTTAAACGTGAGAGTTTTCCGAACTCCATTCTTTCTGACAATGGGCCACAATTTTGTTCAGGGAAAGTTGAGGAGTATCTCAGTAAGTGTGGCATTGTTCACAAGAGGATTTCTTTGTATCACCCTGAAGCAAATGGTGCTTTGGAGAGACTCAACAAAACTTTGAAGGAAAGCATTCAATTGGCAAGGGTCAACAATTTGGACTGGAGAAAGGAGTTACAAAATAGAATTTCAGCATATCGTTTCTCTCCTCACTCAACTACAGGAAAAACTCTGTTTGAACTTTTCAAGGGTAGAGCACCTAACACTTGTTTATGTCCTGCCTGGATGATTGCAGACAAGGGTGTAAAAAATAATGAGGTGGGGGCATGGAGAGAAAGGGAATTGGAACTACAGAGGAAAAGGAAAATATATGTGGATAGAAGAAATTCTGCTAAGGTTTCAAAGTTTGTGGTGGAGAGATGGTAAAGATCAGGGCTCCTGTAGGCTGTCAAAACTGGTCGAAGTTTTCTGTTCCTAGAACCATTGTGAAAATTTTCAAAAATGCTGTAAAGACGGAGGATGGTCGCATCTGGAACAATAGTCGTGTTTCTCATTTTGGGGGTAAAGGGAAATGTGATGATATTGTTGCTGTTCCTGATCTGTGTACTAGTTATTCTCGCAAGAGTGTGAGGGTATGCAGGCCTCCTCTTCACTTGCGTGATTATGTCTAGGTAGTTTCTTCTTTGATTTCTTTATCTTTCTGTTGCTTACTTCATTGCTGGACATGTCAACCTGTTTAATGTTTAAGAGGGAGAAGTGTGATGACCTGTATTCCCATGTATTCTGGTTCCATGTTGGAACCTAGTGTTTGGAACCATATGTCACCAAGGTTCCCATTACTGGTAATTCCAGGATTGTCAGTTGTTAGCTGACTGTTGGCTGGGGCTGAATAAACTATACTTGTTCATCTTAACTTGGACTGTCTCAACTTTATTACACGTTCCCCAGGAGACAGTCTACTGGTGCATCATCGCGGACAGTCACTTTCAGCATCCCAGATACCCCTCCCCACTCGAAGGGGACGCAGGCCATCAGACACAGGCCTTCGGAGTTGTCGGCCGACCGTACTGGGCAAAGGACATTTGGTAAGATCTGGTCCGGGGTCACCAGATGGCAGCGGACTGCGGTCACACTGGCCCCGGTGTCGCGGAGGGCTTCAGCCCGGTGTCCATTAATTGTGACCCACTGACTGTACTTCTGCGTGTTGGCGGGAAGGGGCGCCCGCAGAACCAGGTCTCTTTCCCCTAGACAGACCAGGGACATGGCGGCGGGTTCCCACTCGGGCTGGTCTGGCTCGTACTCTTCGGTGTCTTCCTGGGCCTGTTCTTCCCCCAGGGCTGCGGCAGCGACCTGGCGGGGCATGGGACTCTTGTTTCTCGGGCAGTTGGGATCATTGGCGTAGTGGCCGGGTCGTTGGCATCGGTGGCAGGTAATGTTGGCGCGGAACCCGGGCCGCATCGGAGGGTTTCCTCTTCTGGCCGGGGGCGGGGTGTTGCTGGTGGGAGCCACCGGGACGGTGTCTCTGCCCCGACCCTGGCCTCCTCCTCCCCCTCGGGGGCGATGGGGCCCCTGGGGGGCCCTGTTCTGTTCGCTGGGCCAGCTTCGAGGAACTCGTGTGCTCTCCCATCGGTCTGCTTCGATGGCGAGTTCCCGAGGTTCGGTCAGTTTACTGTCAAGGAGGTGCTGCCTGAGTTCGACGAAGCAATTATTGGAGAGATGCTCCCATACAATAAGATCGAATAGCTGCTCGTAGGTGGTCACCTGGCTGCCCTTGATCCACCCCTCGAAGGCTCGGCTAAAGAAGTTCACGTACTCCACCCAAGTTGTACCCGGGATTCCCTTGCAGTCGCAGAACCTCTGGCGGTACATCTCGGGCGTGAGTCCGTATCGAGTGAGGAGGGCGGCTTTCATGTGGTCGTAGGACGTCATCTGATGGTCAGGGAGTTGCAGCAGGGCGTCTCGCCCTTCGATGACAAACCTCCCCCATAACCCGGCTCCCCAGTCGCTCCGGGGAATCCGGTGGGAGGTCATTGCTACTTCGTAAGCTTTAAACCATTGCTGGATATCATCGTTCCGGTAGTATTCCCTGACGACATCCTTGGGGATGTTGACCTTGGGGTCCGTAGGGCCAGGGGGGCTCTGGTGCCCAGAGACTCCGAGGTCTTTGTTCTGTCTCCGAATCTCTAGTTCCTTCAAGTTGCGTTCATGTTCGTAGGCTAGTCTTTTCTCTTCCAGCTCCCTCTGACTCTTTTTCTCTTCTCGCTCCTCTCGGAGCCGTAAGTGTTCCAGTGTTATTTTTTGTTCTGCCAACTTGAGTTCCCCATCTAAGCGAAGTCGAGCCAGTTCCAATTCGTGGAGCCGGCTCTTTTCCCGTTCTCGGGCCTCCTCGGACGAGAGGCCCGGTCTTCTTTCCTCTAAGGGAGCGCTACTTGTTTCGGTGGTCTCGAGGCTTTGATTTTGCGGTAAGGGTGTTTCCGTCTCCACCCAAGATTCTAAGGCGTGTTTGAGGTCATCTTTCGTGCTCAGTCCTGTGGTAGCAATGCCTAGTTCTATACAAAATTGTTTCAGTTCCTTGTGGCTATATTCTTCTAGCTTCTCCATCAGGATTTTTTCGGTTGTTCCACTCTCCTTTGTCGTCATGGTGGCTGTGTGTCGTGGGGTGAGTTACTCTCTGTACGATTATGCGTCGGCTCGGATCGCGCCGCTGGCCACCAATGTTAGACGGAGACCCGGAGGGTCGGCCGAGTACAGGGGGAGAGGCCTCCGGTGAGGGCCCTCTCCGGTAATCGTACAGACAGGGAACTTCCCCCCCCCACAGATGGACACCACACAGAGATGAGTTCTGCACACTTTTTATATATATCTTGAGGCAAGGTGATAAGCGATACAGCTGGACCAGGATACGAGGATCCCGTCAATTCTAGTCTCTTTGGGGAAAAGGGGTAGCGGGACAGTCTGAGTACCGGTCCGGTACAGAAGCAGCAAGAGATGGAGCTCACAATCCTCGAGCTGGAGGGTTCGCAAGGATGGGCCGCGGCAGCGCCAGCAGGCTTCGAAGATGTTTCACGATGAAGAGGGCCGCGGCAGCGCCAGCAGGCTTCGTAGATGGTTCACGATGAGGAGCCGCGGCAGCGCCAGCAGGCTTCGAAGATGGTTTACGAGGAGGAGCCGCGGCAGCGCCAGCAGGCTTCGAAGATGGTTTACGAGGAGGAGCCGCGGCAGCGCCAGCAGGCTTCGAAGATGGTTTACGAGGAGGAGCCGCGGCAGCGCCAGCAGGCTTCGAAGATGGTTTACGAGGAGGAGCCGCGGCAGCGCCAGCAGGCTTCGAAGATGGTGGACGAGCAGGAGCCGCGGCAGCACCAGCAGGCTTCGAAGATAGTGGACGAGCAGGAGCCGCGGCAGCGCCAGCAGGCTTCGAAGATGGTTTCACGATGAAGAGGGCCGCGGCAGCGCCAGCAGGCTTCGAAGATGGTTCACAAGAAGGAGCCGCGGCAGCGCCAGCAGGCCTCCAAGGATGAGTTCGTCTCAGTGTCTCTCGACTCCAGGATACAACTGCCTTCCTGTTCTGGAGCTGCCCCAGTTATAGGTCTGGCGCCCTTTGATGTCTGGACCCTTGCACTTGGGGGTCGGGAGGTCCGGGCTGAGGGAGTCCAGACACCCAGCAGGGGGGTGGAGCCAGCGCCCGGGGAGGCTGGGGGCGATCGACACCTGGCGGAGGGGAGCCATCGACACTCCTTCTCCCATTGACCTGCCAAGTGATCTCTTCACCCCCTGGGTGGATGGTGGTGCCTCGATGTCGGGGCCTGGCCAGGCTCGGGGTTGGGGTCCATCCGCGGCCACGCGGCCTTGTTGTGTAGGGTCCAAAATGGTGGCTGGGCCGGGGGCAGTGGTCCTGGAAGGGGCCCGGGCCAGCCGATACCGGGGGAATCAGGAGCTGGAGTCCCGTCGGGGACGGCCGTGGGTGGTTCTGGTGGGTTGCCGGGATGGTTCTTGTTGAGGACATAGGAGGAGCAGTGGTCCGGGCCTCGCCATGCGGGGAGGGACTGGGCCTTCCACGAGGCCTGTCCAATAGCCATTAATCAGCACCCTAGAGGTGGAGTTGTTATAGTTAGCCTCCAGCATTCTGATGAAGTGGGGCGAAAACCCGAAGGCTTCCAGTGTGCGACGCAAGAGCCCCAATCGACGCGATCAAAGGCTTTCTCCGCGTCGAGCCCCACTAATACCGCCGGTATGCGAAATCTATTAGCCTTCTCTATTAGGTGGATCACGCAGCGTAAGTTGTCATGTGTCTGCCATCCCTTTATAAATCCGGACTGGTCCGGGTGAACAAGGGCCGGCATCAAGTCCTGTAATCTGCCAGCAAGTATAGAAGAATACAGCTTAGCGTCTAGATTGAGGAGCGCTATCGGGCGATAAGACGCGCATTTGGTAAGATCCTTCCCTGGTTTGGGGAGGACGGTGATCAGAGCCTCAGCCATAGTTTCAGAGGTTCTCTCCTCTGATGCCATTGCATTAAAGAGGGAGACTAGGTAATCGCAGAGGTCTGATGCAAACGTCTTGTAGAACAGGGCCGTGTAACCATCAGGGCCTGGGGACTTGTGGAGTTTCAGAGCCTTGATGGCGTCCAGCACCTCCTCCCTAGTGATGGGGGAAGACAGCAAGTCATTCCATTCCCTGGAGACCTGCGGTATAGGGAGACCCTCCAGAAATACAGACTGGGCCTCTGGGTCCAGGGTATCTACCGAGTAGAGATCTGCATAAAAGCGGCCAAAAAGGGCTGCTTTGTCCGCATCCCCATGTCGAACAGAACCCGTGGGGTCCTGTATACCCCCAATGTAATCCTTCTCGCGCTTCTCTCGAAGTTGCCGGGCCAGATGACGCTCCACCTTGTTCCCCTGGGAGTAGGATACGCGTCTGAGGCGCAGGAGGGTAAATTCTGCCCGGTTATTATAGTGGGCTCTTAATATTCCTCTCACTGCCGTCAGTGGCCGGAGGGTCACTCTAGAAGGGTTGGATTTGTGTGCCTGTTCTAAAGCAGCGAGTTCCGTCTCCAAGTCCTGCCTCTCCTTCCTCCGAAGTCTGTTGAGGTTCGCATTGAGGGCGAGGCATGTACCCCTCAGTGAGGCCTTGCATGCGTCCCACGTGGTGTATACTGAAGAGTAAGAAACTCTCCTATAGCCCTTCGCAGCTCCTTACATGACACCTCATCCCGTACCAATGCCGCTGGGAAGTACCACTTTCGCCAACCGTCCCCTCCCATGGACCAATGTATCCCAAGAACCACCAAGCTATGGTCAGATATCGAAAGCGGAGACACATCAGACATTTGGACATCCCCCTTAAGCGCTTGACTAATAAAAACATGATCTATACGAGAGTATGAGCAATGGACATGAGAAAAAAAGGTATAATCTTTGGTCTGAGGGTGTAAGAAGCGCCAGCTATCCACCAACCCCAATTCGCCTATCAGTCGCTGTGTTTCTTCCGAAAAGATCCCAGAGTCTGCCCTGCGCGCCCCCGAACTATCCATGTCCCTGTCCCACACCATGTTGAAGTCCCTCAATAGGAACAAGTGCCCCTCTACAAAATCCCCCACTTTGTCCATCAGGCCCTGTAAAAAAACATTCTATCCAGCATTAGGAGCATAAACCACCACAAACGTACATTGTCGGCCATATAATGAGCCTTTCACCATTAGCCAACGACCCTCCTTGTCACTGCTCACCCCCAGGGGCTGAAAGTGGAGAGAAGCCCGGAACAGGAGAGCCACCCCCCTGTGTTTGGTGGATGCGGACGCCCTATAAATGAGGGGAAAGTGTCTGTGCCGAAGTCTGAGTTCATCTTTCCTAGCTAAGTGGGTTTCCTGGAGGGCAACCACATCAAGATGATGATCCGACAGGTATTTCCAGAGTTTCTGGCGCATCTGAAGGGAATTGAGACCCTTCACATTCCAGGTGCCTACACTAACAGGCATGATGATGACCGGAGACTCCGCTCTGTATGCCCAGTAGGGCGACCAGCGCCCATTCCCCAGTCACTGCCAACCCCCATTCCACACAACCTTGGGCCAGACCTCCCAACAACTCCCTCTAGCTCTCAGGTCTCTCCACCCCTCCATCAAATCCGGATCGCTAGGCCTCCTAGAGCCAGTCAGACAGAACCACCCGCAGTGCACCACCCAGTGACAGCAACCGGGCAGAGACACCAACACCAAAGTCTCAAGCCCCATCCTTCCATGGGGTGCAGTACCATTCCTTCCCCCGAGTTCCACACAGCCCCCATCCATGCAGCCACCAGTAACATGTACACTCCTCAGTAAAGCACAATATAGCAACTGCGATGGTAAATACCGCCATAGCAAACAATACTTCGCACAAATAGAGTTCGGTCTCCACCACACTCCCCTCCCCCCCGCCGGAAACCCCAACACCCCCCCTCAAACAAAAGAACAATAGAAAAGAACTCAGGATATTACATCCAAGTGTACTCAACACTCCCAGTAGAAGGTAGAACGAAGGAGTCCTCCTGGGATGGGGCCGGGGGACCACAACGGGTACCCCCATGGACCACGGACCGGGGTGTCTTCTCCAAAAGTACATTCAAACCCACGGAACCAAAAGCCATCCGCCCTCTCCGGCGCTCGCCAGCCATTGGCCAAATTTTATGCAGCTCCTGAGCTTTGCTGGGAGGACGCCAATGTCGCCGAGGCTACCGAGGCCACTGCGGCCCCCCTCTCCTGCAGGCTAGTCGAACGGTCAGGCCGTCTGGTGTCCAAGTCTGGGCCCACCCTTTGCCAGGAGGAAGGGCGCCTGCGTCTCCTGGGCTGCGAGCCACCCCCGGCTTGCGATGAGGACACATCCCCCAGGCCCAGAAGGTCCTTCGCCACCTGGAGGGAGCGGATCTGCGCCAATCTGTTCTCCCAACGAAAAATAATGCGGAACGGGTGGCCCCAAGAGTAGGAAATGCCGCGCTCCCGAAGGAAGGTAGTCACTGGGCGGAATTCCCGCCTCTTCTGGAGGGTCGTCGCAGCCAGGTCCTGGTTTAGTTGTGGCCTGTGCTCCCTAAATTGCAGCGAGGTGATGGTCCGAGCCTTCCGCAAAATGCGCTCTTTCAGTTGAAAGTCATGAACGCAAACCAAGATATCCGGCGGCGGCCCCCCTCTCCTCGGTAGTCCAACTCTATGCACCCTGTCCATCCTGATTTCCTGGATGTCGTCATCGCCCAGCACCTGCAACAGTAGGGCCTGGACATAGCCCCGGAGGTCCCCTGCCTCACCGTCCCACGGCACCGCTCTAATGCGAATGTTGTTTCTGCGAGAATGGTTTTCCAGGTCCTCCGTGTGGGACTGGAGGTCCAGGTTTTGCTCCGTTAGTCGGATGATATCTTGTTGTAGCTGATGCACGTCATTAGCCACACTCAGGTCATGGTCCTCCAGGGTCGCACCCGTTCCCCGATGCCATCCACATCCCTCCGTACCTCTCGGAGGTCCGATGCCAACTGGGCGCGTAGCTCCGAAATGTACTCCTTGATGGAGGTAAAGAGCTCTGTCATGAAGGCCTTAGTCACTGGGGCCTCATCGTCCGACGCCTTAGGGGACGCGCTGGATCCGGGGGACACGTGGTGCAGGGTAGACTTTGCTGCACCATCCTTCCCCGCTTTCCCCTTGTTGCGGGATGCGTTCGACATTTCGGCCCTTCCTGTGTGTCTCTGCGTGCCTTTCGCCTGTGGGATAAATCCCGAACTCCCCCAGTCTGCTTCCACTCTCCGTTAGTCGGCGCAGGAGTGTCACTCAAGTCGCACCATCCAGGCCTCTATACCGGCCCTCACCGGTAGGCCCCAGTGTCCACTCCAGGCGACCCTCTCCGCAACACAGTGAGATCCGGTCCAGGTGCAGTGCCAGTTGGGGATCCTAGGCCCCTGAATCACAAACGCCACACTCCGGTCCCGGCTGAGCCCAGGCGCATTTCTCCTGCGCGGCAGCGGTAGACTGTAGGTGCCAGTTACTCCCGCCGTGCCCCACCGCGTGGCAGGCACTCCGAAATCGGCACCAAGGCAGGCCAGTCAGTCCCACACCGGGCGGCCCCACTCTCCCGGGGCAGCGTGTCAGCAGGGCTCCACCACCAACCAAAGCGTCACGAAGTGCCTCAGGAAGACCCAGGGGACGAGAACCACACTTCCAGGCCCCCACAGTCTGCTGGTGACAATCCCCACTGCTGGGCTAAGTCGCCTACTCGCTCTCCTCCTCAGCTGCCCTCTCAAAGCCGCAGGCTTACCAATACGAGTCCCAGGGCCCAGAGTTCTCCCCGTTGTAGGCCCTCTCCTTACCCCCTCTCAGAGGTGCAGCCGCCCGCTGCAGTGTTCGCCTGGTCCCACGGCCAAAATCGCCAGGAGCCGCCCCCAGTGTGCCCCAGGATAATCTGACCTGTAGTAGGGCTCACCGCGGGTGGGCCGAGCGCTCCAACCGCTCCTTGCCGTCTCCCAGCCACCAGCGGCCGGGCCAAGCCAATCGGGCACCCCCTGGTCCAAGTAGGAGCCTCGGAGGTCACCACTCCGTGTCCGCCCCTCCTCGCTATTGTAGGTCCAGTCGTCTCCCCTCGGGGCCACCCCAGCCACTGCTCAATGTCCAGGCTGCCACGCGGAGGGACGGACCCCAGTAGCAGCGCAGACCGCCTCGCGGACCAGGCCTCAATCCCCGGCCTCAAGTAGTTCGCTGGCCGCTCCTCAGGCACGCCGCCTCGGGTGATAGGCTCCGCCCCCTCCGGGGCTCAAGGTCACGGCACCACCGGATCCGTCCACGCCGCCGCTTGACCCCAACAGCGCCCCGCAGCTGGGCCTAGGCGTCACCGACCTCTGCCATCCGCCGGGCACCACCAAGCGCCTTGCAGCTCCGCCCGGCGTTGTAGCTCCCAGCGCCGCGTAGGCCCCTAGGACTGCTGCCAGCTCCGATCCTGCGACCCCGGGCACCAGGAGCGTCGAGGCTTTCACCACAGCTGGCCACTGCTTACAGGAGGTGCCGGAGCGACCCACAGCCCAGATGAGCTCCTAGGATCAATGCTGGACAATGCTATACAGGGCCTGGCGCCGGAGAGGACGAGAGGCACGTCCTACACCATCGCCATCTTGGCCACGCCCCCCCTCATATGATTTTAAAAGCTTGTTATTCACCAATTTAGAAGAAGGATGTTTCACATGAAAATACAGTTAAAACAGCACTGTACAGAAGGAATCATGTGACAACCCGAGGGCACTTGGTGAATAGTGATATATACAACTTGTGAAAGGTGATGTGGCAAGTGGCAAGTGCTGAATGTGTACAGCGTGAACGGCGGCGATGAGGGCTCAGGCGATTAGGACGCTGCTTGCATTAACCGCCAGCCGTCCTAATCGCCTGAGCCCTCATCGCCGCCGGCCACCGTGATTTATTCAGGTGCTGCCACGCCTTCAATGCCCACGGCGACAACAAACCAGTGCAGACGCCGCTGCCTCTGCCCGGGTATCCAGTATCCACGCAATTCATCTTGCGTGTACAACTATAGACGGGGGTTGGGGATCAATGTTAACAGGAGTACTGGTTGCTGGTTCTGGGTCAGGTTTAATAGGTATATCAGGTAGCGAGTCAGGGACTAGATGGACATCAGGTCTTGGAAGTAAAGAGGGTTTTATTGGTATCGCACGTTTTGAGCATCAAAGTTCTCCTGGTTCTAAACGTAAGTCTTTCCCTGGCAAACTGACTGGGATCCGTTTTGGCAACACTGTTGTTTCCTTCTTGGTCTTCGGGTCTCCGGGCTTGTCCTCAAGGTCTGGTCATGGAGGTGTCTCGTCGCTCCGGATCCCATGCAAAGGAAGACCAACAGAGAGGGAACCGTTAGTTCTACTGTCTTCTGGGGAGTGCACCTTGGGACCGTGTGAAGTGAGGCTGGGAGGAGTTCACCAGTGTATAACGTGTAACTAAACCACAGTCGGTGACGTGGGGAGGGCTACAGAAGGTGAGGGTTAAACGCGGGGTAAGGGAAACAGAAGGTAGGGAAAGACGAGGAAAACACGAACACGGGTCTCTTTACACTATTTACACACACGCTTTCTTCCCGCCCACACCGCCATATGCTGCCGTACCTGGGACAGCCACGCTCCTCCCCCGGGAGAGTGGCACGGCGGCTCACGGGGTCGTTGGCCTCCTGGCTCTCCGTGGGACTCGTCTCCTCCTCCGGGATGTTCTTCGGGGTTCCTTCGTTGTCCTTCGCTACCGCCTTCTCCAATCCGTCCAAACTGCTCTCCGAAGCCGCTCCTCGCCTTCTCCTCCTCCGGGGTGATGTCACACGCCTCGTACAGTACTTCCTGGGGTTTATCCAATCCGACCTCGCTGACGTATACAGGAGGAGTGGCCTCCTCCGAGAACGCCCAATTAAAGGCGCCGTGTTCCTCCTCATCCATGTCGTCCAGTCCTGTATCCCAGGGGTCCGTCTGTAAGGAAGGAGGCATAACAGGGTCATTTCCAGGAGTCCACCATTCCTCGGTTATACTCCGCCTCACTCCGTTACATTCCTCCCCCCCTGGTTTCTCCCGATCGGGGAGAACCGGCATGCGAGAGAGGAAATCAGCGTTCCCATTGTCCCTCCCCTTCCTATGTACCACCGTAAAGGCAAAGGGCTGAAGAAAGAGGAACCATCGCAGTATCCGAGCATTCTGAGTTCTGTTCCTTTGCATCCACTGCAGTGGGGCATGATCGGAGTACAGCGTGAACGCCCTTCCCTCTAGGTAATAACGAAGTTTATCAATAGCCCGCCGTATGGCCAAACACTCTTTATCAACAGTGGGTGGAGTTTAAGGCTAATGTATAGTATAGGATGTTCAGCCTTGTCCTCCCCTATCTGCGACAGAACCGCCCCAATACCCGTCTCCGTAGCATCAGTGGCTAGGGAAAAGGGGCGTCCGAAATCGGGTGGAATAAGCACAGGACTGGTGGTAATGGCTCTCTTCAAGTGAAGGAAGGCATTCCTGGCTTCTTGTGAGGGGGGTTGCGGAAGTGCGTTTCTGACGTTCTTCTGCAGCAAATTAGTCAGGGGGGTGGCTATATCTGCGAAGTTCTGTATGAACCGTCGGTAGTAGCCCATAAGGCCCAGGAATGCTCTTAGTTCCCTTTTTGTGGAGGGAAAAGGGGTCTCTGTGATGGCTTTTATCTTCTCCTCTTGGGGAGCTATCACCCCATCCCCTAGCATGAAGCCGAGGTATTTCAGCTTTGGAAAGGCTGCTTGGGACTTCTTGGCATTGATATGTAGACGGGCATCTCCCAGAGAGGTCATTACATTAGCCAGGTGTTCTAAGTGATCTTTCCACGACTGACTGAAGATGACAATGTCATCAAGATACACAGAACTATAATTGGTATGCGGGGCCAACACTTTGTTCATTAGTCTCTGGAACGTGGCAGGGGCCCCGTGGAGTCCGAAAGGGAGGACGTTGAATTCGTACAAACCGTCCTCGGTGGCAAAGGCTGTTTTGTGACGGTCCTCCTCCCTTAGGGGCACCTGCCAATATCCTTTTGTCAGATCCAGAGTTGTTATGTATTTGGCGTCTCCTATTCGTTCTATGAGTTCGTCCACCCGGGGTATGGGGAACGCATCAAAGGTGGACACTGTGTTTAATGCCCTGAAGTCCATGCAAAAACGGGTGGACCCATCAGGCTTGGGCACCATGACTATGGGGGATGACCAGCTGCTTTTCGACGGTCTAATGACACCCAGTTCTAACATGCTAGCGACTTCCTTTCTTACGTCTGCCCTTTTTGCTGCGGGGATGCGATAAGCTCTTTGTTTCACTATACTCCCTTTGGCCGTATGTATCTCATGTTCTGCCAAGTGGGTGCACCCAGGTGTGTCTGAGAACAAGTGAGAAAAAGGGCGGAGTCCTTCAAGTAAGGCCTGTTTCTCCGCATCTGTGAGTTCTGGATTGATGGGTAAGCAGGCTAAGGTTGTCTCAGGACTGTCTTCAGGTAGCACCAGATTAGACGATTGAGGGACTGGTCCTAACCACTTCTTTAGGAGATTTATGTGGTAGGTTTGATTGCGTTTGGGCGACATTTGTATCTTATAGGTTGTACTGCCATATTTCCCTAGGACTCGGTATGGTCCCTTCCATTCGCTCCTGAATTTTTGCGTAGATGAAGGGAGCAACACTAGAGCCCAGTCCCCTTTGTTCAGTGACCTCCACCTTTTTCCCTTATCGTAGTATTGCTTTTGGTGACTTTGGGCCGACTTTAGGTTCGAATAGGCCAGATCTCTCAACTTGCCTAATCTGGACCTTAACTGCTAGGTGTAGTCAAGTAGGGAACGTTGTTCCTGAGCCTCTTCTCTTTCCCAGGCTTCTCTGGTTATTTCGAGTAGGGACCTCGGTTACCGGCCATACAATAGTTCAAATGGGGAGTATCCTAGGCTGCTCTGGACCTGGGACCTTACTACATACAAAGCTAACGGGAGCATTTTGTCCCAATCCTTATTTTCAGAACTCAACAGCTTTTTTAGCGTGGATTTTAAAGTCCTATTGTATCTTTCCACTAAACCATCCGTTTGGGGGTGGTAAGCGGAAGTGCGGATGTGTTGAAGATCCAAGGTCTTGCAAACCTCCTTCATCATCCGTGACACAAAAGGTGTCCCCTGATCAGTTAGAATTTCACGGGGGAATCCAACTCTCGAAAACAGTTCCACCAGCTTCTCTGCTACATTCTTGGTGGTCGGGGTGTTCAGTGGAAAAGCCTCGGGGAATCGGGTGGAATAGTCCACCACTACTAGGGCATAAGTGTGACCCCGAGAGGTGCGAGGTAAGGGTCCTATGAGGTCCATCCCCACGCGTTCCCAGGGATTACCTATCACGGGCAGGGGTTGTAGTGGTACTGCTGGGGGTTTAGTCAGGTTTTTCCTCTGACACACCTCGCAATGTTGGCAGTAGGCCTCGGTCTCTTTGTATATTCCGGGCCAATAAAACAGACGCAGTATATTTTGGGTGGTCTTTTCGGCCCCACTATGTCCTGCGGTTAGATGAGTGTGGGCATAGAACAATATCTGTTCGCGGAATTCTTTTGGCACCACCAGTTGCCCATGGTCTCCCTCTTTTCCTTCTCGATAGAGTAGATCGTTTTCGATACTAAACCGGGGGTATCTTTGAGCAGTGGCTGTGGTTTGCGCAACGTGGGCTGCCTCCCACGCATTCAAGAGGGTAGGGTCGTTGGCTTGTGCAAATTTGAACCCCTTGTCTATGACCCAGGGTTCGGCGGACAAGAAGGCCTCCACCGGACGACTGGCTAACTCCCTTTTAAATAAGGCCAGGAAATTTGATATTTGATATTTGATATTTATGTGCATTTGTAAAGCGCAAACGTTCGCTCCCAAGGGAGCATCATGGCGCTGGGCAAGCTGCGGAGAATAACTGAAAGAGTGGGGTGTGATAAAGGGAAAAGCTAAATGGCAGCCAGGACAGAGGAGTCTAGTTGCTGGTAGACCCATGTCTTGAGAAGTTTTCTAAAGTTGTTTTCATTTTCTGTGGATCTGAGGTTGACAGGTAAATTGTTCCAGGCTTTGGCGGCCAGAACATTGAAGGATTTCCCACCCTTGGTCTTATATTTGAATCTGGGGATTAGAACCAGATTTGTCCCAGAGGATCTCAAGCAGCGCGGGGGGTTATAGCGCGTGAAACGATTTGCGAAGTAGCGGGGCCCTGTATTTTGCATGGTTTTGAAAACTGTAAGGAGCAGTTTAAAGAGGATTCTTTTATGCAGTGGCATTCAGTGCAGCGAATTTAGGGCTGCAGACGCTGATGACCTTCTGGGGAGTTGTAAAACCAGTCTAGCTGCAGCATGTTGGATGCTCTGCAGCTTTCTGAGAGTTGATTTTTTCACTCCGGCCATAAGGCCATTGCAGTAGTCAAGTCGGGAGAGTATGAGGGCTACCGCGACTGACTTTCTGGCTGCAATTGGGAGGAAATCGAAAATTGTTTTCAGAGATTTTATTAGTCCAAAGCAGCGACCGGCAGTAATCTTAACGTGGTCATCGAAAGAAAGAGATGAATCGAATTGAACGCCTAGGTTTCTGGCTGATGGAACTGCACTTGGAGGGGCCTCTGATCCTAGGGGCCACCAATCTTTCGGGCAGAAAGAAAGATTTTTACCTAATGGGATGATTTCCGTCTTAGCACTATTGCATCTAAGATGGTTAGTATTTAACCACTTAAAGACATCAGAGAGGCAGTTTTTAAACCGGAGATCTGCGTCAGTCCGCTGTTTGTCAATGGTGACGACCAATTGAGTGTCGTCAGCGTAAGACGTGACAAGAATCCCATGTGATTCTATCACAGCTAAGAGGGGTGCCATGTAGATGTTAAAAAATAAAGGGCTCAATATGGACCCCTGGGGCACTCCAGATGTGATGAATTTTTCGCAGGATAGGTGGGGTCCAAGGGACACAGTCTGAGACCTATTTGATAGAAACGATGAGATCCAGGCCAAGGCTGTGTCTGTCACGCCGATCTCTCGCATTCGATTAATTAGGATGGCATGCTAGATAGTGTCGAACGCTGCTGTGAGATCCAGCAGGATGAGGACAGCTTGCTTGCCCTCATCCTGCAGGAATTTGATGGAATCAGCAAGTTTGATCAAAGCTGTTTCGGTGGAGTGACCGGAGCGGAAGCCCGATTGCTGAGGGTGTAGGATGTTGTGGGCTTCTACAAAAGTTTTTAGCTCCTCATGCACTAGATGCTCCGTGACTTTGAAAAGTATAGGAAGTAAGGAGATGGGGCGCATGTTAGTCAAATCTGTTGGCGATTTGTTCTGTTTTTTCAACAGAGGTTTTACTGTGGCCTTTTTCCATTCAGCAGGTACAAGTCCGGATTCAAGGGATACATTAATAATGGCATTAATATAGGGATTGACTGTGTCGATCAGGTGATGAAGGATGATGGGGGGACAGGAATCAGTAGGCGCTCCTGATTTACAGGCCCGGATTGCCTTGCTTGTCTGTTGCAGGGAGACAGATTTGAAACTGGAAAGAAGAGGGTAGTTGACTGTTACCTCTAAGGGGGTTGTCGAAGGAAGGGGAAAATCTTTCTGAATGTTGACAATTTTGTCAACGGAGAAATCTGCAATTTGATTGCAAAGGCTCTCTGAGGGAGGTATATCGGTAGTGAGGGCTTTCGGGTGAGTGAAAGACTTAACTATGGTAAAGATAGTTTTTTGGTTTTGGTGTGCTTCCATTATAAGCTTGGTGTAATATTCCTTTTTTGCTGTTTTTATGTCAGAGAGATATAATTTCCTCTGTTGGACATAACATGTTCTGGAGACCGTATCATATGCTTGTCTCCAGTGTCTTTCTAGTCTCCGACATAGAAGATGACTATCTGCTAGGGTCTGAGTGTACCAGGGGGCATTTGGTTTTTTCTTCTTAGGGCCCTTTTCTTGATGGTTTTTGGGCTCAGTATTAGCCGTGACTATTTGGTTCATCCAGATATGGAAGTTGCAGGAGTCAATTTCGACATCTCCAGTTACAGTGGGGGGTGGGGGCAATGGTTTTGACTCCAGTTTGATTCGTTCGGCCACTTTCTTCCAGTTGACTGTAAAGGTGGCTTGGGCATGCCTAGAACTGGATAGGGTGGGAAGAGGTGTCATAATGTCAAAAGGGATGAAATAATGGTCAGTCCAAATTTGGGGTAGCGGGGGGGAAGTGGAGAGGGTTGAAAGATTGGAGCATATGCCATCAATAGTGTGTCCAGCACTGTGAGTGGCAGTGTTGATGCATTGGGAGAGTCCAAAGATGTTCAAGGACTGTAGGAAGGAGATGGTATGGGGGTCTACAAGTGATTCCATATGTAGGTTCATATCGCCCATGAGCGTGAAGTTAGGGTATTGTAGCATGAGCGCTCCGAGAGCCTCATCCAAAGAATTGAGGAAGGAAGTAGGATTGCCCGGAGGGCGATATAGGAGCCCTCCCGAGAGGGAGAACGAGGCGTTGATTTTAATGGAAAAACCCAAGCTTTCAGTGTCCTTAAGGTGACATAGGTCAAATGTGTGACAGGGAAAAGTTTCCTTAATGATAAGTGCTACCCCGCCACCTCGACCGGAAGGTCTATCCCTCCTGAAGATGGTGAAACCAGGGGGGAGGGCAATAGCCAAATCAGGGTTGGAGGAGTCATTGAGCCAACTTTCAGTAATAAACAGGGCATCTAGTTCTTGGCTTAATATTAAGTCGTGCACGTCTTGGCAATGGCAGGCTAAGGACCTGGCATTCACAAGACCTCCCTTGAAGTGGGTGGAAAATGTTTTCGAGGGGGCATGCGTGTCGGCAACGTCGTTTATAAGCAGAGGGGGAGTCCATTCACAACGAGGGCATACAAGGGGGCTGGAAAGGGGGTCAATATGGGGGCAGTCAGAACAGTGGGGATCGGGTGGGGGGCGTAGGGACAGTAAGTAGTTAGTGTCGTACCTGATGGTGGGTTTCAACCCGACAGCGTGCCCTGCGCCCGGCGCGATCCGGTCGCGGACGGGCGCAGACGGGCGTCGGGACAGACGGGAAATGAGGATTATCCACCCCTAGGATCAGTTCCTCGGGCAGTGACGCTACCACTCCAACTCTCACTGAGCAAGGTTCTCTTCCTATTGGGTTTATAGTGATGCGTGCAAGGGGATATGTCTTTACGTCCCCATGGACACACCGGATGTGTACCTCACCCTCCCGCCCTATTTGGGATGGAACCAGCAGTTTTTCCCGTATGACTGATTGTCTGCACCCTGAATCGAGGAGAGCCTTTACAGGGGCGTGGTTCACCAGTACCCTTACATAATAGGAAGGTCCCATTTCGGCGGTGTACATCACAGCTTTGGGTATATACCCAACTTCCATGGGTTCCTCAACAGGTTTTTTTCTGGGGCACAACCGTGCGATATGGCCCCACTCCCCGCATTCAAAGCACTGGGGACCCCTCATTGGAGTGACATCCGGGCGGAATGGCCGTGGCTTTAGGGGTTCGTAGATGGGTTTTTTTTCTCTGTCTTAGTGGGTGGTACCTGTGTCTTTGTGGATTTTTCAGTCTCCCATGGAAAAGATCTAGGTGCAGCTCTAGAATAATTGGCCGCCATCTCAATGGCCTGAGCTGCGGTCAGTCCTGGATGCTGTCTTAGCCATCTCTGGGTCCCATAGGGTAGGGCTTCCATAAACTGCTCAAGTACTATGCTTGTCATGACGTCTTCTTTGCTCCTGTTATCGGGTCGCAACCATTTTTCCGCTGCCATTTTCAGGCGTAGATACAGTGTTTTGGGGTTTTCCCCCGTGACCCCTTTTTCCTTCCGAAACCTGAGTCTATATGCTTCGGCGTCCATCCCGAGGTGATCTAGTATCACCTCCTTGATTGCTGTATACGAGGAGGTACCCGCATGGTTTGCAACCTGGTATGCTGTCTGTGCTTCACCCGTCAACAAGGGTGCAAGAAAAAAGGGCAATTTTTCCTCCGGCCACCCACACGCACGTGCTGCCCTCTCGAAATTGACCAGGAAGGCATCCGGGTCTTCTCCTGTGACGTACTTCTGTAATGCAACTCCGGATGGATGAGGTCCGGCCGGTCTTCGATCCACCGAGACTGAGGTCCCAGGAGTCTGAACCACTTTCTGCAAGTTATCCATTTGCTGCGTCATTGTGCTGCGGAACAAGGCTCGATCCGCGTCTGCTGTACTGATTTGTTGGCTGACAGCCCATTCCAGCTTCTGTTGCCCCTCGATTAATGTTTGTATGATTTGTTCCATATTCGTTTCTTGTTCAGAGGGAGTAGATCCCACTTCTGACACCACTGTAGACGGGGTTGGGGATCAGGGTTAACAGGAGTACTGGTTGCTGGTTCTGGGTCAGGTTTAATAGGTATACCAGGTAGCGAGTCAGGGACTAGATGGACATCAGGTCTTGGAAGTAAAGAGGGTTTTATTGGTATCGCACGTTTTGTATTGAGCATCAAAGTTCTCCTGGTTCTAAACGTAAGTCTTTCCCTGGCAAACTGACTGGGATCCGTTTTGGCAACACTGTTGTTTCCTTCTTGGTCTTCGGGTCTCCGGGCTTGTCCTCAAGGTCTGGTCATGGAGGTGTCTCGTCGCTCCGGATCCCATGCAAAGGAAGACCAACAGAGAGGGAACCGTTAGTTCTACTGTCTTCTGGGGAGTGCACCTTGGGACCGTGTGAAGTGAGGCTGGGAGGAGTTCACCAGTGTATAACGTGTAACTAAACCACAGTCGGTGACGTGGGGAGGGCTACAGAAGGTGAGGGTTAAACGCGGGGTAAGGGAAACAGAAGGTAGGGACAGACGAGGAAACACGAACACGGGTCTCTTTACACTATTTACACACACGCTTTCTTCCCGCCCACACCGCCATACGCTGCCGTACCTGGGACAGCCATGCTCCTCCCCCGGGAGAGTGGCACGGCGGCTCACGGGGTCGTTGGCCTCCTGGCTCTCCGTGGGACTTGTCTCCTCCTCCGGGATGTTCTTCGGGGTTCCTTCGTTGTCATTCGCTACCGCCTTCTCCAATCCGTCCAAACCGCTCTCCGACGCCGCTCCTCGCCTTCTCCTCCTCCGGGGTGATGTCACATGCCTCGTACAGTACTTCCTGGGGTTATCCAATCCGACCTCGTTGACGTATACAGGAGGAGTGGCCTCCTCCTCCTCCGAGAACGCCCAATTAAAGGCGCCGTGTTCCTCCTCATCCATGTCGTCCAGTCCTGTATCCCAGGGGTCCGTCTGTAAGGAAGGAGGCATAACAGGGTCATTTCCGGGAGTCCACCATTCCTCGGTTATACTCCGCCTCACTCCGTTACAACTACACTGCTCGAAACTCGACAACCCTGTCCTGATGACGATCCCGACTCAAGGGGATCGAAACGCCGTCGACATCGCAGCGCAATTTCATGGCGCAATTAACGTTTTTGGCTCCTGTTAAATTGTTTATTCCATGTTTTAAGTGATTGATACTTAATCCTTGGGGAGCCTTCTATAATTGGGCGTGGTGGCGCTCCAGGCACCGGTCACGGAGCCAGCAAACGGTGCACCCTCTCTACTACAAATATACTGGAAAAACAGTCTCTACCCAGAAGTGATGTTAACAACTGTTCCACAAAGAGCTCCGTATTGGGGATGTTGATGGACTCCGCGATTCCAACAATATGTATAATGTTCAGCCTTGAGCGGGATTTCAGGTCCTCAGCTTTAGCCTGCAGGGACCGAAGTTGCTTGTCCACAGTGTGGGAGACTGATGCCGAGTTCAAGGTGTCTTTGGCATCAGAGACCCTTCTTTCAACCATATCTAAGAGCTCAGTGTGCCTATCTAGGCACTCATTTATCCTGTCCATGCAGAAGGAAAGGGAATATATTTGGTTCAATCTACTCTGCATAGCCGCTAAGATTTGTTTAATGTTAGAGTGTAAATGACCCACCTCAGATCCTGATTCGGAAGCATTTTTGTCTTGTTTTCTTCTGTCTCCTTGATTTACAGGCTTGTATGGCAGCTTAGATTGGGGGATTTTTCCGTCTTTCTCATGATGTCCTTTAAGTCCCCAATACTGTGCGGAGCGCACCACCAGCCCCAAGAGCGGCAATCTCCCCACCAAGGGGAGAGACCAACTATTACAAAGGCCTTCGCGCTACCCCAGCGCAATGAGTGTTCCAATATGGGGCTTGGTGTGTCTTGTTAGCGCACAGCGCGGTGCCGGCAACCAGAATCAACAGCAATATGCGTAAAAGGCCCAGAGAGGGCCAGGGGCAGCAAAGAAATGGCTTTATACGAGGAGAGGCGTCCACAGCCAGGCCAAGACCTCAAGCTCACTAGGGGTGTGGCGAACCCCCTCAGACCCCACGGTAGGCCCAACAGGGCTTAAATCTGAAGCCGACCAAGCGGTGTCAGTGCCCGGTAACTCACCGTTAGAGGTGAAGGCTTCAGGGAACTGGAGCAGGAGCGTCTGCTAAGCAGGTGTCCCACCCGAGAGCTCCAACAGGATGCAGTCTAAGAGCTCCAACAAGATGCAGGTCTGGGTTGGGCAGGCTCAACAGGGCCCAGGTCATGAGCCGAACCAGATGTGTCCAGCAAGTCGTTTATGCCGCAGTACCCTTCAGCAAACCACAGCCATGGCAGGCCCGGAGCCTCCACCCAGTGCTGTATGGTCCCTCTTCGGCTCCGATCAGTAGACTGTCCAAGCAGCCAGCACAGCACCACAGGATCGTTGCGATCGCAGCCCTTATGCCTGCCAAGCACCCAGCGCCACAGGCCTCCTGGGTCCAATTCTCTGGGAACAACAGATGCGGGAGAGCACCCGGAGCCAACAGCCAGGCGAACACGGTGTCTAGATGTCTGAAAACTGTAGGAGTTTTGAGAATTATGTGCCGGGACGGCAGAGAGAGTTTAATATGCGGTCATCTTGCAGTCAGGCAAGCTCCGCCCCCAGAATGATATACTTGGAGGACTCAATCCGGTTGGCCCCTCTCTAATTACGGTTTAAGATTTAGCAAACCTCAGAGTTCGGCCTCACAAACACAATCCTAAAAGATTGTATGACCTTGGAAAACATGGTAAATATCATCTTGTCTACGTCACATGGCTTCTGCAAGTTGGGTGGCACAAGAGAACTTCATCAACCCAGATACAACTGGGGATACAGCAAAAGCTTGGATTAGGCTCCTTTTTCTGAACAGCCTCAGCAGGACCATCAAACAAAGGCTCTTCAACTGTATTCCATGGTAAATCAGTATGCTGCAAAAACGTCCCTGTAACAAAAACGGCCCCGGGGGGCACAAAAACGCCCTCCACCCTTGCAGTGCATTGGGGGATTGCCTGGTGCCCGCAACGGCCAGTCCGGCCCTGCTGATAACTGACCTTAGAGGTGAAGGCTGCAGGGAACTAGAGCAGGAGTGTCTGCTAAGCAAGTGTCCCACAGGAGCGCTCCAACAGGATGCAGTCTAAGAGCTCCAACAGGATGCAGGTCAGGGTTGGGCAGGCTCAACGGGGCCCAGGTCATGAGCCAAGCCAGGCGTGTCCAGTAAGTCGTCTGTGCCCTTCAGCTAGCAACGGCAGGCCCCAAGTCTCCACCCAGCACTGTTTGGTCCCTCTTCGGCTCCGATCAGGGGACTGTCCAAGCAGCCAGCACAGCACCACAGGATCTTTGCAATCGCAGCCCTTATGCCTGCCAAGCACCCAGCGCCACAGGCCTCCTGGGTCCAATTCTCCGGGAACAACAGCTGGGGGAGGGCACCGGGAGACAGCAGCCAGGCGAACACGGTATTTAGATGTCTGAAAACAGTAGGAGTTTTGAGAATTATGTGCCGGGACGGCAGAGAGAGTTTCATAAGCGGTTATCTTGCAGTCAGGCAAGCTCCGCCCCCAGATTGATTTACTTGGAGGACTCAATCCGGTTGGCCCCTCTCTAATTACGGTTTAAGATTTAGCAAACCTCAGAGTTCGGCCTCACAAACACAATCCTAAAAGATTGTATGACCTTGGAAAACATGGTAAATATCATCTTGTCTACGTCACATGGCTTCTGCAAGTTGGGTGGCACGAGAGAACTTCATCAACCCAGATACAATTGGGGATACAGCAAAAGCCCGGATTAGGCTCCTTTTTCTGAACAGCATCAGCAGGACCATCAAACAAAGGCTCTTCAACTGTATTCAATTGTCCCCTAAATATGAATTGAAATTGTATCTAACTTATACAGAAAATTCTCAGTACAAACCGTATTTGACCGGTTTACGTCTTGGCACGCTACACTTTCTCTTAGCCTTTCCTCAACAGGGAGAGTGGTTCGCAAACCTCCCGAATTGCCCTTGTGATAATCGCTCACAACAAAGAACAATCCACTTTGTTTTTTTGTTTTTAGATCAGTCTTGGCATCTATGCTTTTCAGCCCCAGTTTTACGTACTTAATTTGTACAAGAAGGGTATGCCATATGTACAGCAATTAGCTTTAGCAGCAATCTTTATTAGATGGTCATTAATTACAAGAAAAAGATATTCTCAAATAGACGATTGCTTAGCGTTTGTTGCATCACATATATTTGCATCACATACAACAGACTGCTGATTACTGTGTTTGTTTTATTTGGTCTTTAACTGTGTAAATGAATCACGAATTAGGGAACATTTTACTACTTTAACTAGACAATGTCATTTTTAATCGCTGTTTGTAACTGATGAATTGCTGCCGTTTCTGCTGTGCTTTCCACCGTTTTGCTGCCGGGCTGCCCTGGGACTTCAGGACCTCGGAGGCGGAAGCCCCCATTGACTGATTGATTGTTGCCTTTCTCGCGGACCGCGGACTGCCGGGGAACTACATCCCCCAGAAGGCAGTGTGGTCTCGCGAGACAATCCGCAAGAGGACCAGCGCCACCATCAAAAACAGCTGAGAGGCCCCGCGGGACGCACGCTGGCTCACCCGGGCGAAGCCCGGGCCAAGGGCGGGCCCGTCTGAAGCCGGAAGAGGCCGGGCTGGGCCCACCCTCTTGGTCCCCCCTTTTGAGATCATCGTCTGATGGCCAAGTAAGACTTTTCTTTTTACAGCCACTTGCCCAGATACTTCAAGAACTATTTACTTCCAAGATCGACCGCAATCCGTCACTGAGTGTGTCCTAATTGTACATATTATATACCTGTGTCTGGAATTGACTGTTTTTGTCTAAGGGTGGGCCGGCTATTTATATAAACGCTAAACTAAGACAGCCCGCTGTTTTGAAATGGGTAAAAGAAAAATGAACAGTCAAGAACGAAGTGGAGGGAGTAAAACCCAAGCAAACTCACAGCAATCCCTATTGAGTTTCCTTACTGGTGCCATGGGGGCTTTAAACAAAGAGATTTTAACAGTAGAAGAATCCCTTGAGGCAGCCTCCTCAAAGTCCACTACTGACATACATCAAGTAGATAATGTTCCTCTTCTGAAACCACATATAGTCCCAAAAGATGTTACTAATGGCTGTATCCAACAGATTTCAGCGGAGATTTCATTAAGTGACTCGGATTCGCTCACGCAACCCCCCTAGAAAAAACAAAAGAACGCAGTATAACCGGAGCGTGTAGATGCAGCCAAAATTATCTCTATTAGCGGCAAAAATACTGTTGAACATACTGCCCAAATAACCCCGAAGCACCGTATACAGGCAAAGAAAAAGACCGGGTTGCGGAGGGGTCATTGCCAGAACACAACTGAGACCCGTAGTAAACCTGACCCACTTAGTGGTGATATTAGTAATTTAACCACTTTAGTGGAAAGCTTAGACCTTTACTTGAGAATCAATTTAGATCAAATAATGAACAGATCGACCGCAATTAAAGATTTTATAACTAATAATAAAATACAGGTTGCTGACCCTACACCCGCCTCAAATGAGCAATTGGGCGGGAACAAGGGGGATAAGATACAAATTGGACAAACAAGTATTGTGGAAAGGGGAAGCTCAAACTCTGAAACCAAGGACCCCTCGGTGAAGTCTGCCCTACCTACAAAAGCTATCCCAAACCATCCAGTAAGGGCTCTCTTTCCCCAGACTAAGAATCGCTATCCACAAGATAATTGTACCTCTGGTGGAATGAGTAAAGTAAGAGACAGGGGGATAGATCATTTGGTTCGCCTACCTCTTTCCCAGAACTTCCACCATCCAACATCATCCCCCACTGTCCGAAACTGGGATAATTCTGGAACAGATCCACTCCTACATCATCCACCAGACGCAACACCATACGTTATTGTATGGTGTCGGAAGTTAAAACCTGGCAATCGCTCAGAAACAAATCACTCTATTGGTTTAGTCAAAAGACTGGTTTAACCAATGAGTTGTTTCATGAGTTTAAGATGGCGAGAAGGGCTCAATGGGTGGGAAATTCTGTGAAATCATTATCAGGAGACTGAATAGTGCTAACTTTTAGATCTCCCATGCTGGTTAGGAAGATTCTTTGGGGATGTGGAAGTAACCCTTGGACTTCGGGTGGGATTAACATATTACCGCTGGGTTTTTCCTCCATCCAGTAGGCCCCTAACTAGAAGTCCTCTCCCAATTCCGTTATCAATTTTTACACCCAGATTCTTCGCCACCGAGGAGGCTGATGATGGAGGATGCATATCAGCAGGCCACCAGGATTTCCAATGGGCTTCAGGGGGGCAGCCAAAGAAAATAATCTCGGACTTATCCGAGTTACATCTTAGCTGGTTCTGTTGAAACCAAGAAAAGACGGCCTCAAAGCAGCTCCTGATGGAATTACCGGCGAACTCAGTGTTCTTATCGCAGGTAAAAAGAAGCTGCGTATCGTCGGCGTAGGACACAATTCGGGCTTCATGGGATTCCAACAGGTCAGCCAGAGGAGACCGATAAATGTTAAAAAAGAGTGGGGCTTAATACTGAACCCTGTGGAACTCCCACATTCAACGGGGGAACAGTAGCCGAAAAGGGAAGGGCCCCGATCGCTTGTTGGCAGCCAGACAGAAAAGACACGAACCAATTTAATACCGTCCCTCTCTGTCCGATCTCCTGGAGTCTAGAGAGGACGACCGTGAAGGACGGTATCAAAGGCTGCCGACAAATCCAATAGCACCAACATCGCCTTCCCTCCACTATCCAACACCTCCTTTATAGACTCAGTGACTTCCAATAACGCAGTCTCAGTGCTCAAATTTGAGCGGAAACAGGACTGAGTATGGTGCAGGATATCTCGGGTTTCAAGGAAGTTGGACAGAGTGGAGTGGACGTGCTTTTCCACAATTTTAGCCAAAGCAGGGAGCTGCGAGATCGGTCTATAGTTAGAGTGCTCTAAGGGGTCCAAATTAGGTTTTTTTAGCAGTGGAACAATGTGCGCCTTTTTGCATACACTAGGGTCAGTGCCAGTTTCGAGAGAGGCATTGAGGAGCGGGTTAACAATAGGCTTGATGACATTTGCCATTTTGGCCAGGATTTTAGCAGGGCAAGGATCAGACGGTGAGCCGGATTTTAATTTTAATAGCAGATCCAATGACATTTGGGGAGGTAGAGGGGGAAAAGTTAAGAGCATGTGATTTTCTGGGAGGGAACACATTACAGAAGGATTTGAGCCAGGAATACTTGTAGAAACACTAGACAAAAAAGAGGCCTGGATGCTTAGAATCTTATTGGTAAAGAAACTAGCCAATTGCTTGACCAAGGATTCTGAGGGGGAGGATTTTGGGATTAAGGAGGAAGGGGAAGTAAACTCCTTGACAATTAAAAAAAAAATCTTTGCTAATGTTACCTGCTACGTCAATTCTTCTAGAGAAGTACAGTTTCTTCTCTGCAACGATAGCCCTATGATAGCCTTTAATGAGATCTTTATAAGTCACTTTCGATGAAGCAGCATAGCATTTGCGCCACGTTCTTTCGGCTTTCTTGCAACTCCTTCTGGTCTCATGGAGTGCAGGAGTGAACCAGGGAGCGGATGTACGTTGGACAGATTTAGACTGAGTGGAGATGGGTGCTGACTCGTCAAGGTGCTGCGTAAGCCATGACTGAAAAAGGGCTAGGTCATTCACCAGCTCACCCGTGAGCTGGCAAGGATGCGTAGCAAGAGATTGCTCCAACATATCAGCCGTGACCCGGTGATAAGGGCGAAAAACCGTAGACTGTGAGTCTGCACCACCATTGGCTGCTTTAGAAATGCCCGATATGTCAAAGTTCAATAAGTAGTGATCCGACCAGACCAAGGGTAAGGGCGGGAGAGAGATAATGGGAATAGAAGAGTATATTTGGTCCAAAAGGTGACCTTTATTATGAGTTGCAGAAAAAATATACGGTAATAGGCCAAATGTGCTAGTTACATCCCGAAGTTTCAAAGAGTCCGCTGCCTCGGCGTCATCCATATGGATATTAAAACCCCTAGGAGTAAGCAATGCTTAAATTTCATGATCAATGGGGACATGGCCATATGAAAGTCATCATAAAAAGTGCTAGAGTGGCCAGGAGGCCTGTACAGCAACAGACCAGCACACGAGTGGTGGGGGGAGGGTGGGGGGGGGGGGAAGACAAACAAAAACTAAGTGACTCCACCCCTGAGATGTCCTCTGTCTCAACCACTGAGCAAGAGTATCGCCTGCCTACCACAATGGCAACTCCCCCTCCCCTACCTGCAGCTTGATCCTTCCTCACCATATAGTAGTTCGGGGGAAGAGCGGCTAGAAGAGTCGCCAAGCCAGGTCTCTGTCAGAAAAAGGCATGCTGGCTTACACTCGGTTAAAAGGTTAAAAAGATCCAGGGCATGTTTGCCCAGGGACCGAGGGTTAAGTAGCATGCAGGAATGAGAGCTTCCCTTGATCGACGCCAGATCAGGGGGATTAGTCGCACCTGTAGTGTCCTGACTGACGGATGCGGTCAAAGTCGCCCATCCGCATAACGCACAGCTTAAGACAGCGGCAGAGGGGTCGCACAGGGGCTCCGGGCTGTCGCAGCCAATATTTCCCCTTAGGCTGTTAAGAAATACAGAGTCATATCTATGTGTGATAACAGGGGTGCGAGTTAGGGATTCATTAGCGTGGCCGAGCCCGGGCGCCTCCGGGACGCGGACGGGCGCAGACGGGCTTACCTAAGGCGCGCCCGCTGCACTCGTCCGCTGCACGTCCTCGGAAGCATTAGAGGTATGTAGGGAGAGGAAGTAGGTCACAGGACGCTAACCACTAGCGTGCCAACCTGATTCCCACCAAGATGGCAGCCGCGCTGCAAGCTGCGACCAAACTACAGCGTGGAGTCAGGTAGGGCAGAGAAAAACACACGCTGTAGCATCCACGCCCAAAATCAACTGAGGCAGTAGCACAGAAGCAGACTAGCCCCCGAAAATAAAATTTCTAACAGTAGTTGTCATTCACACTGTTAAAAGAGCATAAAAAAGTATCCAGACACAAGCGGTATTTTAAAGTGAATGTGCGCGCAAGTTCCCGGCTGAGCCCCAGGAACAGATCTGATGCGGCGAGGAGAGTCCAACCTTTTAAGGTCACAGGACGCTAACCACTAGCGTGCCAACCTGATTCCCCCCAAGATAGCGGCCGCGCTGCAAGCAGCATCCAAACTACAGCGTGGAGTCAGGTAGGGCAGAGAAAAACACACGCTGTAGCATCCACGCCCAAAATCAACTGAGGCAGTAGCACAGAAGCAGACTAGCCCCCGAAAATAAAATTTGTAACAGTAGTTGTCATTCACATTGTTAAAAAAGCATACAAAAGTATCCAGACACAAGCGTTATTTAAAAGTGAATGTGCGCGCAAGTTCCCGGCTGAGCCCCAGGAACAGATCTCAACATAACAATACAACATCAATACATAACAAGGATAGCTTATCTAACATTAGTCAACCTTTGTGTATAGAGAATTCTATTAGCAAACCCATTACCTGTAGTTTAAATAACCACCTTACACAAATGAACTCATGAAGTTGATTCCCCAATTGAGCAGGGGGCTAATAAAACTTTCTTAAGGACAGGGGCCGTTACTCGGAGCTCAGCGAGTTTAAATTCTCCCGGGCAGTCCACACTGAAGATAGTCTTTTGGAATGTCGCGGGTTTGCCTTCTAAAATGATGAACGAGATCTGGCTAGGATTTGTTGGCAATTTTAACGTTCTTTGTTTCCAGGAGACATGGGCAAAATTAGCCATACACATTGAAGGCTATAAAACCTATTTTTCCCACGCAATCCCTTCGAATTCCAGGAGAGCTAAGGAGGGCCTAACAATATTTATCTCAAATCTCCTGGAATTCAAGCAAATTATCCCAGATAAATTGGAACCAAACTATCAAATAGTAATCTTAGATCCCAACAAACGTGACACTTATGTATTAGTGAACTTTTACAATAATCTTAGCCAGGCAGAACTAATATCCACTTTAAAGGGTATTTCGAGTTTACTACAACAATTAAAAAACAAATACACCAAAAACGTCCTAATAATGTGGAGGGGCGATTTCAAACTCATTCTATGTAAGCATAACAATTACATACATTGCAGCCTCCAGGACGAGAATGAGAACATTTTAACCCACTTTCCTAATACTCAGACAGGGGACTGCCTAAATGAAAGTGTATTTGTTTAGAGTTAGGTTTGGCTAACGAAGTAGTGACCCCTCCAGTTCCACTTACTGCTACCTTTAATGGCAGGGGAACAAATAGTATCATAGATTTTATTTTTACTTCCAGAAATGCTGTATCCCGCATTCTGGATTTTAGAACTCACCAAAATGCCACTACCGACCATTATCCAATTAGTATAACAGTATCTTTCCCGCATAGGCCAGATAAGCCGAATCCAGAGAGATTATACGGGCAAAGTACATTAACCTGGATAGCCTTAATGGGTACTCCCTCAAGTGGGAAAAAATAGATCCCGTAGCGATCACTAAGGAGGTTGTCAATAATTGTATAAGATCAATCAACAAGTGTTTAGACTTTGCAACCCCTCACGCTGAGATCCTAGATAGTTTCTTAGTCATAAGTAGTACAGTAAAAACAGCACTACACGGGAACGTTAAGGATAGAAAGGGTAAAAACAAAGGATGGTTTAACAAAACCTGCACCAAAGCTTATTCAAATTTAAAAGCTGCCCTTCGTAAGGTAGAGCGAGATAAGCAAGATGTTGCCTATCACAGAAGGGAATACAATCAGGCCATTAAAGCAAGAAAAACTGAACTAAAAAATGATTTATGGGATCAACTACATAAAAGTTGTACCACGAGAGACAACACCGCTTTCTGGAAAACCATCAAGTCCCCCTTTCTCACAGAAGCTAGGGATAACTCTAAAATAGACATAGCCATTGATGAAGATGTATGGGTACAACACTTTGTAAAGATATTTAGCTAGTTATCACAGGATCGAGTTGTTCCTAACGACAAGGACAAGACAAGTTTAAATCCTAGTAATACTGTCTTCCCAATAGCACTCGAAATTACCCATCTAGAAGTCGAGCGCGCTCTGTTAGCGAGTAAAGGGGGAAAAAGTGCCTGGTTCTGATGCGGTCCCAGTTGACCTATTTAAACACAACCTGGAACTGTGGACACCAATATTGACCAGAGTCCTTGAAGCCTCTTGTGCTGTGGGACTAATAGAATCTTGGTCAGATTCAATTTTAGTCCCGATTTTTAAAAAGGGGGACTGTCAATGTCCATCCTGCTATCGGCCAATTTCCCTGCTATATTCGTTAGGTAAAGTAGCAGGCCGTATCATTCTTGATCGCCTACAACAATGGGCCGAAGACAATAAGAAGCTTTCGGACCTCCAATTTGGATTTAGAGAAGGACTAGGCACCACTGAGCAAGCTCTTAATTTGACCCTAATTATGGGTAAATATGCCAACGCAAAGTGCGGGAACCTATACATGGCTTATGTCGACCTAACAGCAGCCTTCGACTGCGTTAGCCATTCTAAAGTGTGGGCCATATTATTAGACATGTTGGTTGATACCATCTTGGTCAATTTCCTACGGGAACTATATTCTAATGCAACGGCTAGGGTAAGATACGGGCTATCAGGTGAACTTACGCCGCCATTCGGGGTGGAGCGGGGGGTATGGCAGGGCTGTGTCCTGGCCCCCTTCCTGTTCACGCTCTATACAAATGGTTTGGAGCGAGCAATGCTGGAGGGGTGCCAGGACCTACCGCTGATAGCAAAACATCCAATACCCGCTCTGCTCTACGCCGCCGCCGCCGTAATTCTAGCCCGAACACCCTTAGGACTCCAGCGTGCTGTTAGGAGCTACAGTAGTTTTATGGGTAACCTAGACCTTAGAATTAACATTAAAAAAAACCTTTATAATGTCCACTGGCCTTAGACAGAAGAGAACAATGGACATTTTTATTGAAAATAAGAAACTTGTGGTTACAAAGACATACCCTTATTTAGGCATTCTAATGGATGACAAATGCTCGTGGAAGCAAGAAATTGAGGCGAGGACATTGCTTTTTATGAAGGCAACAACAGCGTTAGCGAATTTTGCTCAAAGGTTAGGGAAAAGACCTCCCACTGAACTGATTAAAATCTTTCAGGCAAAATCTATAAGTGTTGCTATCTATGGTGCAGGGGTGTGGGGATATGGTAAAGTGGACGCACTCCAAAAAGTAGAGAACAGTTTTTTGAGATTTCTTCTCGCTGTTCCATGTGGTTCTTCCACCTATAGCTGTCACCTGGAACTCGGTGTGCCGTATGTTACTGACATAGTTAAGCTACAACCGATTCTCTTATGGCATCGTATTTGGACATCCACCAATACTACATTTAACCGAGAACTTATTCAGGTCTGTCTTTCTTTGGAAAATGGCCTTAAGATTGGATGGCTTACTGGGCGTCCCAATTGGTGGACACAAATCATTGGATCCACGGATCACCCACGGACTCGGCATTCCATCTAGAAATGTACCAGACAGGGAGCAAGGGTTACTTAGGGGCTCTGTATAGTAGACCTGTTCGTAATCATTATATAGGTCCAATGCAACAAACGATAGCTATATGGCACTGAGCTACTAAGAGCCTAGGATGGTCCAATAAGTTCACCCAGGCTACGCCTCTTTGGTGTTCTCAGAGCCTCGGCCTCCTGTGTTTTCAACCAGGCTTTGATAAGTGGGACACCATTGGCATATCCACCGTAGAGGATTTGATACACAAATGGAACCTCTTATCCTTCTCTGACCTCCAGAAGAAACACGCATTCACACAGGGAGAGGTTTGTCGATACCTTCAGATCAAACACGCCATTCTTATGAACATTCAGGACCTCTCCTTCCTCCCAGAGGCCTCGCCCCTTGAAGACAGGCTACTTTCTGAACCCATACTGACCAAGCCAATTTCATGCACCTATCGCAAGCTCTGTAATAACTTACCTGACTCTTTTCAAGCCCTGCGCAACAAATGGGAGGGTGACGTGGAACACTTGGAGGACGGGGACTGGCAAGCGGCGTTGCTGTCCCCACGGGAATCAGCCATCAACCACCGTTTCCGCCTGATAAAGCTCAAAATCCTACACAGGAAACACATGACAGGTCCTTTGTTGGCCAAACTAGGCAGACGCCCCGACGACCGCTGTCTGCGGGGATGCGGCATGACGGGTACCTTTTATCACACCCTTTGGGAATGTCCTGTGATACAACTCCTGTGGAAGGGGGCAATCAAGAAAATGGCAGAGGCACTGGGGAAACCAATCCCACTAACACCCCAGGGGGGGATCCTCAATGTCTGGGGGGTGACAGATCTGACGGAGATAGAACACCAATGGCTGGCCCTAGGATGTCTCCTTATAAAACGTTCGATAGTGATGAATTGGGGCTCCCCTGAACCTTCGCTTATAGTGAGGTGGATGGCGGAAATGGACAGATCTATGGTAGCTGAAAAAACAGTTTACAAGCTTCGAGGTTGCCCCAAAAAGTGGGACAAGAATTGGGGGCAGTGGAATGTATATAGGGGCGAGATCTGCAGCTCTCCAACTGCAGACATGGCGATGGACAGAACGAGACCTTCACACCGAGAACCCAACTGACACGAAATGTATGTGATTAAATTGTGTACCATGTTTTCTTTATATGTCATTATGCTATTGCATTGCTGAAAGTGCTCTGTTTTTATTTCCAATAAAATGTTATTTAAAAAAAAAAGATTGGATGGCTTAACTATATCAAAAGAATTTTGACTGACCTGGGACTTGTTAGATACTACCATTTCCCTACAACAATCTCGGAGTTATCCAGAAAAGGTTAAAAAAATATTGTCTAATACATTTAGATCAACTACGGTTAGCCACCGAAGCATCCAAATCTACAGTCCAACATATATTAGCCATACAAACCACAATGACTATCTTACTTTTAATCTAAGTAGCTATGAAAGCTTTCTTCTAAAACGATTTAGGCTGGATATATTCCACCGCTTATTGACCTTTCCAAAAGCAAATGATTGGTCAGAACATTTACCATCATGCCAGTGCGATGAAGTTTCTACGCAAACAACAATCCATTTGGTCCTACTCAAAGAAGGGTGACAGTTTAAATGGAGCGCACAGCGTGTATAAGTAAATCAAATCATAAATGTAACAAGGTGCTCAAAGTGAACAAGAGTCTGTCACCAAGACTCTTATAGTTGCCAAAGGGTGGCTAATCATAGTACATTAATTCACCAAGCACTCAAATAAAAGTCCATTTAAAGTTCACAAGGTAAGTAAACTTCCTCTCCAATTCTTTTCTTTATTCGGTCATCAAATTCAATGGAATTCTTGAACAGCAATACAGCCAACACGTGTTTCGTCTAGTCTTTGTTTGACAATTAGACTTCTTCAGGGCTGCAAGTAATTACAATAGCCTATGTTGTAAGTTTGTAACATCAGCACTTATAACAAACCACAACTAAATAGTATTAACATAGTTCAAAATTATTCCTTAAGGTAACCGAACCGTGTAGCATAGAAAAGACGTAAAAGTTAAAGGAAGTCCCAAATGCCAAGCGTGAAATTATGAATCACCACAGCGTGACAGAATATTTCGCCAAGTCGGCAGTCCAAAGTGTGAAGCCCAACAAGGGTTAAAAGATAACTAAGGAACGTAATAAAACATACCAATAAATATACGACCAAATATTCAGCAATCCTCCGTACTAATTCGACCTCATCTGTCTGAGAAAACATGATACCCAATTCACAAGCCATTCTCTGGGGTTACATGGTGATTGCAAACGTAAAACAGTTATCTTAGCAACTCACCAAATAGGGTACGTAAATCTCATGTAGCACGTCTTAATACCATCAACATCACACATATGTGTAGAGCAAAAGTAACCTCAATTTTCAATAGCGTAGTAGCCACTGCAAGTTAAACATAACAAAAGTAATTTAGCCACTTTCTAGTGCACCAAAATTATTCACAATTCGTTTGCTTATATATTCCCCTTACCTATCTACATGTAGCTTGACTTAGTCCAAAAAGAAAAATCCCACGAAGTAATTCGTATTTCTCTGTCTTTATACCTGCCAAGTATAACAAAGTATAAGGTTCAAACATCTAACTATTAATCGCTCACGGAATAGTATTAGCCCCATTACTTTCGTAATGTAACATATCTCGTCACCTGCATGGAGTGTCCTCCAATTCTATCGTTCATCCGTAATTCCGCGTGCTACGCGGGCGCCATCTTGTAGTGGCTATAAATAGTAGCCAAACATGTGCGCCATATTGGAACGGTATATGAGTAATGAGAACCTGACATCTCATCAGCCACAGCCGATCAAATCATCACTAGAGTAATTTTAGAGTGTATATTTCAATTGCCTCTTTAAAAACTAACCCGAAAACGTATAAATGTAATTTACGAGTGACTACTCGGTATGAGTCACTAGCACCAGTGAAATTCTCATAGGGTAAAATCATACCAACACCATCTAGCACTAACTAAATAAGTAAGTATCATCGTTATCAATTCACTAAATGTAAATAAAAATTACGAATTAATATGATATCCAAACACATAGGAACAGTACTTGTCTCCAAACAGGACAGAAATCACGAGCGCCATTTTGTAACGGCTAAGCATAATAGTACAAGCCTTAAGCTCAATCAAGCATCCCAGCTATAATTATAACTAAACACTCGCTACATGAAGGTAGGGTAACAGTCCCAGTTATCTAAGCATTATATCATCCAACACAATTAATATAACCTCTTTTCTAGTAAAACATACCTTAATTCACACAGCTCTCAAATCAAATACATATACACCATTTCCCCCGTTGGATGGCTTGTTACACGATAAAGTACCGCATATAAAACCAAGATCAGGGCAGATTGCCATGAGGAGATAGTATAGGGAGAAGAGAGGCATATGAGCGTCAGTAAGTAGACACAATTATGACATATTATACATATGTAAATCACAGATCACTGAGTTACATTATTGAAGGGAAACAGCATTACGGGCAAGAAAAAACAAAACAATCTTATCTGTCATCTCCTAGGAAATATTCAAATTCATGATCTACGTTCATCCCTAGCTCTACGGCTTTTAGTTTCATTAGCCACATCACTTCTCTTCGTCGCAGAGCTAGTTGTCTATTTCCACCCCTAGGTTCTCTTTTCACATGATCAATCCCATGGTAGGTAAACTCATGCTTTTCCTTTTCTTGGTAATTTCTGACCATATGTGAGGCTATAGGATAACGTGTATCCCCTGTCTTGAGAGCTCTAAAATGCTCTACTATCCTTTCTCTCAGTTTCCTGATAGTGCTCCCTACATAAATCTGCCCGCATGAGCAGGCTATAACGTAAACTACGAAAGTAGTATCACAGTTGATGAAACAATTAATACAGTACTCTCCAGTATCATTATAATTGAAGCTCTTGACTTTAGGTCTAGCCCATCTGCAAGGACTACACCTACCACATTTGTAAAAGCCTATTGACGTAGCAGTTAGCCAATCTGGTTCCGTTTTACTCATAGGGTAACTAGGGCTAATACAATTAGACAGTGTCCGTCCTTTCCTAAATGTCAATTCAGGTTTCTTTCCAATAAATGGAGCAATGTCTTGATCCATGTTCAATAGATGCCAGTGTCTATTCATAATACTATACAGTTTAGCACTATCGGTACTGTAGTTAGCAATCAATCTAATTTGCATCTCTTTATTACCAATATCATCAGTTTTCTTACTAAGTGTATTAGCTCTCTTGAGTTTCCTTGCCCTTGATACCGCATCCTCAATAGTTTTTTTCTTATAACCACGATTAAAAAACCTTGTAGACAGATCTGCGAGATTAGATTCAAATTCAATGTCTCTAGAGCAATTACGTCTTGCCCTCACCATCTCACCATAGGGGATAGCTTTTATTTGACTATAAGGATGGCAACTATCAGCATGTAACACTGAATTGCAGCTAGTGGGTTTTCGATACATTCGTGTACACAATTTCCCATCCTCAATAAAAAGTTCAATATCTAGAAACACGATGCTGCGAGTATCATAATGAGTAGTAAATTCCAAGTTCAGCCTGTTATCATTCAGATAATCAAAGAAGCCCTTCAATTCATCAATTGTACCTGTCCAGATAAGCAGGCAATCATCAATGAAACGCCCCCAATAGTGGATGTGTTGCATCCATTTGGTACCTGCTGGGCCCCAGATCCTCTCCGCCTCGAACCACCCCATAAAGAGGTTCGCAAAAGACGGAGCGAATCTGGAACCCATCGCAGTCCCAAGTCGTTGTCTAAACCATGTGCCATCAAATAGAAATACGTTATTTTCCAGAACCATTTTCGTCATTTTGAGAATCATCTGATTATGGTCATAAAACTCAGCCGCTCTGTTACTGAGAAAGAAATCCAGTGCATGGATTCCTAACTCATGGTCTATATTCGTATAAAGTGATACGACGTCTAGCGTCACTAGTATCATCCTCTCATCCCATGTCAAATCACACATTAAGTTCAAAACATGCTTAGTATCTTCGATAAACGAAGGAAGGTTTCTAACATATGTCTGTAGAAAAGTATCGACATTGTGAGAGGCGCTCTGTTGGCCCTCCGATCCCTGAAATAATGGGTCTGCCTGGTGGTTGTGTTCTAGATTTGTGAATCTTGGGAAGAGTATACATACATGGTGCTTTGGGCGCCACAACTTGTAAATAAAGATACTCGTCATAATCCAACAATGTCAATTCGTACCATTTCTTCAGTTGATCATTAATAACCTTAGTCAAAGCCAGAATAGGATTAACATGCAACTTCTCATAATATTTGACATTATTGAGCTGAGAGTAAACCTCTTTTTTATAGTCTATCGTATTAAGAACCACCACATTGCCGCCTTTGTCGGCTTTCCGTATTGTAAGTTCAGAATTGTTCATAAGCTCCTTGAGGGCCACCCTTTCACCAGGAGTAAGATTATCCCTATATCTCATGGGCCTAGCAGAGCCTCCTGTATCAATAATTTTGTCAATTTCCATATTAACTGCTTTATAGAAAGCACCAATAGTGCTACTTGACGAAGTTTTAGGTGTCCATTTAGATTTTACTTTCAAACCACTACCCTCACTAAGGAATCTATCCACCTCAAAGTCATCAAGCAATTTATAAACAGTGACTGGGTCGTCCTCCTTTTCTGTTAGTGAAAGTAATAGCTGAGTCTCTTTCAATTCTTGAATGGTAATATTGCTCAATGGTTTAATTCTTGCAGGTTTACTTTTTTCTGGTACATTGGCAAAAAATGTCTTTAGTTTGAGTTTCCGCACAAATCTAAATAAATCGATTTTAGTACCATACCAATCATTCATAGTCATTGGACAAAAACCCATCCCTTTACCAAGTAGACTTTTCATATCATCAGACAATTCAAATGACGACAGGTTCACAACTTCAATATCATCAATATCAACATCATCATTTATCGTTAAGGTTTCCAGGATCTCAGTCTCATCCCTGTTCTTCCTCCCTGCTCTCCTCCTGCCTCTCCCCCCTCTCCTGGTTTTAGTGCATTTAATTCCCGATTCCTTTCTGTATCCCTGTTCCCACGGCGCAATCTGCGAACTTCTACTAAAAAATTATCCTCAGATGTGGGGAGGGTTGAAATCTCAGGAATATCTTCATTATCACTACTGGAGATATTACTAGTGCCAGGATCACTATCACTCGCGGATGCGGTGCTACTCTTGTTCTTATTAGTAGGTGTCTTAGTCATTAGATAGTCAAATTTCCTTGCAAAGGTATAGATACGTCCATAGCGAAATTCACGCTCGTCACGCTTAAGCTTTCTAGCTTTCCTTTGATTAATCTCTGTCTGTAATACATTTAATTTCTCATCCAGGGTCAAATAGTTTTTAATAGTGGCCTCGTGATTTCTGTCCTGTTTGGAGACAAGTACTGTTCCTATGTGTTTGGATATCATATTCATTCGTAATTTTTATTTACATTTAGTGAATTGATAACGATGATACTTTCTTATTTAGTTAGTGCTAGATGGTGTTGGTATGATTTTACCCTATGAGAATTTCACTGGTGCTAGTGACTCATACCGAGTAGTCACTCGTAAATTACATTTATACGTTTTCGGGTTAGTTTTTAAAGAGGCAATTGAAATATACACTCTAAAATTACTCTAGTGATGATTTGATCGGCTGTGGCTGATGAGATGTCAGGTTCTCATTACTCATATACCGTTCCAATATGGCGCACATGTTTGGCTACTATTTATAGCCACTACAAGATGGCGCCCGCGTAGCACGCGGAATTACGGATGAACGATAGAATTGGAGGACACTCCATGCAGGTGACGAGATGTGTTACATTACGAAAGTAATGGGGCTAATACTATTCCGTGAGCGATTAATAGTTAGATGTTTGAACCTTATACTTTGTTATACTTGGCAGGTATAAAGACAGAGAAATACGAATTACTTCGTGGGATTTTTCTTTTTGGACTAAGTCAAGATACATGTAGATAGGTAAGGGGAATATATAAGCAAACGAATTGTGAATAATTTTGGTGCACTAGAAAGTGGCTAAATTACTTTTGTTATGTTTAACTTGCAGTGGCTACTACGCTATTGAAAATTGAGGTTACTTTTGCTCTACACATATGTGTGATGTTGATGGTATTAAGACGTGCTACATGAGATTTACGTACCCTATTTGGTGAGTTGCTAAGATAACTGTTTTACGTTTGCAATCACCATGTAACCCCAGAGAATGGCTTGTGAATTGGGTATCATGTTTTCTCAGACAGATGAGGTCGAATTAGTACGGAGGATTGCTGAATATTTGGTCGTATATTTATTGGTATGTTTTATTACGTTCCTTAGTTATCTTTTAACCCTTGTTGGGCTTCACACTTTGGACTGCCGACTTGGCGAAATATTCTGTCACGCTGTGGTGATTCATAATTTCACGCTTGGCATTTGGGACTTCCTTTAACTTTTACGTCTTTTCTATGCTACACGGTTCGGTTACCTTAAGGAATAATTTTGAACTATGTTAATACTATTTAGTTGTGGTTTGTTATAAGTGCTGATGTTACAAACTTACAACATAGGCTATTGTAATTACTTGCAGCCCTGAAGAAGTCTAATTGTCAAACAAAGACTAGACGAAACACGTGTTGGCTGTATTGCTGTTCAAGAATTCCATTGAATTTGATGACCGAATAAAGAAAAGAATTTGAGAGGAAGTTTACTTACCTTGTGAACTTTAAATGGACTTTTATTTGAGTGCTTGGTGAATTAATGTACCATTTGGTCCTATTTTGTAAATTACATAAAAGAACTGAGGAGACGATGATTGATCTAGATTTTGCAAATTATGGGCCTGCGTAGATATGGAGCAGCCTATCTCGCTCTTCAATTTCTAAAAGAACCACGCGTAGCGAAAAGTACCGCACAATATTTGAAGCTTTGTGTAAGGTATAGGCCTAATCTAGAGTAGTGGATGGAATGTATAGGCAATCATGTATACATTTTACATTGCCTCAGACTGCTTTATATTACATCTTGCACCATAGCACTTTAATCACCAGCTTGCTTATTAACATTTTTAATACTGAAAATATTTAAATGATGGATTTTAATTGTCAAAGTTTATTTATTTTCTATGAATGTACTTTTATGGTTTTTCTACATGATGAAAACCGAATAAAGGACTTTTTGATTGATTGATTGATATGATTGACTGATACTTTATTTTAAAATCGTGTCCATCAAATCATTCTTAAAAAGCAAAAATGATACAATGGTCTAGTGAAATCTATATGCGCATTGTACAAAATGTGCATGATAATATTTGTTCAAATTGTGGACAGCCAACCCTCCCTCTTCCACACTTCTACATAAAGTGCTCAGTGCCAGTCTGGGGGTTGAGTCTCAACAAATGAAGGATAAAATCATGGATTCTGTTCCCTAAAAACGTTGAATTTGAAATGCAGGATATGGCCGAAAAGAAGAAACAGAACAAAGGGAGGACCGCCATCTTTATCAATGCCACTATCCTAACAAGGTGAGCGGGAACGGGTTCCATCTTGCTTGCAACATTTGTACTTTAAGTAGCATCAGTTTATAATTTAATTAATGTAGTTCCTCAATATATCTGTAAATATCACCGCCATATAATGTTTCGGTGAGCAGAATGTGATTAACGAACTGGCAGGCGTCACAGAGTCAACCATTGTATCTCTTGTATCACATCAGTAGGGTCATCAATAGGCCTCGGCTGGTGGACGCCAGGCTTCTGATTGGATGGTAAGGGGCACTAAAAACAAGGACGTACATTAAGATAGTTTATATTTCCCTTTGTCTAATGTAACAAATTAGTCTAGTCCCTGGCTCCAGTTTATTTGTCGGTGGAGTTTCGCTTTCCTTGTTATAGCCAAACCGCCTTTGGAACCAACCATGGAAAGAAACTTCTGACTGCGCCAAAGAACAGTTACAGTTTAGCAGGAATCATGAGTTTCAGAGCTGCCAAGAAGTCTGGACACAAAGTCAAGAAAAAAGCTAAACTTGGAGGAAGACCTAAAAAGTGTAAAAGAATATCCAGATGAGAACGTAACCTCATCATCTGGCTCACATCCCTGTCATGTGACTGGTGTTGAAGAGGATGCAGATTGGCCCCTGGTTTCAGAACTGCATTTCTGAGTCAAGGTGAACAAAGAGGACCTGCCCTGCCTGTGAAGGTGTAGGGAATGGTGACAGCAGTTACTGTACTGTGGAAAGGAAAACATTACTCACTGTGCAGATTGTGAACAATGAGTTAAAAAGAAAGACTGTGCATCCTCGTGAGCACCCTCTGGGCAATAAGGGCTTGAGTATCCCCCCGGAAGAGGTATCGGCTCTTTCCACCATAAATCTGTCACACAATTTCCAATTTCCAATTTAAAACATTTATAGAGCACAGCGTGCACCGTACGGTTTCTTGGCGCTAGTAGAGGGTTCGGCAACAGAGGCAAAATAAAACCTGTCGTAGAGAAGAAGGGGAAGTTACACGGAGAAGGCCTGTTTGAAAAGGAACGTTTTTAGGTCTTTGCGGAAAGAAAGATAATGAGTGGCAGAACGAAGATGGTCGGGGAGGGAGTTCCAGAAAGTGGGAGCTAAGGTAGAAAAGTTGGTCCCACCCCACTTTTTACGTTTGAAACGTGGGATTTGAAGGAGAGACTTGGAAGAAGAGCGAAGCTCTCTGGTGGGGACGTATTCTTTTATTAGCGAGGAAATGAAGGCGGGGGCAGTGCCTTGGCGGGCCTGGAAAGCAATGCAGCCGGTCTTAAAAAGGGAACGTTCCTTAACAGGAAGCCAGTGAAGCTCCCTGAGGAGGGGTGTGGAGTGGTGATAACGTGAGAGACCATAGACCAACCGGGCCGCCTGGTTCTGGACCATCTGGAGCCTCCGCAGGCTGTATGCTGGGATGCCGTTGTAAAGGGCATTGGCATAGTCCAGCTGCGATATCACCAGTGCGGCCATGATCAACTTGAGTGCCTGGGGGGAAAAGAAGCGGGAGACAGTGCGGATGGTTCGGAGGGTGAGGAAGCAGGAGGAGACTACAGAGCTGATTTGTGAATGGAGGGTGAGCTGGTTGTTCATTTTAACACCCAGTGTTTTGACCGTAGTTGAAGGAGTGGGGGCGGGACCAAGGGAGGAGGGCCAGAAGAGAGAGTTCCAGGGACTGGAAGAACCACCGGTGAGAACCAACTCGGTTTTATCCGGGTTCAGCTTGAGATGGTTGTGGTTCATCCAGTCCCTGATGAATATCATAGTGGACTGGAAGTTAGAGACAGAGAGGGGAGAGGAGGATAGGTCAAAGATGAGCTGGAGGTCATCCGCATAATTGTACACGGTGACCTCCAGCTGCTGAAGTGCGAAAATGAGAGGAAAGATATAAAGGTTGAACAGTAAGGGGGAAAGAGAGGAGCCCTGGGGAACACCACAGGTGATGGGGAGTGAGGTGGTCGTGAAGTCTCCTAGCCGGACCGCCTGGGTGCGGTCCCTCAGGAAGGAGGAAAGCCAGACCAGGGCTGATCCCTCAATTCCAGCCGCCTTGACACGGGACAGTAAGATGGTGTGGTCCACCGTGTCAAAGGCGGCGGAGAGATCGAGGAGTACCAGCGCCTGGTGTTTGTTATAATCCATACCCTTCCTGAGGTTGTCTAGGACCGAGACCACAACTGATTCCGTCGAGTGCCTGAGGCGGAAGCCGGCCTGGCGGGAAGCCAGTCCCCCATTAACCTCTACGTGGGCGCTGAGTACCGCGGTGACATGGCGCTCCAGCACCTTGCCCAAATAGGGCAGCAGGGAAATGGGGCGGTAGTTGGCTGAGATGGACGGGTCAGCGCCAGGCTTCTTTAAAATGGGCACTATGGTGGCTGATTTGAGCGCAGGGGTCTCTACTCCCTGCGCTAGGGAGCTATTGAGGAAAGTAATGGGGGATTCAGGACAAGAGGAGTAGATTTGTTGCAGGATTCGTCCCGGACAGATGTCTGCCGGAGAACCCGACTTTACTTTGGGGAGTATCTCCAGGAATATTTCCTCAGTGAGGGGGGAATGGAGGTAAGATGATATTGAATGGTGGGAGGGGAGGGACCAACAAAGGCAGACGAGGGGGGGGGATGTTGGCCTTGATGGTTACGATCTTATCCAAAAAGTAGGTGTAAAGTTGGTCGCATAGAGGCTGGGATGGAGGGATTTGGGGTGAAGCTCTGTCAGAATAGGCCAGGTCATTCACTATACCGAAGATTTCCCTAGGTTTATTTTCGGCTGACATTATTTTTGTTGAAAAATAGGTGGTTTTGGCGGCGAGGATTGCAGTTTTGTATTTGGCAAGTGATGTGAGATAAAGGGTTTTTAGTGAGGGGCAGTAATTTTTTCTCCACTGCCTCTCTGCCTGTCGAACAGTCAGTTTTAGCTCTTTTAGGTGGTCGTTGAACCACCTGTTGGAGTCCTTGGGTCGCCGGATGGAAATGCGACGCAGGGGAGCCACTGAGTCACAACCTCCAGCCAGCCAGGTATTAATAGCGTTGGCTTGAGGGTCGGATGAAAGACCAGAGAGGGTCGGAGTGGAGTTCCGAAGCAGGGAGGTCAAGGAGGGAAGATCAACTCTGTTCCAATTCCGCGCCCAGGTATTTTTGGCGTGTGGGACTTTGGATACCGGGTTGAGAGAGATGGAGAAAGAGATAAGGGCATGGTCGGACCAGGGACAGGGAGATACAGTCACCGAGGAAACTGGAAGGTTGAGGGACCAAACCTGGTCAAGTATGTGACGGTGAGAATGAGTGGGGACAGTTATGTGCGGAACAAAGTTCAGAGAGAGAAGAGATTCTGTGAATTCTTTCGAAGCAGTACACTCAGAAGGGTCCGAGGGCCAGTAGTTAAAATCCCCTAGCACCAAGACCGAAGCGTAGTTGACCACCAAGTTGGCCAGCAGGTCTTGAAATGCCGGTAAGAACAGAGACGAAGACTGGGGTGGGCGATACATTAGGAGGCAAGTAATAGGGGGGGAGAAGAAGAGGGAACGGACTACAAGGAACTCAGTGAGGGGGATGGGGGGAGAGGGAAGGGTTTGAAAGTTCAATTCAGACCGAGCGATTAACGCCACACCACCGCCAACCCTGCCCGCCGGGCGATCGGCACGTAAGGCAAGGTAGGAAGGGGGGAGGGTAGCCAAAAGAACGGGGAGGGAAGAATCACAGAACCAGGTTTCGGTCAAGAGCAGTAAGTCAGGCTTCTCAGAATCGAGCAGGACAAACAGCTCATGATGGTGCTTGACCGCTGACCTGGTGTTGAGTAAAAGAACAGATAATGACGGAGAAGGGGGGGGGGTCAGGCGGGGAAGAGCAATGTGGCGGAGAGGCCGGCAGAGAAGGCGGCGATGTTGGAGTAGAAGGAGGGGCAAGCCCTAATGAGGCAATGTGCCTACGGACGGATTCTGAGAGTGGCCAGTGGCCTTGGAGGGTGGTAAGCTCCTCAGAAGAGTATGATGTAAATTTGGCATGGAGTCGTGCCCCTGGCCCCGTCCGGCCGCGGACGGGCGCAGACGGGCTTGCCTTAGGCGCGCCCGCTGCGCACGTCCGCTGCGCGTTCTGAAGTTGCACATTGAAATAGGAGGCCTCAAGGGCGGGAAGGGGGCGTGGCCTAGAGGTGGGCGTGGCCAGCGGCAATGGAAGCCGGTGCAAGGGGGTCACGTGAGCGCTAGATCCGCTCCACAGTGCCCTTAAAGTGCGAAGTGCTTAACAGAATAACAAGTAAGGTTTTAAAATCACATAAATCACAATAGCTTCTACTCCCGGCTTTTCGCCTCAGGAGACAGAACCCAACAGAGCGCTAGCGTTTCAGCGCTTAAGAAGGGCGGGAAGGGGGCGTGGCCTAGAGGTGGGCGTGGCCAGCGGCGATGGAAGCCGGTGCAAGGGGGTCACGTGAGCGCTAGATCCGCTCCACAGTGCCCTTAAAGTGCGAAGTGCTTAACAGAATAACAAGTAAGGTTTTAAAATCACATAAATCACAATAGCTTCTACTCCCGGCTTTTCGCCTCAGGAGACAGAACCCAACAGAGCGCTAGCGTTTCAGCGCTTAAAAAGGGCGGGAAGGGGGCGTGGCCTAGAGGAGGGCGTGGCCAGCGGCGATGGAAGCCGGTGCAAGGGGGTCACGTGAGCGCTAGATCCGCTCCACAGTGCCCTTAAAGTGCGAAGTGCTTAACAGAATAACAAGTAAGGTTTTAAAATCACATAAATCACAATAGCTTCTACTCCCGGCTTTTCGCCTCAGGAGACAGAACCCAACAGAGCGCTAGCGTTTCAGCGCTTAAGAAGGGCGGGAAGGGGGCGTGGCCTAGAGGTGGGCGTGGCCAGCGGCGATGGAAGCCGGTGCAAGGGGGTCACGTGAGCGCTAGATCCGCTCCACAGTGTCCTTAAAGTGCGAAGTGCTTAACAGAATAACAAGTAAGGTTTTAAAATCACCTAAATCACAATAGCTTCTACTCCCGGCTTTTCACCTCAGGAGACAGAACCCAACAGAGCGCTAGCGTTTCAGCGCTTAAGAAGGGCGGGAAGGGGGCGTGGCCTAGAGGTGGGCGTGGCCAGCGGCGATGGAAGCCGGTGCAAGGGGGTCATGTGAGCGCTAGATCCGCTCCACAGTGCCCTTAAAGTGCGAAGCGCTTAACAGAATAACAAGTAAGGTTTTAAAATCACATAAATCACAATAGCTTCTACTCCCGGCTTTTCGCCTCAGGAGACAAACCAAACCAGCTGGGCCAAACCAGCGGTGGAACGTGCCTTGCAGGTATCAATCACAATCTCTCTACTTTTCTTAATCTGGCGCACCCACCATCTTTCCATTATTTCACTGCCCTTATTTCTCACAGCACTCTGCATCGTCATGTGCTATCTCTAGTATAGCCTTATAGCCACCAGCTGAGGGCTATAACAGTTGTTAAAGGCTTCGATCCTGATTTATAGGCATGAGTCACAGGCAAGACCTTACAAGGGAGAGGGCCTATGACAACCGGTGTAGCCTGACACAGAAGGGCTATAAAATGTCATCAACTGACGGTTTAATGTTAGACGGAGAAACAAAAAGGCACATATTGAAATGTTGGCGTAGAAGGCTTGCACCGGCCACTATTAGCCCTGAGTCCTTCCACTGTCTTCAGCGGATCTGCCAGCAATCCAATTTTCTAAATATCTTTATTTATGTGTAATTATACATTTGCTATTCTTACTCTGCTTTTGCTTTCCTAGATAGTAGTATCCAGCAGTCTAGAATCCATATTGTTGCAGGTTGATATTTGTAACTCAATATCTTGACATACCCCCGCCTGTGTCTTCCCGGTTTTAATGCTGTTGTGTGCGCTAGGGATGGGCACTCATTTTAATCCACTATTGTCAATATTCGTTGCCGGTCAGGCAGCAGTAGCACAATATCCAACTTCTAAAGATTCTGTGCGGTCAGTTAATCCTTATATTGGTTCATACGGTGATATTTATGCTTCCATTTCAGATACTAAGCGTGCATACGCTGTCAGTGGGTATTTGTCTAGCACTGATCACAGGGCTCTTTTCCCTTTAGGCTTGTCCATGTCCCATACTGCGGGTGCTGCAAGGCTCAGGCTGTGTGATTCTCATGTCCTATTTGTGACTCGTGGGAGCCAGTCATTTGCATTGGAGTTTGGAAGATTCCTGCCATGTCCATTAGACAACTGGAGGAGACAAAGAGACACACAGAACACACAATAACAAAATGGGTGCTGTGATTTACCCCTGGTCGAATAAACACAAACTTACTCAGTACTTGTAATCTTGGGTAAGCCAACTGCTCCACTATTTCACAAAAAAATGTCAAGACATTTATCATATCCATATTTATTTAAATGAATCAGGAGTGACCTCAAACAAAGGGTCTTACAAAAATTAGCAAGATGGAACAATCGATTATGAATTGATTACACAAACCCATAGAAAAAACGAATGCAACACGTAATGCATGACAATACAGAACCCCTTGTCACAAGTATAGGGGGAAAAGCATGTTTAAAAAGAAAATATGCAACAATCATAATATTGGAACTATTTTAATAGCAAAGGTAAACAAACTTGAAAAGATGGTCATCTAATTTCCGTTGTCAGACACTAAAGTTATGGCACAGAGAAAGCAAATCATATGAGTAAAATCAGCAACAAAGTAAACAAAGCAAAGACTCCCAGGCACCTGGCGAAGTTGGCAGCTGGGAGACAGCTGGTTAGTGCAGATCGTGAACGTTCACGGGGACTCCACTCTGACATATAAGGAAAAGACATGATACAACAACACGATCTGGACAAAACAGCACATATGTTGGGGGTGTTGCCAACCCAGAGTACAAAGTCTCAGTTGTAAAACAGATTTTTTTATTTTTATTTAGCTTCTGTCAAAGAGCAACAATGTTGTTCTCAGCACCTGTAACTGAGGGGCATCAGCACGTTGCAGCTTCAACACCATACAGGACACAAATACAAAGCAGCAACTCTGCTGCTGAAGAATAAACAAACAAAGCAGTCCCTTGCCCAGGCAATGCAATCAATGGGTTTGTGCTCTTCGTACGAGAAGGATGCAGCAATCAATGGTGTCACCAGATGGCAGGGTAGTGGGAACTGCTTTGAGGACTCTAAAGGACATCAAAGAGAGTAGAAAGCAGGAGTAAAATCTGACCTTCCTGCCTGCTGTTCATGGGACATGAGATCTTGCTTGTCCTAGGAGGACTGAACGATCAACAGTGATGCACAGGAAATAGACCGGAAAGGAAAGCAAGCTGAAGAGCAGTCAAAGCAGAATAGGTTCAGAGCTCTCCAGCTAGTCATACTTCAAGCATTCGGTACAGCTGTTCAGCATCCCTCATAGTTCGGTTCTCCTATATATATCATTTAATAATAACTTTAATTTCTCAGCAGTTAACAGCGGCTGCCTCCCCTTTCTACAATCTACACGCTAATCAAACATGTATTTTACTACCAGCCACAGCACATTAGCAAAAACCCGACAGTGTAGTGTACGCATTGATAAATTCGTTTTAATTTGAAAATGAAATCAGGGAGAGCATTTTTAAAATTATTGTTCTAATCTAAAGCAAGGATGCATATTGCTGTTCAAATATCACTTTCATGAAGAATAGGTATATTGTAAACTAACCGTTTACTTAAAGGATGGCAGAAATACATGCACTCAAGGTACAATGAAAACACGTTTAGTTGAAGACACGGTCAGGCATATAGGAAATCTCATAGCAGATAATTAAGTCTCAGGCTGCTTGATCTAAGATGAGGGGGGGGGGAGTTTGTACGGCCCTATATCTTTCACTGTATTTACAGGTAATATCACATCTGTCTTGGCTCCCCATTTTCAAAGTAGGATTTTCACTATATGTCAATAGCCTGCGACTATTGCCCTTAGGGGAAAAAACATTTTATTCTCTTGTTTCATTACATTTGCTTTAGTTAAAGCCACTAAAAGCAGTTTCTTGTAACTGGAAGTGTAAATGTAATTATTCACTGCACGGCTGAGATGTTCTTTTTTTATTTCCTCATGTGTGGTCTCTGTGGCTGGGATCGCTTGTATTTCTATAATGGTTCTTTTTCTTTTTGTCATGCTAGCAAATGTTCTTCTGTTATAAGTAGTTGAATAACAATTTAATTCCTTTTTATCTAATTTATGCTGACATACCGTGTTTTAATTTTTACTCCATTTGTACAGTCTGACTTATTTCGACATGCTGTTTTTATCTTTTTGTACTGCTTTTATGATATGTGCATATCGAAATAAAGCATCAATCAATCAAGTAGTTGAATACCAAAAGGTGTAGTTTTTGGACTATGTGGTAATCTCTTTTTTCTCCTCAAATGAGAATTGATTGTGAGGTAAATTCTCATATTAGTATATTTTGGGAACTGGTAAATCTGAACTACTTCTATATTTACTGAATTTGTTTCAATAGAAAACAAATATTCTGACACAATATTAATGATTGGCATTGAGAAATGAAACAAAACCAGAGGAAAGGCAGACAAAACAAAGAGAAGAAATGATGGTGATCCAGAATGTTTAGAAAATCAGGACTCGCAACTAATCTTTATAACCAAACACAATTGTGAAGTGGTTCACAAAAAATAACCCAGACAAAAATATTGGTGTGATTCAAAACAATAAACTTTGCTTGGCATTGGGTCTACATGATTTAACTGCATAAATATCATTAAAATCATATTTTTGTAAATTTCAATATATGAAATTTCCTTTAAAAGTATACTTAATAATCTCTGCTCAATTTCAGAGTTATCGCCTCCTTCTCATTTGAAATTATCTAAAATCATCATCTACACTGCACTTTTCAAACTTCAATTTAAAATTATGCTCTTTGCCAAAAGCATGCCGGCTAAAAATATAATAATATAGCAAGTTTATTTGATCTGTTTAAGGATGTTAATCAGTTTTCTAATTACTTTTAAGGTATTTCATCCAAGTTTCCAAATCATGCCTTCCACTATCAATAACTCGAAAATCTCGCAAACATACAACCATTTTCTACACATTCCTCTACCTGCTAATTTACATTTTTGTTAGTATTGAGATATAACCAGCAACAATTTAGTAAACAATAATTTTATATCTTTTGTAAAGTTTATAAATGATAGCGGTTTCAATAATGACAGTTCTCAGCTCAGAACTGAAAGTAGAGGAATTAGTATATTTTTCTTTCCCATGTGTCCTCTGATGTCTAGCAACACATGCTTTCACATTGAAGCCGGTCTCACACGCTGTGCATTAATTAAGACTTCTCATTTGTTTGTACGTTCTGGTGAATTCTAAGACTTCCTCAATTAGTAAAGCTGCCACAATCTGATCAATGATTAAGGATTCTTGCATGAGTGTCTTTTACGGTGCATGTTAAGACTTGCTTTTCTACTGAACCTTGTCCCACATTCTGTGCACTGATAAGGAGTCTCTCCTGTATGGGTTCTAAGGTGACTAGCAAGACTAGAAGATTGACTGAACCCTGCCCCACATTCAGTGCACTTATAGGGTTTTTCACCTGTATGTGTTCTCTGGTGCTTAGTAAAGCTTCCTTTGTGAGAAAAGCTAGCCACACATTCAGTGCAGTGATAAAGTTTCTCGCCAGTATGCACTCTCTGGTGTTCAGTAAGAATGTTTTTCCTACTACACCTTTTACCACATTCGGAGCACTCATAAGGTTTTTCACCTGTGTGTGTTCTCAGGTGACTATTAAGAGAATCTTTCCGATTGAACCCTTTCCCACATTCTGTGCACTGATAAGGAGACTGTCCTGTATGAGTTATAAGGTGGTTAGCTAATACACGTGAGCTACTGAAGTGTGCTCCACATTCAGAACACTGATAAGGTTCCTCGCCAGTATGTACTCTCTGGTGAATAGTAAAATTCCTTTTGTTACTAAAACCTTTGCCACATTCAGTGCACTGATAAAGGTTCTCACCTGTATGTATTCTCTGGTGCTTAGTAAGGCTTCCTTTCTCAGAAAAGCTAGCCACACATTCAGTGCAGTGATAAGGTTTCTCACCAGTATGTACTCTCTGGTGAATAGTAAGATTACTTTTATTATAAAAACTTTTGCCACATTCAGTACACTGATAAGGGTTCTCACCTGTGTGTGTACTTTGGTGATGAATAAGACTATCTTTATAACGAAAATGAACCCCACACTCAGTGCATTGATAAGGTTTCTCACCTGTGTGTATTCTCTGGTGAATAATAAGACTTGTTTTTGCCCTGAACTTTTTCCCACATTCGGAGCACTGATAAGGTTTATCCACTGTATGTGATCGATCGTGTGAAATAAGATATTCTTTCTTACTGAACCGTTTACCACATACAATGCATTTATAAGGTTTCTCGCCTGTGTGTGCTCGCTCGTGAATTTTAAGATTATATTGCTTATTGAAAACTTTCTCACATTCTGAGCACTTATAACGTTTCTTGCCCGAGTGCGATTTCTGGCGAAGAGTAAGACTTCTTTTCACTTTGAACCCTTTCCCACGTTCGGAATATAGATAAGGTTTCTCACCAGTTTGGACTGTCTGGTGGATAGGTTTCTTATCTGTATCAGTCCCTTGGGAGATGGTAAGAGATTGCATGCTGTCCCACATTCAGTACATTAATCAGGTTTCCCACCTGTATGTCGTTTATTATGCTTTGTAGGATTTTTTTTCTCTTGCAAGGTACTGGTAACTGATGAGAGTTTACTTTTGAGAGGGCTCTCTGGTGAATGGCACGGCTTTCAGATGAACCCCCTCGCTTAATCTGTGCATTGATAATGTTCATGCTCTGTTTCTAACTGAAGATCGGTAATGTTTAGCACATGTACATTTTTCTGTTTGAAAGAAGTATTTTCCACATTCACTGCACTGATAAAGTTTCTTTTCAGTTTGGAACGTGTTCTCAGGTGTTTAGTATCAAGTCCTTCCTTGATTAAGCTCTTCTTACAGTTGCAGCATTGGTAGGATAGTCAGTGTGAGTTCCAGATGCCCGCCACGCTTTCAATTTCTTTGAAGCTATTTTCACATTCAGTGCATTGATAAAGTTTTTCAGGATTACGGATTCTTTTGTTGACAAAAATTCCTTCACCCGGAGTGAAGCTTTTCAATATTTTTTTTAATTAAACTCATCTTAGATTTGATAAACATTTGTGAGATATTTGTCAATAACAATCTTTTCTATTTGATCCATGCTTTAACAATTTTCTCTGGTTTTCCTTTGTCTGTCTGGTATGTAAGATTCAGTACTTTATTGATTACGTGTCACAGAGAATTGATAATGTCCCATTTTCCATTAATTAATCGTTTAGCAGTGCTATCCAATTAAACTCAACAGAATTTCAGTTGCTGTGTTTCATGCATTCATTACCTATTAAAATAAAGAGAAAATAACATTAGCTTGTGTCATGTTCCCACAGCAAAATATACAAGACAAAAGCTACTTCTCAGTAATGTTGCAGTCGTCTTTCCCATGTTTTAGCTAGTATGCCTTTAAATTCCTATAAAGGTGGAATGATTGCATCCCTGGCGCAGAGAAGAGATAATAATGTACTTGTACACAATCAGACAACTATCTTTTGAAAGTAATAAAGAACAAGCATTGGCAAATCCAATATGTCTCGCCTATGCAGAAGCTATTGGCTTGGTAATGTGTTTTAGCCATGTTGAACCAAAACAAATGTTTTCCCCTGGACTTGTTATTAAACTCCAATATTTCGCTAAGTGGATACTTAATAATCAACCTAAGAACAACAGATATAACTAGGATATCAAAAGTAACCAATTATACTCCAACCACAGTATTTAGAATCTCATATTTTATAAAAATACACGTAAAATACTATTGACATTTGGAAATATAATTCATCATTCATTGGACTAGATACATAACATAATGTGTATTTGCAAAGCGCACGTTCACCCGTAGGTATCTTGGTGCTGATAACAGATGTTTATTACTACCCAATTCAATGGTACTTATGTTATCGACTCCAGATGGACGAATGGCTGAGAGGGCTCACCGGGATTTGAACCTGTAATTACGGGGTCAAACACAGGCCCCTGCAGCTGATGCATTTGTCCACAGAGCCACCAGACCCGGCTACAATATCTAAAACGTTTAGTCCAAATATTACATAAAATACAATCAAAGTACTAAAAAAGACTATTGCATCAACGCAGCATTTCGGTGACTTCTAGAACTTTATCCCACTGTCTTCAGGACCAATAACTGAATTATTTATTTATTTTTTATTTATTCAATCTTTATTTCGACCATTTGGCCATAAAAGATAAGCAGTAAAACATATACAATCATAGTAAATCAACATGTATGATCAATCAATACACACTTGAACAGTAAAAACCTTGGAATTACATGTTGCTAAAAAAATGCCTTAAAAACTATGAATCTTAAAATTAAGAGGGAGCCTGCGTCTTTAAAATACGGTTGCGGGTGTGCCAGACATTAATAAGAAATTTTGCCAGTGCAAACACAGTTGGGCCTGTAACATCAGATTTTAAGATCCTATACATTGGGGCATACTCCCTACAACCCATGTTTCTAATCAGTGGAAGGAGCCAGTATTTCCTCGCAACCCTGTAAGCTGGGCAAAAGAGGACCACGTGTAAATCAGTTTCCTCCGCGCATCACAGGCCGGACACTGCTTGGTGGTGGGAGGTGATGACCAGGAGCTGGTGAAAGATCGAAGAGGCAATGTGCCATATCTCCATTGGAGAAACAGCTTCCTGGCCAGCACAGGGGAAATGGCATCTAAAGCCCCCTCAAACCTGTATAAGTCCTTACTTTGTGCAAATACAGAGGATAATGACCCTTCACCCTGGCTATCTAGGGCCCTAGCTAATTTTTGTTCATGATATGCATTGGCCAGGGATCTCTTAGAAATGTTTAGTGCGGCATTAGCAGGATCAGTCCATAGGTCAGAGAACCCCATTTCCATACAAGTATTTTGGATGTATTTAATCCAGGGGATTCGAAGCGCTTTCGGGTGGGTCAATAGTTCCATCAATTCCGCCCTATAGGCTGCAAGATCGTTGCTACTCCACAGCCTACGCCAGAAGGCTATGGGTCTTAAACTAATTTCATCGGCTATTGGTCGTAGACCCAGATCCAACCTCAAGGGGAGGAGCGGGGTGCTGGGCGGAAGTGCGACTATCTGTCTGGTGAAATTATTCTCCGTTAAGGTCAGACTACGACAGGATGTGTGTCCCCACAGTTCCGCCCCATACATAGTTGCACCCCTGGCCTGCACCTTGTAGATCTGGATAAGCGACCCCAGCGGACGGTATGAGGAGCCATTCATCATCCGGGCGATGCCCCCTGTTGTTTGTACCAATTTAAGGTTCGCCCTGCTCTGGTGAGATCCCCAAGACATGGTTTCATTGAGAGTCACACCGAGGTATTCGAAGGTGGAGACTCTCTCGAGCCGTGCGGCTCCCAATAGCGGGTTCGGCCGCAGTTTTTGGCTTGGGTTCAAAACCATAAACTTGGTTTTAGCCGCGTTCATTTCTAACCCCCTGTCAGTGCAGAAGGCCACAAATGAATCAAGGATCCTCTGTATCCCCATAGGGGTTTTAGATAGCAGCAGGGTGTCATCTGCAAACATAATTGCAGGCACCCTGCTGCCATTCAGTTTGGGGGCGTCGGTATAGTCGATGGCATTCAGGTGGGCGATTACCCCGTTGACGAAGAGGCAAAACAGTGTCGGTGCCAGCACACAACCCTGCCTTACCCCTCGGTCAACGGGGAATCTATCCGTAAGTGCCCCGGACCTCCCACACCTCACTCGAGCATAGTTGTTGTGGTGTAGTCTCTGTAAGATTAATAGGATGTCCGGGGGGACGCCCATCTCTGCCAGGACGCTCCACAGTTTCCCTCTGGGCACCAGGTCGAAGGCGGCCCGTAAATCCACAAAAATTGTGTAGAGACTGCCGCCCTCGAATATTGCTGCCCTCCAATAGATGATGTTCAATCTAAAAACCTGGTCCACTGTAGAAACTCCCTTCCTAAATCCCGCCTGGTAGGGGCTGAGGACACCCACCTCTTCCGCCCAGTCCTGGAGCCGATTCAGCAATACCCTGCCAAACAGTTTCTGTGCTACATCAATTAAACTGATGGGTCTGTAGTTGGCTGGGAGGAGAGGCGAGCCCTTTTTGAATATGGGCACCACCTCCACCCCCAGCCAAGTACTAGGGATTTCCATGCCACTAAGAACTCCGTTAAACAAAGCGGCAAGGTAGGGGGCCCAAACAATGGGCTCCTGTTTAAACAGGTCTCCGGGTAGGCCATCCAAACCTGGCGCCTTTCCCGAGGTGAGTCCTGCTATAGCTGCAGTGACCTCGCCCAGAGTTATTGGATCTCCCTCATAATCTGGCCAACCAACCCCAGTCTCAGTGATAGATTCTCCCGGCTCAGAGCTGTAGAGGGACTGAAAATGTGCCTGCCACACCCCTGGTGCGATGTTTGGCTCAATTGCCGACTGTAGATTTTCCGACCCCCCACTCACTATCCTCCAAAACAGTCGATGGTCTTTGATCGCTAGGGCCTTAGTAAGTTCTTCCCATTGATTTTCCTCCCATTCAGCTTTAGCGTGGGCAACGAGTTTTTTATAGGCCCGTCTACTTTCTCTTAGCTTATCCCCCCCTAGGCCCTCCTTGATAGATCTAAGGAGTTCCCCCTTTGCCCTCCTTCTGCAGGCTGTGTTGTACCATGAGGATTTGCATTGCCCCCCCCCCCCCTACTTGAAGACCATGTGTTACTAAAGAGGTTAGGGGCGACAGCTTTTTTGAGGTCCTCATGAGCCTTATATAATTTAGCCTGGGAGTCTTTATTATTCTCCCCGGTATCCAGGTCCCCCATAGTTTCCAAGATGGGAATTATCCCGTCATAAAGCTTAGGAAGTTTCTCCTTACTTGCGACCAGATGCTCCCACCTGATTCTTCTCCTGTTGTTTTCCAGGAGAAGTTCAGTTTTGCTCCCCTCCAAAGACATCGTGGGAGTCTGGAGACCAGGGTGAACAAGATCAAGCTCAAGTGCATTATGGTCACTATCTAACCTTTCCATTACCCTAAAGTCCCGGATGGTTGGCCACTTCACTATTTGGACCAAGACATAATCCAAGCGAGACTCTCTTCCCACTCTATTATAGGTGGTTCTGCTGGGTATGTCAGATCTCATTCGCCCATTGCAGGCTCTGATTTCAAACTTTAGGGTGAGGGCTGTGATTTGTAATGCAAGGGGAGTCCATGCCTTCGGGGGGGGGGAGCTTCTACCGGGGGCACTGACCATCTAGCCTCTTCTTCCATTGGGAACCCCTCCAGAAGACCTGGCAATGGCTCAAAGTGGGAATTAAAATCCCCTCCCACCACATAGGATAAGTCACTTGATAGCTCAGATAGATAGCTCGTGAGTTCATCTATGGTAGGTGATTCCTTGGCAATTCCAACTGGCCTGGAATAGATGTTAATTAAGACAAGTTTAGCTTGGTTTGGCCAGGATAGTAAAACCACAAGAATATCATCGGAGGTGGCCGGTAACTGTATTGCCTCACAGCCTAGGTGAGATGCAACCCAGGTTGTGAGCCCGCCTGACGGGCGACTTTTGCCCTCCCACCTAGCTGGGATAAAAAATGACTGGTAACCTTGGTGCCCATAGTCTTCTCTTGCCCAGGTTTCCTGAAACATACAAACGTCTCCAGTCTTGATGTAATTTGCCCAGTCTTTATCGGCCAGTTTGTTAGCTAGTCCGGCAACATTCCACCAGATTAATCTCAAGTGTTCAGGGGTGTCAATTGCCGTGCCAGAAGAGTGGGCGGAGACGGTTTCAGATGTTGGAACAGTCGGTGCATCAGGAACATTGCCAACAATAAGGCCAGATGGCTCAGGGGGGCTGCAGGAGCCATTGAATTAAAACCATAGGAGAAACCATAAAATATATATCTATAAAAATTGTTGTTAAACAGATATCTAAACACATACGGATTGGCATACAATGTTGTTCTTACTTTGACTCTTTTATACATACCACATATTAAGACAAAAAAGGCATATTTACCAACAATTATAGCGCAAACTAGACCCGAGACATCAGGTATCAGAGCGCTTTACATGAGCACCAGTTTCGTTACAGATGGACACATTCATTTTTGTTAGGCACAGGGTATTAAGTGATTTGCCCAGAATCACAGGATGTTGAGCTTCGTTGCCGAGACTCGAACCCAGTTCCCCAGCTCAAGCATCAACAGACATGATGTTTCTATATTATTCATTGCCATGCTTAATTTAGTAAATATAGAAATAATATTCTCAGCGTATATTATCACCAAGAGTATCTAAAAACAAATCCTAAGGGGCATCCTCAGTTGCCTTCCTTTACATTTCAACATATTATAACATTATTCTTACCTAATAATATTTCCCATATCATATCATGTATATTGAAGGTGCTGTGCTTTTATTGTCCTTTACCCATAATTGTATGAACAGTCTGTTTCTTCCCGAATTAGATAAAAAATGGTACAAATACAAGGCTTTTTTCATGCTTTTATTATGACAATAATATGTTATTAATAATCCATACATGTCACTCAAGGTCTTCCCTAGTATTTAAGACTTTGTTATTTTAAAACATGCAGCTCAAATTTCACGTGGGTATACATGTTTTAGCAAGTCTACTTTTGCTTTCCTGCCCTGAGCAAGGCTCCCGCCATGATAATGCAGATCTCAGCAGTCAATTCATTGCTACTTAAAGCTTTGTTTTCAGTTACCTGCACAATGTAAAAATCAACTTTATAACTTAACTTATATTATATAAAAGCATTTTTTAACGTACTCTCTACCGTAAAAGCGCCATAAATTTTCCTATTTATAGCTCATCACTAAAAATCTCAGCTGTCTATTTGACGTGGTTCACAGAGTTTATTATATTTTCTGGTTTAAGAATTGACAAAAAGTCTTGCAGGCTGACAATACAACACTGCCCTATGTTTCTAACATACACACAGGCATGTTTAGTTTAATACTATATTACAAGCCACCTATTTGGATATAATTTTTGCCTAATTAGAGTTCCCCCTCATTTAAGTCAGGGTCTAAAAGGAACATAAACCATCCTTCCTTTTTTATAAAACAAACACCTGGGACATATTACTATCATTGATTCATACAGAAAGATGGTTTCCCACTGCTTCCTTATCTATTCAATTCGTCCCCTTATCTTATCTTATTAGCCTTCCTGTTCTTGTGACCGTGGTTTCCAATTGGTCCTTTATCTATCCTATCTATACCCTTATCTTTTAGTCTAAGAATAATGTTAACACAACTTTGATCTGCTCGGCGGTCATACAAAAAACACATTTTAAGTGAAAAGGCGTCTTTTTTCCGCAGCGAACTAGATCTGGCGAAAAACAGACCAAGAGAACTCTTCAATATTGTTAAAAGCCAAACTAACTGCACTCCCTCGCAAGAAATCGAAGCCACCAATGAGCGATGTGAAGATATTGCCACCTTCTTCACTAATAAAGTCTCTAAAGTTGATCAATCCTTCATACAAACAACCCTCCTTCACTATTAACCCACCCCCTTCAACCACCCTTGACCATTCAGAAAGAGATCTTAACAAGGACAATCAGACCTGCCTCCAGCTAAAAAACAATGCACATTTGTCCGACTTTGAGCTAATGTCGGCATTGAAGCCCGAGTTCAGTTTAAAGCCCTCACAGCGGTTTTTAAAATTCTCAAGACTGACTGCCCTGGCCTCTTGCGTCCACTCCTAGAGCCCTACACCCCTCAGCGGGCCCTACGATCCTCGGGCCAAAACTTGGTTGTTACCCCACGTATTAGGCTAAGCAGAATGGGCGGTCGCTCTTTCAGAGTCCTGGGGGCAAGGCTCTGGAACTCCCTGCCACTTCACATTCGCTCCATGACTAACCTGCTGGCCTTCCGCAAAGTGATCAAAACACTTCTATTCTCCCCATCCTAATCTCTTACTGCCCTTCCTCACTTCTCCCCCCTCAGGTTATTGTTATAGTTTAGCGCCGGGACGCCTCGTTGCTGGGGCAGCTGTTCGCGCTCAATAAAACGTTATAACATAACATAACATAACATAACATAAACGAGGTCTTCAATATAATTTCTAATCTAAAACCTTCCTCCCACACCATGGACCCCCTCCCTTCCACAATTATAAAAGAACTCAACCACACCATTCCCCCTGTCTGGACAAAAATCATCACCTCTCTCACTTCAGGCTGTGTCCCAGACTCCCTTCAACTAGGACAAATCACACCCATTCTCAAGAAACAAGGGGCCGATCCTAATGATATTAACATCCTCAGACCTATCTCCAACCTCCCATTCCTTGCAAAAACATTGGAGAAATGCGTTCTCCACTAACTCAATAAACACATTGATGAGTTTACCCTCCTCAACACCTTTAAATCTGGATTCAGAAAAGGCTGCAGCACAGAAATGTAAATGTAAATGTACATGTATTTATATAGCGCAAATCGCCCACATCGCAGGCATCTATGCGCTTGCTTAGGGAACCCGTCCTGGTATTCCCCTGTGAGATGTAAATGTAAATGTATTGGCATTTATATAGCGCACTACTTACCCGTAGGGTCCCAAGGCGCTTCGACCGCTGCGAAACCCTTCCTGGCTTCCCTGAGAGATGGTCCCTTAATGGGTATCTCCAGGGTGAGACCAGGCATCCCCGGCGGTCTGGTGGGGCCGTTAGTGAAGATGAGGCAAGCTAATGCCCAGAGTTGCCGAGTGTGATCGCTGATCAGAGTGGGCACCGAGGCGAGAGAATTATCGAGTCCGCTGACCCTGGTCCAGAAACCTGCCGCGCCGGGAATCGAACCCTGGTCCCGGGCCGTCCTCTGCTCTCGGGTCTGCCGCCTCTAACCAGTGAGCCACACTACTTCACTACCCCGGCAGGGTATCCACAAGGTGAAAGCCAGGCATCCCGCCGCGAGGGGCCGTTGTGGAGATTAAGCAAGCTATTGCCCAGAGTCGCAGAGTGTGAACCCGTGAGTCGAGTAGGCACCGGAGTGAGAATTATCGAGTCCGTGGAATTATTGAGCCCAACCCCCGTCGGGGCGGGGAATTGAACCCTGGTCCAGGGCCGATCTCAGCTTCTGGGTCTGCCGCCTCTAACCCCTGAGCCACACTTCTCCACTAAAACAGCTATGCTCAACGTCTCCAATGACATTCACAAGGCCTTAGATAAAGGTGATGCCTGACTACTCATCCTTATTGACCTATCTGCAGCATTCGACACAGTAAACCATCCAGCCCTTTTGGAAACCCTGTCGAAACGGTCCGGCATTAATGGCACAGTACTAAAATGGTTCACCTCCTTCCTTAAACACCGCTCGCAACAAATTAAAATCAACTCCTGTCTCTCAAAGCCAACAAAAGTCACACTTGGGGTTCCGCAAGGCTCGATCCTCTCCCCGTCCCTCTTCAATCTCTTCATGGATCCCCTCACAATCATCTTGAAAAAAGCTGGAGTGAATTACCACCTTTACGCGGATGACACGCAAACCTATTTCAGAATCAAGTCTCCCAGCGACATCCAACTCCTCAATCCCAGCATGGGGGTTGGGAGCACAATGTCTCACAGTCCTAGCAAAGTTCGCCCCTTTGCATCCTGGTAAATGCAGTACACAGTTTAAACTTACTTCAAAATTAGCTGGAGTTTTTTACCAAAGTTGGTGCAGACATTGCTGTATATCTCTATACACGTGTTCCTGGGTTGAGCCCGTCTTCAGTAGAGAGCAGCAGTATTAGAGAGCAAAGAAAAATCATCTGGGGTTGCTGGAAATGCTGCCAAGTTTCTCTCAGGTCACAGTACCACTCACAGGCACGCAGGTGCATCTCCAAAGCTCGTCAGCTTGCTGGCTCAAGGGAGCATTTTAAACAGAATGGGGGTCCCAGCACAGTTCACCCCTTTGCATCCTGGTAAATGCAGTACACAGTTCAAACTTACTTCAAAATTAGCTGGAGTTTTTCACCAAAGTTGGTGCAGACATTGTTGTATATCTCTAGACACGTGTTTCTGGGTTGAGCCTGTCTTCAGTAGATTGGAGTGTAGTAAATAGAAGTGGGGTAGAGAGGGGTAGACTGTAGCGCAGTATATTGTGGTAGAATGAAGTGGGGCAGGCAGAGGTAGGCTGGAGAGATGTAGATTAGAGTGGGGTAGATTGGCTAGATTGGAGTAAATGGAATGGGGTAAGTTGGAGTGGGGTGGATAGAAGACTAGATTGAGGTTAAATGGGGTAGGTTGGGGTAACTTGGAGTGAGGAAGATTGGGGTAGATTGTAGTGGGCTAGACTGGGAGGTGTAGACTGGACTGGAGTAGACTGAGGTGGGGTAGATTTGAGTGGGGATACATTGGAGTCAGTACGCTGGGATAAACTGGGGCAGACTGGGGTAGATTGGAGTGGGGTAGTTAGAGGTAGAGGGGTGGACTGGAGTAGCTGTGGTGGGTCATACTGGAGTAGACTTGAGTGAGAAGTTTAGGGAAGATTGGACTAGGGTAGACTAGGGTAGATGTGGCTAAGTTGGAGTGGGGTAGATTGGGGTAGACTAGAGTGAGGTAGATGGGTAGATTGGAGTGTGTTGATTTGCGTAAATTGGAGTGTGGTAGATTAGAGTGAGGTAGATTGGGTGAGGTAGATTGGGGTAAGGTAGATTGTGGTGGGGCAGACTGGAGTGTGATATATTGGGTGTGGCAGCCTGATGTAGACTGGAGTAAGGTAGAGTGAGGTAGATTGGAATAGGGTAGACGAGTGGGGTAGATTGGAGTGGGGTATATTGGGGTACATTGAAAGGGGTAGGCTTTTTGTAATGGTATAGGTTTTTTATTAACTATACAATAAAATAATTTTACACAAGGATGGTGTAAACTGGAGTGGGATGGGGATAGAGTGGATTGGGGTCGGTTGGGTGGGTAGATTGGGGAAGGGTCGATTGAGGTAGATTGTGGTGGGGTCGATTAGAGTGTGATATATTGGGGTGGAATAGACTGAGGTAGATTGGAGTGGGGTAGACTGGGGTGGGCATATTGAGGGAGACTGGGGTGGGTTAGATTGGGATGGTGGAGATTGGGGCAAATTGATGTAGTGGGGAAGATGTGGGTGGGGTAGATTGGGGTACAATGGAATGGGGTAGATTGGAGGGGGTAGATTGGAGTGAAGTACATTTTAGTGGGTATAGAAGGGTATATTGGAATAGATAGAGGTGGAGTAGTTTAGGGTGGATTTAATTGGGGCAGATTGGGTTAAATTGGAGTGGGGTAGATTTGGGAGGTGTAGTTTGGAGTGGGATAGATTAGAGTGGGGTAGAGTCGAGTGGTCATGTGTCCAAATGAGGCCTATAAGGAAACATCGCATTTTACATGAAAACGGGTCTTTCCTAAAGTTGCCTTTTCTTTTCACACTGACCTTTGACACACATTTGCATTTGTGACACTTTGGGTTAGCTTCTTAGGAACACCAACTTTGCTTACACGAGTCAACCTCACAAGAATACTATCATATTGCCTTGACACTATGTACAAGGCCTGCACATACTTTAGCAAATGTGTTTGTTATTGTCCATGTGGCGACACAGCTATCTGTGGAACACAAACAAAGGCAGCAAGATCACAATCTTAGTCCAAGGCAAGGATGCCTCTTTCTAGAACTAGATATCTGTTTCCGGTACAGACAGAGGGGGCACTTATGCAGACATTGAGCAGTCTCTACGTGCTGATGCGTTGCCCAGCAGCAGATTTAATCTCCAGGAGGGGTGTCCAGCTCGTGACCAGGGTGGTGTCCTACATTCTTACTCACAAGGTAACGGGGTTGGATCATCCAGTATGGGGATTCTTGGTAGGACATACACACACACACACAACACGTAGGTTAGGGTTGCATAGTAGGAGTACACCGGATTGTAATATTAATTCATATGCTTAAGTACAATGGTGAAGCTTTTAGTTTTATTCACCGTTCTGATACGTCTTATAACTTTCATCTGCTTCTGTCTATTGATCATTGCAGCACATATATTCTATACAAGAATCATCTTGGTTCAATAAACATTGAAAACGTCCCTCTGTGTATTCTTAGTATATATCTTTGAGCAAAAGAGAGCACGAGTGCATGAGCGAAAGGTTCTAAATCTGTTACCACGGTTCCGGAGGGAACAGTGTTGTCATGTTCAGTGGTTGACAGAACTGTTCCCTCCCTGTCTAGGTTTAGGGGGGCCAACCGTGGCACTGTGAGCTATCTGGTCTCAGGGCCAACATATCCTGCAGGGTGCACAGACTCAATCTGGCACCATTCCAAAGTTTATGTCGTCCACAATAGGCACAGTTCCTACTGATTAGTAGAAACTAGACAACATGCCACCGCCAAAGTTGAATGGGTTCTTACTTTGTATGGATCAATTGAGTAGTTCAATCATGCCTTCTCAGTGACCCCTACATACCTCTTAAACTGAGGACGTTGCGGTGGTAGAAAATGACCTCCTCAGCCAAGTAGATACATCCTATGTATTGGCTGTTGGTAGTTCAAGCTTGAGAGGATCTAATTCCCACCGTGATAGGAAAAGTCCGTACTTCATTTTGTTATATACATGGCACAAAACATCACTAGGAACTGCAGTTATGCAGTTACTCCAAAACAACTACAACATTTTCTCAGACTAGATGGTGGAGATGTTACCTTAGTGGTAGAGGCAAACAAATCATATAGGGCAGATGCGTTTTATTCTTGGATTACATTTCCAGTGTCAGATGCTGTAACATGAGTATTTTACACATACACAAATACCAGATGAATATACTTCATATGAGGCAATAGAAGTTCCTCGCACTTACCAAGAACATATAATTAGTTAAAAGGCGCCCTCCCATACACCATATAAAACGTGAGACTTGGCGCACTCAGCAATGAGGGGACGATATGGCCAGTCCTAGCTGGATACACACTGCTTCCTGGTATCAACAATATATTGTATTGTATTGTATTGTATTGTAAGGGGTGCTTGTAAAGCGCACTGATACCATGGGTTTCCTGGCGCTGGTCGGATGCAGAGGGGACAGAGGGACTTAGCTAGATTGAGGGAAGAGCCATGTTTTTAAGGATTTAAAGAAAAGAATACGAGAATTAGAGGTTTTGAGAGAGAGAGGAAAGGAATTCCAAAGTTTAGGGGCCAGGTAAGCAAATCTCCGGCCTCCAGATCTGCAAAGTTTGATAGGGGGGATGGTCAGGAAGTGAAGGTGGGAGGATCTCAGATTGCGTGATGGACAGTAGGGCCTGATGAGGGATTTCAGAAAGGCGGGACAGGAACCAGATAAAGATTTGAAGGTGAGGCAGCCGATCTTAAAGGCTGCCCTCGAAGTGACAGGGAGCCAGTGCAGTTTGAAGAGGAGGGGTTTGGCAGATTGCCATTTCGGAATCCCAAGGGCCAATCTCGCTGCTTGATTTTGAACAGATTGCAGTCTGGAGAGAGGTGTTTTAGGCAGACCGTGATAAATGGAGTTCGAAAAATCCAAGCGGGAGAGGACGAGGGCCATGATGACTTGCAGGAGGGCATCAGGAGTAAGGAGATAAGCCACCTTCCTGATACTGCACAGCTGGTGCATGCAGGGGGAGACCACCGTTCCCACCTGAGAACCAAGGGATAGCCCGGAGTCAATAGTGACCCCGAGACTCTTCACCGAGGCCACGGGGATGGGAGGGGGGCCAAGTTCTGCCAGGCAAAAGTGCGGACCCCAGTGGGTAGAGCTCCGGCCAGGGAGGAGGAGCTCCGTCTTTCCGGGGTTCAATTTAAGCTGGTTTTGACACATCCACTAAAGGATGTGGGACATAGCTGCCTGGAAATTAGGAATAGCAGAAGAGTAGTTGAGAGGAAAGATGAGTTGCAGGTCGTCCGCGTAGTTGAAAACGGTGACGTCCCACTGCCTCAAAGAAAAAGAAGGGGTCGAAGATAAAGATTAAAGAGAAGAGGGGATAAGGAGGAGCCCTGGGGGACTCCACAGGGCGAATGCTCCCTAGGAGCTCTGAAGGTGCCCAGGCTGAGGGTCTGAGACCTCCCGGTCAGGAAGGATTTGACCCATGCCAGCGCCAGGCCCTGGATGCCAGCCTGCTCGACACGGTGGAGGAGGATGTTATGGTCCACCGTGTCGAAAGCGGCTGACAGGTCTAATAATACCAAGGCCTGGGGAGTACCCTTGTCAGCGCCGTCTCTCAAGGCATCCAGCACGGCCAAGATCACAGTCTCCGTGGAGTGGCCGGGTCTAAAGCCGGCCTGGGTGGCCTCGAGAAAGTTGGAGCTTTCGATGAACTGTGAGAGACAGGCGGTGATGTGGGCTTCCAGGATTTTAGAGAACAAGGGCAAGAGGGAGATGGGGCGATAGTTCGCCGGAGCGGCGGGGTCAGCTCCAGGTTTCTTCAATAGAGGCACCAACACGGCCTCCTTGAAGGAGCTGGGCACCGTACCGGAAGAGAGAGAGGAGTTCAGCAAGGGAAGGATGCAGTCGGGTAGAGAATGGCAGATGTCCCGGAGTATGGAAGGGGGACAGCAGTCGTCTGGAGATCCAGACTTAGTACGGGTGGCCAGTGTAGTCAGGGATGTGGGATCTAGAGGAGGGAACTGTGTGAAAGAAAGGGCATTGTGGGGGGGAGAGACGGATCCAGCGCCAGGGAGGGTGACCGGGATGGTGTCCTTAATCAACACAATTTTCTGAATAAAAAAAGTACTAAGCTCATTACAAGATTCCTGTGTGGGGGCCTGAGTCGGGAGCGTCCTGGGATCGGAGGTGAATTCACTTTAAAAATCTCTTTGGACTTGCAGGGGGCTGATAAGATTTTTTCTGAGGCGTAAACTTTTTTGGCTGCGGAGATGTCTGTTTTATACTTATTGCGAGCGGCCACATAGACGTCTCTGCTTGACGAGCAATAGTCTCTCCTCCACTTGCGCTCTAGTTGGTTAGTTCCAATTGAAGGGTTTTAAGTTGGGGGGTGAACCATTTGTGGGAATTGCTATGTCGGGATCGGGGAACTTAGTTAGGGGGGCGAAGATATCGCTGGCTGTCGTAAGCCAGTCAGAAATATGCCCATAAAGCTCGTTGGTACCGATATCATTGGGAAGCAGGGGGCGGGTTTGAGACAGGTGAGATAGCAATTTAGAGGAATCGGCGGCTCTCCACTTACGGGCGGAGCCGCCCTTCCGTGGGGGGATCCTAATCTGGCCGACAGCCGAGATTGTGGTGTCGATCAAAAAATGATCAGACCACACACAAGGTGTTATGAGCGGACAGGAGGACTTAACCCCGTGGGCCCAAATGTGATCAAGGATGTGGCCGCCACTGTGGGTGGCGGACCTGACTAATTGAGTGAAGTTCAGGCTCAAAAGAGCCTCGAACAGTTCGGAGGCATGCGGACCAGCGTCCTCGTGCTGGAACCAGTAGTTGAAGTCACCGATAATGACAATGCGGGGGGAGGAGGTGGCGAGATTAGTCAGCTGTTCGATGAAAGATGAGGGGAAGGACGGCATGGGGTGGGGGGTCGGTAGAGTACCATGAGGGTAACTGCACCCACCTCAGTCCCAAGACTGAGAACCAGGTTGTCCACTTCAGGGAGAGTCATGGAAGCGGAGGCGATAATCTTAAGATCCTTACGTATTACCGCTGCCACCCCTCCCCCGGAGCGGCCCCCCGGACGGTTGGTGTTCAACAGAAAGTAATCTGGGGGTAACGCTGCCAGGATATCAGGAAGGGAATCATCGGTGAGCCAGGTCTCAGATAGTAGGAGAACGTCTGGCCTCTCAGTCATGAGTAGATGAAAGATATTGGCTTGATGCCTGACCAAAGAGCGAGTATTTAGGTATAGTACACGGATCTGCGACTCGGCAAGAGCAGGTGCAATGAGTGGTAACGCCGGCCCCAGATGGGGGGGGGGGAGTTTCCTGCAATTCCAAGTGACGAGATCCGAGTCCAGGTATCGGGTGATAGGGGGCTAGCAGAGGCTTGTAGGCTCATAAGAACAGAGGGAGGGTAAAATATTGCAGTAGCAGCATCCCTGGCCCCTGGGCCCGTCCGGCCGCGGACGGGCGCAGACGGGCTGGACTTAGGCGCTTCCTGGTATCAACAATATATCCCTAACAGAATATGTTCCCTCTTGACCTATAAAACTTTAGCGGTATATATCCAATACTTTCATTCTATTGTTTTCATACATAAGGGCAAACAACAAAAAAAGATTTTTTATAACTTTCTCATTTTATTATTTTTTCTTTTTTAGTTATATTTCTTAGTACAAAAGTTTTTTTTCCATTTATCGTTTTATCACATCAGTTAATATACTTTATCAAAAAAACACATAGTATAAAACACATCATTTTCTAATCTCATCAGTAAAAAAAAAACTATTTACTGCAGGGGAAACGATATACAAAACAATCAACACTCTCACATGTACATACATCCCTTATTTAACATGCATACTACATTCATTCTTGATTCTGCGTCTGAGGGATCGCAGGTGGGAATGCAAATTAATACGCAAGGTCGACGCGTTTCGGCAGTGTAGACCGCCTTCCTCAGGACCTGTCTGCAGAATACTCAAACACAAACAATAGTTTTATGGCCCCTGCATGGTTGAAAATCTGTAAAGATAAATGACATACATTGTTTTATTTATTCTAATATTTTTTACATTATTCTCAGTTTATGTTGCCCTATGTATGACCAAAAAGACATAATTCATTTACATTTTAAAGTCACTTAGATTCTCTTGTGGTTGGACCTGAACAAAGCAGTAGGAACACATGCGCACGACTCTCATGTGTGACACAAAACCATATCTTATGAGTTTTCCTAGGGTTAGGTACGTCTAAGAACTCTAGTATTAATATCAGAGAAGACTTTTGAGAAAAGGATTTACTATCCTATCCACATTTTATGTTCAAGTGACAAACATTTTTTACCAAGTCTAGGGTGATATCAAAAGATAGGTATAATTTGACTGTTTCAAAACTTGTTCGCATTAGATACATTTTTTTATGATATGACAGATCTCATATTGTGTACCTGTTAATCTGGGAAAAGGATTCCTGTCAAGTTGCAAGTATTGACTTCTGGAATTTATGTAGGTAGTACTTCCTGTATAGAATTAGGAACAGAAGCTATCATTGTTCTGTGATCTCAAAGAAAATATTTTCTAAGGTAAATATTAGGTAAAGACTTACCTATTTTATCAGTTATAGTTATCTTCTAATTGTTGGTGCCAAGGCTTGTTAATTGTGGATCAAATTTTAAAACTGCAAAGACCACAAAAAAGAGAACAAACCCTTTACTCTTTCGTGTTTGATGTGGTTAAAAATGTGTATAAATTATTAATACGGTCCCTATATTACTAACCTAAATGTCACACTCACTGGGACTTGAAACATGCAAACACACTCCTTGTGTTAATGAACGTCAGAAAGCCGCTGAGTTGTAGTGCTTCAGGCCGATATATGTCTGTAAAGAAGTTTAACAAAGGCATGGATTTAATCTAATGCGCTTTTTCGTTGTCGATGTTTCAAAAAATATATAGCGGGTGTGCTGGAATTTACCTTATTAGTAAATCTAGCGCGTTTCTCTTAAAATCAGATCATTGGCTGTAGCGCATTCAGGCGATGTGAGGCAGAGCTCATCCTTGCACAACTTTAGTTGCTCTGGAGAAAAAATAGAAAATAGCGTCCTCGTCAAGACTAGTGTCTCGTGTATGCTTGACATTTGTCAAATGCTCTAGAGGGTTATTAGGTTAAATCCATATCATAAAAAAATGTATCTAATGCGAACAAGTTTTGAAACAGTCAAATTATACCTATCTTTTGATATCACCCTAGACTTGGTAAAAAATGTTTGTCACTTGAACATAAAATGTGGATAGGATAGTAAATCCTTTTCTCAAAAGTCTTCTCTGATATTAATACTAGAGTTCTTAGACGTACCTAACCCTAGGAAAACTCATAAGATATGGTTTTGTGTCACACATGAGAGTCGTGCGCATGTGTTCCTACTGCTTTGTTCAGGTCCAACCACAAGAGAATCTAAGTGACTTTAAAATGTAAATGAATTATGTCTTTTTGGTCATACATAGGGCAACATAAACTGAGAATAATGTAAAAAATATTAGAATAAATAAAACAATGTATGTCATTTATCTTTACAGATTTTCAACCATGCAGGGGCCATAAAACTATTGTTTGTGTTTGAGTATTCTGCAGACAGGTCCTGAGGAAGGCGGTCTACACTGCCGAAACGCGTCGACCTTGCGTATTAATTTGCATTCCCACCTGCGATCCCTCAGACGCAGAATCAAGAATGAATGTAGTATGCATGTTAAATAAGGGATGTATGTACATGTGAGAGTGTTGATTGTTTTGTATATCGTTTCCCCTGCAGTAAATAGTTTTTTTTTTACTGATGAGATTAGAAAATGATGTGTTTTATACTATGTGTTTTTTTGATAAAGTATATTAACTGATGTGATAAAACGATAAATGGAAAAAAAACTTTTGTACTAAGAAATATAACTAAAAAAGAAAAAATAATAAAATGAGAAAGTTATAAAAAATCTTTTTTTGTTGTTTGCCCTTATGTATGAAAACAATAGAATGAAAGTATTGGATATATACCGCTAAAGTTTTATAGGTCAAGAGGGAACATATTCTGTTAGTGTTTTGCTTTTCCTCTCTTTCCCTGACCTTAAAGTAACAAATAGAGGGGGTCCCAATCTCATGTTAATCAACAATATATCCGCCACTAAGATTCCAGGATTACACAGTAACCTAGTAACAATAAAAAGATACCTTACACAGTTCGTGATGCGAACATTAATACTTATTCCTGAGCAAGCTGTTCAAGCTGCACCATCGCTATTCGTTATATCAGGCATTAGTCCACAAACACCGAATGCAGTTATGGGTAAGGTTCCCATAAAGTGGGAAGAAATTCCATTTTGGATTGCACAGAAAATAAATCAGCTTGAAGCATTATTTTCCCATAAGGGCCTGCAGTAGAAACAGAGAATATTAACAATTTTCTTGCTGATTGGTATGGCTTCGCCAGTGGAGGACTGCCCAAGGTACGCCGTCTCTGGCTGTTCTGCCTGAAGTGCTGAAACAGATCCAGAATGAGTATGGGGCTGCATCTGCCCTAGACCTGGGGATGAAGCTGATGGACAACGATGCTGCAGTATCCGCCATAATGCTGAATAACATTAAAGGAGAAGCAGCAGCATTAGCTATACGCCAACGCCCGAGTGATTTGACTCTCGCACAGCAAGAGCTCGAATTACCTGAAATTAACTAAGAAACCTATGCTACGCTGGGGAGAGATAATTTGGGAGCCACACCTGGGAAACCACAGTTGAAGAGTAATTCTGACAAGAAGAACTCTAAGCATCAGATGCTTCGACAAAGAAGTGGGATAATAAGAAAAGCAAGGATAAAACAAAATCACGGGGTGGGTCTCCTACACAGGAATACACTGAAAAACATTATAACTTGTGAACGGTGAATGTTAGACCACCTGACAGGTACCAGGATACTGATAAATGTTCGTCTTGTTCGTTCCAGGATTCAACCGATAAAACATTCAGAGAGAAGGACAGTCAAAGCGCAGATCGGAAGAGCACGTGAAAGTAAAGAAGGACTTACAATGCTTGCATGACTACATTATAAGCATTAAAAAAAACGAAAACATCAAAACCTCAATTCAAAACAAGCATTTGCAATGCGCCGGGACGCTCTTTGGAGCAGCTGAGCGCTCTACAAAACAAATAGTAACATAACATAACAATGCAATAGGTCTCACAGTTGTTAGAGTTTGAGCCATTGGTATTGTAATTGGCAATGCCTTTTATTTACGTTTTATAAACAACACATAAATAAAAGGCATTGCCATTTACAATGGCAATGGCTCAAACTCTAACAACTGCGAGACCTATTGCATTGCAAATGCTTGTTCTGACAGAAACTAGTTGTTCGTAAAGTACCTCTATGTGACCACAAGATGTCGCCATTCCCCTATCTATTTTCTAAATGTTATCCTATTATTATTAGTTAATTATTTTCGTTACGGAGAAGGGCGTACAAATGTGAGGAAGCGGAAATGTGAGCAAACATTTTTTAATGTAAATGAGATATTTATTTTTTAGGCATTTTAAACGCAATTCGTGTATCAAATTTTTTGCTAGCACCATAGTTTAGACGCGCGAGAAGATATTTTGTTTGGTGGTAAGGTATGAAAGCTGCTGCCCGACAATGTAGTTTGTGGCTGAATGGTGTTGGCAGCCTGCGGTGTTACACCCTGTTCGTTGTCGGCCTGAATATTCAAAGACAATTTTGAATTGTATTAAAAAGTAACGACCAATACATTACAAATGTAAAAAAAAACAAGCTGAGCTGTTTATCTCTTTCTTACAGTTATGTGTGCGTTGAGGATGGGGGGTGGGTGTTTGCATGTCGAGTGCCCCGAAAAACAACAAGCTCTTGGCATTGCTGTGGGGGGGCGGGGCGGGAGCGCAATAGGCGGGGGAGAAGCAGCCTTTGATGTGCGAGCGAGTGGGAGGGAACATCATAGAGGGTGTGATTAAGAAGTGAGCTCAAGCGCGCGCTGGGGAAGCGCCGCGCTTGAGTAACTCACATGCATTGGGGACAATCAAGAGCTGTTTTGCCTACTATACTCTCGGAGAACAACTCATGCGCGTTGGTTCAGCGAGACCTAAAGAAGAAGGTAACCGGACTTAATATCAGGCATGCCTTGGACATTGAGCACTCTGCTTCTGAATGGGGAATGGGCATTGACAATGCTAAACAGCACAGCAGAACCCATGATAGTTCGCCAGAACCTGATGGATTGTCTGGTGGGAGTAGCGCTGAATGAGTACCTCATGATGGGAACACCAGATACCAGGATAAAATTCCACATCATCGATATGAAGTGCAACTACAGTTGGAAGGGGAAGGTTTATCATTGTCCTCTTTTGGGAGGAACTCACTCAAGGTTACAATATTCTTCTGGCTAAAAATGATTGTCTGCCTGATTTCGTAATGGATTGCCCAAACGGGGAAATTGCAATTTTACCAGCTTTTTCCGATCTCGTACTAGAATCAATTAAACATTCATACACCCAGGAGTAGGTTTTAGTGCTAGCTTCTGCGTTACACCTCAACCATGTGGGGTGGGATGTCAGTTCCCCTTATCATCCCATGGAGGTCACCGCCACAACCTCAAATACAAAATCCAATAACAAGCATTTGCAATGCAATAGGTCTCGCATTAGGAAAGTTTGAGCTATTGGTATTGTAAATTACACATTTTTTATTTCTGTGTTGGTTTTGAAAATTGCGAAATTAATAGCTTTGTCATTTACAATGCCAGTAGTTATAACTTTCGCAAATGCGACACCTATAGCATTTGTAATGCAATATGTGTTGTATTTACGTGACTTAGATGTATTGCTATTACAAATAACAATGGCTTTTATTTTTTTAAATAATTAATAATTAAATAAAAGTTATTGTAACTTAGCTTAAACCTTTGTAAATAACTTTTGTGAAGATTATGTTCAGTGTATTTTATTGTGACGAAAATCCAAGAACAGATATAAACTATTAAAATCTTTTTTGGGACATTTGTAATAAAGCTTGAAACATTGAGAGAACATATTTGAACCACTTGTTGTTGAATGGTGGTGCTGAGTGATGCTGTGGCAGTACATAGTGATGTTCTGGTGCCCCTGAGTGATGCTGTGGTGGTGCTGAATGATGCTGTGGTGATGCGATAGAGTGAGTGCGATAGATAGATAGAGTGAGTGAGTGCAACAGATAAATAGAGTGAGTGAGTGCGATAGAGTGAGTGAGTGCGATAGATAGTTAGAGTGAGTGAGTGCGATAGATAGAGAGAGTGCGATAGATAGAGAGAGAGAGTGCGATAGATAGAGAGAGAGCGCGATAGAGAGAGAGCGATAGAGAGAGATAGAGAGAGAGAGCGAACGATAGATAGAGAGTGCGATAGATAGAGAGAGAGTGCGATAGAGAGAGAGTGCGATAGATAGATAGAGAGAGAGTGCGATAGATAGAGAGAGTGTGATAGATAGAGTGGGATAGAGAGAGAGAGAGTGTGCGAAAGAGAGAGAGAGTGCGATAGAGAGTGTGCGATAGAGAGAGCGCGATAGAGAGAGAGAGGGCGATAGAGAGAGAGAGAGAGAGAGAGAGAGAGAGGGCGATAGAGGGAGAGAGAGACAGAGAGAGAGGGCGAGAGAGAGAGGGCGAGAGAGATCGTTAGAAAGAGAGCGATAGAGAGAGAGAGTGGGCGATATAGAGAGAGAGGGCGAGAGAGAGGGCAATAGAGAGAGAGAGGGCGATAGAGAGAGAGAGGGAGAGAGAGGGGGCAATAGAGAGAGAGAGGGCGAGAGAGAGAGAGAGAGGGAGAGAGAGAGGGTGATAGAGTGAGAGAGGGCGATAGAGAGAGAGAGGGAGGGCGATAGAGAGAGGGCGATAGAGAGAGAGATTGCGATAGAGAGAGAGAGAGGGCGATAGAGAGAGAGAGAGGGTGATAGAGAGAGAGAGAGGGTGATAGAGAGAGAGAGAGAGGGCGATAGAGAGAGAGATTGCGATAGAGAGAGAGAGAGGGCGATAGAGAGAGAGAGAGGGTGATAGAGAGAGAGAGAGAGAGAGGGCGATAGAGAGAGAGAGAGAGGGGGCGATAGTGAGGAAATATAAATTCTGGTCAAGTTGTGTTCCCTAGCGTGTACCCCACCGTCTCCATGTACGAGTTAAAGTGCATGTAACTTCCCTCCTGTACCAGCTATGAAGACGCAAATACATTTGCGTCCAACGTCAACATGTCCTCTTTCAGACCCACCCTGAATGGGTTGGATAGCCCGTTCCTAAGTATACTATGCCAACGTCTTTTTGTAGTGTACTCTACATGTTTTTCAGCTCTGGCAAAGTAGGCCCAGAATATCTGCCATCGAGCCTTTTCTCCCTTCTGACTCTGGGAGCCTCAGGCCAGGCTGCCCAGGCTGCCCCCGTACCCGTGAACTCTGCCTTACTTCTAGCGCGGCCCAGCGCGTTCAGCTCAGCCTGCTGCCTGCCAAGATTGACTATAACCTTCGAGTTATCTGTTCCGCTCCTCGAAAATACATTCCTGCCTGCTAGCTTCAGTAAACATCCTCCTCAGCTGCAGGGCCAAAGGGCCGACCTGTCTCCGTGCAAGTAATTCATAGCTTCTGTTGCCATGCTCCCATGGAAGGCCCATGCCCCACGCTTCTCATACAGACACTCAGGCGCTTATACACGCACTCACAGTCAGTATAAAATAGCTTCTGCCCTAGAGACCTTTCTGCCCAGATAGCTCAGTTCCTAAACACCAGATATCAGATATGATAGAAGCACAAGTTGATCTGACATGCCAGACTTCTGTCTCTTTCCGTCAGTGCAAATGTCAAGCCCCCTGCACCCTCCAGTTTCACGTCCATCACACGTCATGCAGCTGCGCGCGCATCCAAGCTTCCGATTTCTGCTGACATTGCAACATTTCTGCTTAGTGCCACCCCTTTTGTGACACCTATCTGTGACGTTTCCAGCACACGCCTAGTCCACGCCTTCTGATTACGTATTAGTAACACGTGGCTACTGTTATCTTGTCTTCTCTCAGCTGTTACGCCTACTGTACTGTTTTCCATGACATGAATTAAGTATATAAGCTATGTACTGTCAATAAAATGTAGCGCGCTCTCTCTATCCCTTCTTCCACCCCTGTGGTGGGAAGAATATGATATCCTGGTCTAGACCATTCCTTTTAAAGGAATAAAACCCCTAAGAACTCTAACACCACGGACTCTGTTTTCTTTCTTTCCGATTGAGTTATTATTGATTAAGTACTTACCTGCATAGAAATTTCGACGGTAAATTATATATTTACATCAATAGAGAGAGAGAAAGAGGGCGATAGAGAGAGAGAGAGAGGGCGATAGAGAGAGAGAGGGGGCGATAGAGAGAGAGAGGGGGCGATAGAGAGAGATAGAGAGAGAGAGAGGGCGATAGAGAGAGAGAGGTCGATAGAGAGAGAGAGGGCGATAGAGAGAGAGAGGGCGATAGAGAGAGAGAGGGCGATAGATAGAGAGAGAGAGGGCGAATGTGTCATAAAGGGGGGGGACTAAACGTGGTTGCCACGTGTTTGTATCAAAATGTTTACGTTAAAAATGATATACGGATGCAGCAGTTACGTGAGTGCTGTTTTTTAAACAACAAACCTTTCAGTTGAGTAATGCATGTTAGTATTATTTATGAAAGGGACAAAAAATGAATACATTAAAAGGTACATTTTAAAGCAACTTTGTCATGCAACAGAAACAGTTTTTAGGTGACTGTGAAAATGCACACAGGCTTTGTGCTATCAAAGTGAAAGGAGACAATGGGTAAATGTGAGCCGACCCGATTCTGTGTGCCCTGGTGGATGGAAGCAAAAAGTCCAGAAGGCAGCTTTCTGACCAGAAACGTGTGCGTGTGGTGCGAGTGTATTTTTTTATTTTTGTTTAGAAGAAAAACAACTTAGCAGCTTTAGCAGGCTCAAAGGTTAGACCAAAATGGGTAACAGATGACACAAGAGAGAGGTTAAACTGAAGGAGGGCAGGTGTGCGCGCCGTAGGCATGCGCAGTTTTCTTCACAGTTCACTTAACAGGGCCCTTTTATCTGTAGGTGCTACAGCAGTCTTTCTTCAAGGTGTCTCCAGAAAACCTCAATCTGAGACCTTTTCTCGGGAGGACAGATGACTCCTTTCCCAGCTTGTCTGGAGGGAGTTGTTTTGCCTCTCCTAGGCTCTGTCAAAAGGAACCCTTGAAGACAGAAAGGAGAAAAAAACGCGAACAACTACAAAGGCAGATAAAACCCTGCCATCTAATTAAAATTCCCGACTTCCACATAGCTCCAACACCCACACACACCTCACCGGCAGGAGCTGTAGCTGGGAGGTGGGAAGTGGGCGGGAGAGAGTGCAGACCTAGAAAAGCTCACTGCATCCCTCTCTTCCTTGGATTTTAACTTAGGGAATATTGAGAAAGCAAAACAGTATTTGTGATGGAACACGGATGAAAAAGGTGCGCAGGACACACACAGTATCTGTGATAAAAGAACAAGCTGCAAAAAATACATAGAAACTGCAACACAAAGGCTGGGGCTGCGGAGAGAACACACGCAAGACCAGGGTCGGCGAGCCTGGGACCAGGATGCCAATCTTCTGAGGCGTGGAACGCAGGCGAGAGAGGCGGGCTCTACTTTGATAGACAGGAGCCTTCGAAGTTCCGGAAGATTCCCCGCCTCTGTAGCAGGCTAGCGGTGACGTAGCTCCGGAGCGCGGCACCTCGGAGGCAGAGGGAGCCCACAAGAAAGCAGGGATTCCGGGAGTGATGGAGCCCGGTGAGTGGGGGCGGTGAGTGGGGCGGGAGTGGGTGTGTGTGCGCGTGTGTAGCTGTGCGTGTGTCTGTATATGTGTGGCTGTGTGTCTGTTAGCTGTGCGTGTGTATATGTGGTTCTGTGTGCGTGCGCCCTGCTGCATTGTGCCTGCGTGGGTGTATGTATGTGTGTGTGTGTGCGCATGCGTGAGTGTGGCTATGTGTGCGCGCGATTGAGAGCGGCGAGAGGCTGTCTTGATGTGAATCTGACACAGGGGATGTGCACGGCGCCGGCCTGGGCGTGCGCGCCCACGAGGTGAAATCGCCGCGTGCACATCCCCTGTCCTACATTGCCGGCGAGCCCACAACAATAGGTCTTTCGCTGGTAACACCAGCGAGAACTAAAAAATGAAGTTACACAACAAGTTAGGGAAATCCTAAGACATCTTGAGTAACAAGGAGCAAAAGAAAATTGGACCTCTTCCATTAATAATCCTTTATTTCCAGTCATAAAACCACATTATTCATACTGTCTAGGTTTAGATTATACACATTTGAACACAGCTACTCGCACATTTGCAGTACAAAATGCACACAGTAATGAATAACATTGTCCAGAAGAAATATAAAATAACGCTAGATATCTCTAATAGATATTTCTGCCACAATATAGCGCCTAAAAGAAGATATCTGACAGCAATCAGCGTGTTAGGTTTTCAGAAATAATTCTGCAGTTTGCTTCACTGGTACAAGATTAGCCCTGGGCTGTTCTCAGCCAGAGTTACACAACTACTTGGAAACTTTGATGATCAGGCATTGTCCTATGTCAATTACATATATTTGACGGACGATGACCTCATGGAACACTTGACCAGAATAGACCGCATAATCCAGGGGGTTTGTTAACATGGGTTATAAATTACATTTCAAAAAATCAAAAATCGCCTACCTCAATGTCCTATTTCTGGGATACAAATTGTGTAGTGAAGGCAAAAGCCTTGCGACACACTTTTGGAAAAAATGTGCGTTGCTCCAAACTCCAGCGACTTTGAAAAGATTGCAATGCATGTTAGGATTTTAGTATTTCCAAATTTTGGCAGAACATACATTCCTGACTACGCAGAACAGGTATAACCATTCTACGACGTGATACGTCCAGAATTTTCAATCACGCACTGGACGCAGGAACATACAGAAATATCACGTTGCGTACAAGCTGAAGCGCTATATAAATACAATTACAATACAATACATGATAGCTTCCAAACACCTACACACATGTGTAAACAGGACAAACCTAGTGATCTGGATAATCGCGGGTACATCAGGATACACATATGTAACGTTCAATGAAGGTGACACAGTATCAATTGCATATAAATCAAATTTATATACGAATACTAAAATGTATTTTGCACCTACCGAAAAAATACTGATAGCAGTAGAGACGGCTTTACTGAGAGAACAAGCCCTGACTCAAAAGAAACGCATAAGTGTCATGACCCCAGTACCGACACCAGAGACTGTTACGAGAGCAAGCGTTCCAAACGCTAAAGATCTACATCTACAATGGATACAATTGGCTAACTCGCTCACTGCAGTCCAAACAAGAATAACCACTACCTAATAAAATAATGCATCTAAATAGTTATGATTTACACTGATGGTTCTGTTCAGCCTGCTGTAGGGAAAAAGCATCAATACTCAGCGGCGTGCGCAGTAGTAAAAGGGCATATGCATGATGGAGAATTCTGTCCTGAGAAAACCTATGCACAGAGCAGCTGGCAGAATTGAAGGTTCTGGTACTGGTACTACAGAATACGGATGCTGGATTCCCCGCACTTATAGTGTGTAACTCGTATTATTGTGTGCAGTCATATAATGAATACTTGCATTTTTGGAGTCAGAATGGATTCAATACTGCTTGCCTTGGGTTCATGTCATTCACACACTGAGCCACCAACGTGTTGGTGTTCATGTTGCAGGGATTTCCATTGCTGATGCAGCTGCTAAAGTGACAATTTGCACTGCCACGGTTGCGGCATTCACTCATTCTAGTACGAGGATACAAAGAGACATCATGGTGGCCGTCAATGCTGCTCCCAATGAAACACATCTGCCGAAAGGCTTTCCACTAGAGTACTTCTACAAGTTAGATGCACAAATTACACTTTATGCTCAGATTTTGGAGTGGGTTATAGAATAATACCAAACAGTGATCGCAGAATGGGGTTAATTCTAGCTGCACATGAGGGTCTGGCTTCTGCACATGCAGGGGTGGCTGCTACAATTTCATTACTGCAGCAACGCTATTGGAGGGCAGGTCTTTATAAACAGACCAAGGACTTTGTCCTCAGATGTGACACCTGCCACCATATGAAGGGCACCACAGTGGCATGTCCACCACAGACGCCTCTACTAATTTTAAACAAGCCAGTGGCTGGTGATTATCCAGACCATTGCGGCCCACTATCATCAGACGGATCTTATAGCTATATCTTGGTGGCAGTGGTTTCCTGCTTTCAATTCCTGTAGGTATGGCCACAACGATCAGCTGATGCCCAAACTGTTATAAAGGATCTGCGAGTCTTGATCGGGACATACGCAGTTGGCACATTACATTCCGAGCAAGGTACGGTGTTTAGCTCTCGGGCTTACAAAGAGGCCATGGGAAGTTTGGATGTGACCCTGCTTTTCTTGTCTCCACATCATCGAGAGGGCAATGAGGTAGTGGAGAGGAAAAACAGTGACTTAAAGCAGTCTTTAACAACAAGGATCCTAAACTCAGGTCGTAGTTAGGTCCATCTCCTAAATTGGGTCCAGAGGGCTTTGAATAACATGTCAAGAACATCCCTGGGTGGTCGGACTCCATATTAAATCCTGTTTGGGGTTAAGATGTGGGTCCTAGACCTTGACAATGCCAGCACAGTGACAGCGAAAACAGCATTTGACAACAATGAAAATGTGGCTGTTTTACAGGAACTGAATGACTTCCAGGACGAACAAAGCTACGCCCAGGTAAAACGCACCGCAACTGGAGAAGTGAAGGTAGTTTCAGCAAGGCCTGGATGGACCCCGAAGGTTGGGGATCTGGTCAGGGAAACTAATGTAGACAAGAAAGAGTTTGGGCCTCCTACAGAGAGCCTGTGCTTGTATGAGAACTGTACTTCTTCCGCCACTTTCTGGCCATCAAGACAAAAGGTTAGTCTCCATTGATCTGATCAAACCACACTATGTGGTCCCTAGGGTGGCTACCAGTCTTCTCTCGCTACCGTACAGGAGGTTCAGATGGAAGCTTTAATAATCAATGAAGCTTGTTGTCTCCAACAAGAGATAAAAATAAACAAAAACAAAGTATGTCTTCTACTTGTTGCAAAAACGACGACAACTCTACAGTCAACAAGTACAGAAACACAGATTTCAATTCAGAATCGTGAAAAGAACAAGGTCTACGTCAACATACTACAGATCGAGTCTTCATCAAGTTCAACACAACATGCTGAGCTGCCAAGGATAGACCGGATGGCTTCTGGCTACTTCATCGACTTCTCCTGTGACACCTCAGAGCTACCTCCGCCTTCACCCCATCCACCATTTGAACTCAAAGTATGTGTTGTCTATCTTTGGCTGAAAAGAGCATACTTTGTCTTGCCATCGTTACACCTCTGGATTACAATTTACATCACTTTTCCTGGTTCTTTGGATTGGTTTAGTGACAGTGTTCTTTCTCCTTCTGAATGGACATTTCTTCTCAGAACGCTCTGCAGATTAAATGGTAAACTTGATTCTGAAACCACACACATCATCACACAGTGAGCTAAGAGACCTTTCCCTGGTGAATATTTCAGTCTTTTCAATTCCGGGTTGGATTGTATGGGATAAAGTATCATTTGATGTGTATAGTGCCACTGAACTTTTGCAAATTACACATTATTATTTTGCGATTTGTAAAGCGCCTGGTGACCCGTAGGCATCCCCGCGCTATAAATCTGTGCAGACCAAGAGAGGGGGAGAGGGGAAAAACTATTTATTTAAAAAGTCATTAAATGACCCCTATCACTGTTTCTGAGGATTGGGGCATTGATACAGTGTATGAAATGCTTGATGATCTAGAGCATTCAACTTTGTTTTCTTCTGATGAGTTATATGATGGGACAGCTAACTATTTTGATGCCATCTTTCTTACATGGTACCATATGCATGAAGCTTTAGGCCCTGTTAAGTGTACATAAGAATCACCGCACAAGATGCTTGTACTTTTCCATTGTGCTCCAGTAAAACTGCTTTTGTAATACAAGGCATGCGCAAGAAAGATACGAGAACATAAGAAGATGCTAGCTTAGCCACAAAGTATTGCAGCATATCACATTTAGAAATATTTATGGTACGTGCTGGATTTTGCATATTGTTGCATGGAGAAGTACCACGGCTGATACATTGCATTACAGTGGAAAGTCCCAGAAGCTGCCTACTTGAGACACATGGTCAGCAACAGTGTATTTCGGACCGTAAATGGTAAAGTGCAGCCTAAGCGTGTGCTAATTGGTCAAGCAGCCCATGCTTAATTTGTGTTACGTGCATTATGATGCTGCATCCTCTTGTGGTTTGTGTCTATAAAAGCTGTCAGAAATGTCACATCTTTGGACACTCAGTGGATATACTGTGTCTCCGTGCTGCACCTATTTGTATTATCTTGTCATCTATATTAAATTTTCTCTATCATATGTGCTGATTGCTATTATTTCATTAAGGCTACCACACTAAGATGAGATGTTTTGTTTTCAACATCAGTCATCATTTTCTACACCAATGTAGTATTCCTCGTGAGTTTTTTTAACTTTACCCAATGGGAATATTATCCTAAACCACCACAGGTTAGTTCAAAAGCATTTGCACAGAAGTTTGATTATTTTTCTGGGTAGGACATCTCTGACCCGGCCTCTTTCTATTGTAGGCTTGCACCGTCCCCTACCAAGAAAAATATGTTAACAGACACTAAACTGGTTAACTATGCTTCTTTCCTTTCCTAGCTCTCTGTACAAGGGTTTGACTTTTGGAGGGACACAATAGATATGAAGTCTATCTGGGGGACTAAAGATTGGCAGGTTCAGGGAAAGGAGGCCGTATTTAGAGCCTGCCTAATACCACAGTAAATTATTTTCCTGCACAAAACTGTGCAACAAACGTGTCTTGGCCCGGCTAAACTAAAAGATCTGAACACACCACGGGTTTCCACTCTATCACGATTTGAGAAATGGCAACAATTAACATCATACAATGAGGACACCATGATGCGTAAGAGTAAGCATAACTCATCAGAACCCAATCGGAAGGGATAGTTAGTCTGACCATTAGACACAAACAGATGTCAGGCTCGATTCCTGGCTAACAGCAAGAGATTTACAGCAAAATATGTATGGCGTACAATGTATGCAGGCTGAACATTCGGGCTGATGACAGCTTACAGTGTTGGGAAAGGGAAACATCCACAAATACGTGGCCAAAGCCACGAGTTCCGGAATACCGCAAGCTGAACCACGCTTGCCCGAACAACGCATTCGCCTAAGCCACGCATATGCGTGGTTAAGGCACATGCGCTCTAGTGTTCGGGATGGGGACTAGGAACAGGAGCTGTGGAACGGGAAGCGGAAATGGACAGGTAAGTGAGGCTGGATTCCTGGCTACCAGCAAGAGATTTACAGCAAAATATGTCCGGCATACGATATGTGCAGACTGAACATTCGAGGCTGGTGACAACTTACAGTGTTGGGAAAGGGAAACATCCAGAATTACGCGGCCAGAGCCACACGTTCCAGAAGCCCACAAGCGTAACCAAGCATGCCCGACAAACACATTTGCCTAAACAACACTCAATCACTAAATCAATCACTAAATTTGTATAGCGCGCTACTCACCCGTGAGGGTCTCAAGGCGCTGAGGTGGGGGTGGGGGGGAACGCTATTGCTTGAATAGCCAGGTCTTGAGTTGTTTCCTGAAGGAGAGGTGATCCAGGGTCAGCCGTAGGTGAGCGGGGAGGGAGTTCCATGTCTTGGCTGCCAGGTAGGAGAAGGATCTTCCTCCGACAGTGGACTTCCGAATTCGTGGGACGGCGGCGAGGGCGAGGTTGGCGGATCGGAGCTAGCGGGTGGGTGTGTAGAAAGAGGCGGCTGTTGAGGTACTTCGGGCCCATGTCGTGGAGAGCCTTGTGTGCATGGGTGAGGAGTCTAAACGTGATCCTCTTGTTGACGGGAAGCCAGTGCAGGTCTTTCAGGTGGGCACAGATGTGGTTGCGGCGGGAGATGTCCTGGATAAGTCATGCTGAGGCGTTTTGAATGCGCTGGAGTCTTTTCTGGAGTTTGGCTGTGGTTCCTCCGTCTTTCTGGTTTCCGTGGGGATCCATCGGAAGATCTTTCGAAGCATGCGCTGGGTGTTGAAGCAGGATGATGAGAATGCGTTCACTTGCTTGGTCATCGTGAGTGAGGAGTCCAGGATGAAGCCCAGGTTGCGTGCGTGGTCCGTTGGTTTGGGTGCGCTGCCCAGGGCTGGGGGCCACCAGGAGTCGTCCCACGCGGAGGGGGATGGTCCAAGGATGAGGACTTCCGTCTTGTCTGAATTCAGTTTCAGACGGCTGATCTTAATCCATTCTGTGACGTTTCTCATTCCTTCCTGGAGGTTGGCTTTGGCGGAGTCAGGGTCGTTGGTGAGGGAGAGGATCAGCTGGGTGTCGTCGGCGTAGGAGATGATGTTGAGGTTGTGTCGGCGGGCGATGGCAGCGAGAGGGCTCATGTAGACGTTGAAGAGGTAGGGCTGAGTGAGGATCCTTGCGGGACGCCGCAGATGACTTCGGTGGCCGCGGAACGGAATGGGGGGAGGCGGACTCTCTGGGTTCTTCCGGCGAGAAATGAGATGATCCACTCCAGAGCCGCTCCTTGGATTCCTTTGTTGCTGAGGCGCTGTATCAGGGTGCGGTGGCAGACGGTGTCGAAGGCTGCTGAGAGGTCCAGGAGGATGAGGGCAGCCGTTTCTCCGTTGTCGAGCAGGGACCTGATGTCGTCGGTGGCTGCGATGTGGGCGGTCTCGGTGCTGTGGTTTGCTCGGAAGCCGGACTGTGAGGGGTCGAGGGATCCGTTGGTCTCGAGGAAGAGGCGGAGAGTTGTCTGTTGACGGCCCTCTCGATGACTTTGGCTGGAAAAGGGAGGAGCAAGATGGGGCAGAAGTTCTTCGGGTCCGCGGTGGGTTTCTTGAGGAGGGCGCTCAGCTCGGCATGTTTCCAGCTCTCCGGGAAGGTGGCGGATGCGGAGGAGCTGTTGATGATGTTCCGGAGTTGGGGTGCAATGATGGAGTCGGCTTTGTTAAAGATGTGGTGAGGGCAGGGGTTGGAGGGGGATCCGGAGTGGATGGTGTTCATCAGGCGGGTGGTGTCTTCGGTGTTGACAGGGGTCCAGGTGCAGAGGGTGGTGGTTGGGGGCGTTGGTTCAGTGATCGGGTGCGTGGTTTGTGTGTCGAAGCTGTTGTGAATGTCGGTGATCTTGCGGTGGAAGAACGAGGCGAGAGCGTCGCAGAGGTCTTGAGAGGGAGTGATGTCGTTGTTGCAGGCGCTGGGATTGGAGAGCTCTTTGACGATGCTGAAGAGCTCCTTGCTGTTGTGGGTGTTGTTGTCCGGTCTTTCTTTGAATGCTGTCTGGTCGTGGCGCCAGGCTTTCTCGAGGGTGCGGCAGGTTTTCTTGGAGTTTTTGAGGTCGGTAGTAAACCACGAGGCTTTCCTGCTGCCGGGTCTGCTGGGAGGGTTCTTCAGTGGTGCGAGTTTGTCGGCGCAGTCGGTGAGTCACAATGTGAGGTTGCCTCGTTGGGGTCAGTTGTGTTGGCAGGAGGGTTCTGGCTGAGGGAGGTGGTGAGCTGGTCGGCGGTGATCTTGCTCCAGCTTCTGCGGGGAACCTGTTGCGGGTGGTGGTGGGTCGTGGTTCTCCTGAAGTCGAAGTGGACGCAGCTGTGGTCTGTCCAGTGTAGTCCGGTTGAGTGGCTGAAGGAGATGTGCTTGCTGGAGGAGAAGACGGGGTCAAGCGTGTGGCCGGCGTAGTGGGTGGGGGTGTCCACCAGTTGCTTGAGTCCAAGGTTGGCGAGGTTCTCCAGCAGGGTGGTGGTGTTGCTGTCATTGTTGTCCAGGTGAAAGCTGAGGTCCCTTAGGAGGATGTAGTCTGAGGAGGTGAGAGCGTGCGGGCTGACGAAGTCTGGGATGGCTTCGCTGAATTGTGTGCGTGGTCCCGGGGGTCTGTAGATGAGGGTGCCTAGGAGGGCGCTGAGGAGGCGTTCATCCAGGTTTCCGTGAGGAAGGCGACGTCTGGTGATGTTGTGTCGAGGAGGTTCCAGAGTTCGACGGCGTGTCTGTGGACGGAGCGGGTGTTGAGCAGGATGCCCTTGAGGTGGTTGTTGCTGGTGCCTGGCCTTTCGGGTGCGGTGCAGGTCCGGAGGCAGGTGAACTTGCAGGCTTGGCAGGTGAAGGGTCCGTGGGTGCGTTTCGGGGTGGCTCGGTAGCAGGCGGGGTTCCGATCGGGTTTGAGTGCGGCGTTGTAAGTCCGTCGTGTTGGCTGGCATCGTTGGGGCCAGGGGTCCTGGCGCTGGGCGAGTTCCAGGCGCAGACGGGCGTAGATGGGCTTGCATTTGGCGCGCCTTCGGCGCACAATCAGCGCGCCCGCTGCGCGTGAGCGCTGCGCATACGCGCGGGTGCCATTTAAGGCCAAGTGGGAGGGAGGAGCAGCTGGGAGGCGGGAGCGGGGCGGTCAATGGGGACACAGAAAGGAAAAGGGGGTGGGGCCACGAGGGAGCAGCGGCGGGAAGCGGGGAGCAGAGGGGGGGTCACACAAGGGGAGCAGTGACAAAAGACAAGCGCAAAACAAACCTACTTACAGAAAAGAAGCACTAAACAGTCAATAATACAAAACAGTGAAAACTGGGCACAGAGGGGCAAAAACGGTGAAAACGGGCGAAAGAGCGAGCAGCAGCGAGGGGGCACCGAGGTCAGAGATGGACCTGTGGCGCTGGGGGAGAGACGCGCCTACAGCTGGTGGGCCGTGCGGCGTGGGTGTGTGCGTGGTTAAGGCAAATGCGCTCTAGTGTTCGGGATAGGGACTAGGAACAGGAGCAGTCGAACGGGAAGCGGAAACGGACAGGTAAGTGAGGCTGGGGCCGAGTCTGGAGTCGTTTTCGTAACGGGGGGGTGGTACCCGTCAGGGGTCGGTGGCACGTTTCTTAGGAGGAGGGGGTCAAGGTACTTTTAAGGAAGGGGCATGTTTTAGGGCTTAGATCGGGGTTCGCTATCGGGGGGTCGGTGGAAAGTTTTTAGGGCTCATGGAGGGGGTCAGGGTACTTTGAAGGAGGGGCAAGTTTTTAGGGCTCGGGGAAGGAAGAGGGGGCTGGGGTAGCTTCAAGGGCTGGATTTGAGGGAGTATTTAAGGAATGGGGCATTTTTAGGGCTAAGGGCAGGGAGCAGGTACAGGTTTGTAATTTAGGGCCTAGGGCAGGGTGGCAGGTAGGGGGTTTGCAATGTAAGGCTTAGGTGGGGGAGGGAAGTCGGAGTAGTGGCGAACTTAGAAGCCTATAAGACCTTGCCATTCATGCCTTTACCACGAAATTGCATGGTAAGGGAATACATGGTTAAGTCGCATTCGTGGTACAGGCTGCGTGTTAGAGGCATGCCAGGTTGAGCTTTGCATGCCTCTATCATACAACCGTTGGGAAGTTGTGCCTTTATTGGCAAAAAACCTCGACACTGTCTCAGGTACAACAGCACGTGTACCTTTTATCTGATGGCTTGGAACCACAGGACTTTTTATTAAGTTCTCAAAAACCACGTCCAAAACGCTTTCTTTCTGCCATCTATAATGAGATATGGAAAAAAATCTCAACAGGTGGCTTCTCAAAGATTGGACGAGATTGACAGGGCCAATCTATAACAGGCTCTTGCAGTAGTTGACAATGGTAGGGCTACCTTATCATCCAGAATACACTCTTTGGGTAACATTGTGTCGACAATAGATGTCATACAGCAAGACATGTCTGCCTTACAACATGGCCAGACCCAACTGAGGTCTATTCTATTGCAGAGCTGGACATTATAGACACAACGTTCTGGCCACATGCCGTGGCGACACATTAACTTCATGAATCTGTTTTCACCTTACAGAACAACAGATAGTTATGGCATGAAAGGAATCCGTTGTCACCGCTGCCATTCTCTCACAATGGCTCATGCCCATCTGGGTTCAAACTTCTATATGCCTCTAATGAACAAAATCTGCTACCCCAACGCAGATGGGGACCCATAAGCAAAAGGGACTGCTTTAGAAATGGAAGAATATAGTAAAGGAAGTTCAGCAACAAACGAGGTGTATCCAAATTCTAGGCCGGCTAAAGGAAATGGACCCTTTGTTATCTCTGCTGCCATGACCACTGGCCCCTTTGTGTACAAAGTACAGGCGATGTGCCAGTGGACCACAGCAACTGTACTACAGTGTTGCAGATGTCTATGAGAGGCCGAAGCAGCTTCCTTGCATCACGTCACACTTATTTTGTTTGTGGAACTAAGGGATACTACTTCCTACATCCAGTTTGGTCTGTTACCTGCTACATAGCCTTCCTTTTACCACCTGTGTTTTTAGCTCCCACAACCTACCATCAAGATTTGCAAATGTTCGATCACAATGCTGGTAGTAGGGGAAAACGTGCAATGGATGTCTCTGTAGTCGACCAGACAGAGGCCACATGAGAATAATATAGATTGGAGCATGCTGTATCATCGGATCCAGCTGTTGTGTCTTCAAACCGGACAATTCACCTTTTGTATATCCGGTAATTTCCAAAATGCATAAATTAGTCACTGAGATACATCAAGATTCAGGAACGTGGACTCGGGCTGGATGGTTTTGGAGTGTATTTTATGTATGGGGACTGAAAATATTGTCAGCCTTGTTCATAATTATAGCTATTGTCTTCTCTTGTTGTTTTTTTAATTTTTATTTTAATTATAATTTCACAGTGACATCACACATAAACCCATTACGGTTCATAAAGCATAAATAATCATACAGAAAAAACAAGGTACATTGGCGCGTACAAAAAATTTAAGAAAAGCAGCGTAAATCATGACAATAAATTACAGTTACAATACACACAGAGGAAGGGGAAAGAAACACACCAAAAACTAGGACTAAACAAAGAAAAATAAGATACTTCCTATCAATCAATTCCTATTCAATTCACTCTTTTTTAGAGATATTAAACTTATACAAATTGTACATTTTTGCTCGCCATTGTTGAAAAACAGGTGGATTTTCCTGTAACCATTCAGTTGCTATGCACAGACGGGCTACCGTCATAGAGAAAAAAACTAAATATTGTTGTTGATATAATACATCCAACAAACTGTTTGTAGAGATTTTGCCCAATAACATCATGGCAGGAGTAATAACTAAAGGCGTATTGATAACCAATGTCAAAAACGTTTCAATGTCTGCAATAAAGCTATGCAATTTAACACAACCAAAAAAAATATGTAAACTATCCGCATCATCCTCCCCGCACCGAAAACATTTGCCATCATACCCACCCCCCCCCCATTTTGCCATTCGTGCCGGGGTATAATATAAATCAAATAAGGTCTTAAAGAATTTAACTTTTAGATTTGCAGACATTAATGATTCTCTTGCCATGGTAAACATATCTTCAACTTCAATTTCAGCGTCCCCATAGACAGTAATCCACTTCAACCTAACTTTGTCAAGGTCCTCTGGCCTACCAAAGAGCAATATTAGATATAAGGTTCCAATTCTAACCTGCCTTCTTACCCCTTCAACTACCGCATTTGTTTGCATAGCAGCATTAGTGCGAGCTAAAAACAATCACAAATTTGTAAAAATTAAAAAAAATAGGATCAAGGAAAACAAAACTGGGTCATTAATTCATCAAATGATTTACAGATACAATTTCCCATATACAGATCACCCAAGCATCTAACCCCTTTCCTCTGCCAATCTAAAGAAATACCATCTGAGAATATACCTTGTAACACCATATAAGCCTTAAAAGGAGTGTAATATGTGGTCTTCTCCATTCCGACTGATTTGGAAATCCATTTCCATACTTTAAATGCACTAATCAGTACTTTAAAGCGAGTGCGTTTAAAGTAGGTCCCATCCATCTCAAAATAAACACTGCTTCGAAATTGGGCCTAATAAGATTTCAAAAATTGTAGGGGCAGTGGCAATATTAGCAGCCGTCTCCCCCGTTATCATTACCCTCATTTTTAACAGAAAGCATGTAACATAATAAAGAAAAAAATCGGGCACCACCATAACCCCTCTATCAAGAGGCAGTGTCATAAATTCAAATGCCCATCTAGGTCTCCCTGGGCTCCATATGAATTTGCCACAAATTGATTGTAAATGCTGTATTCTCTTTTTAGGTATTTCCAATGGTATTGACCGAAATAGATAGAGAGCTTTCGGTAATACATACATTTTAACAACATTACAGCGACCAATAATCGACAAATACAATTATTCCCACCAATACAGCGAAGTTTTAATTCTGGAGATCAACCCTTTCCAATTCACATCCAGCACTTCAGTCATGGTTGCTCTACTTTGTATCTCTAAATACGTAACTTCTTTTACAACCCGGTCATCCTGCCATACTAAGGTGTCCAAACATAAAATTTGTGTCTTTGATTCAGTGAGCTTATAGCCCGTTACCCTCCCAAACTCCTTAGCCAACCACTCTATTTCTGTAATAGCGAGTGCGGGATTCTCTGTAGCTACCGCTATGTCATCCGCATATGCGAAGACAGAAAAACAATAATCAAAAATTCGAAACGGTGGAATACGTGTGCTCTGCATTAATTGTTCAATAAAAGGATTAATATATAAAGCAAACAAAAGAGGGGAGCATGGCCTCCCCTGTCGAGTTCCCCGAGTTATACTCAAATAATCAGAAAGCATTCCCATGGCAGATATCTTAGCCTTGGGGGCTATATATAGCGACTGTATAGCAACAATACATTTCTGGCCAAACCCCATTTTATCCATAATCCGCCACATATAGCCCCACTGAACACGATCGAACGCTTTCTCTGCGTCCAATAAAATAAGCGCTAACTCTATTTTCAGATCCCGCAAGATCAAATAGGGTTATTACTTTATTTACGTGATCCACCGTTCCTTTCTTTGGAATGAAACCATGCTGATATTGACACTAAGGGCAGTATAACTCTGGACAACCAATTGGCCAAGATATTGGAATAGATTTTATTATCACTATTCAATAATGATATTGGGCGGTATGATCCAACCAAATCTGGGGCTTTACCCTTCTTACAGAATACCGCAATCGTGGCATCCGACCATGATTGAGGAGGATAACCCTCCTGTGCTAGCTGCATTACTTTAAGCAGCTCATCCTTAATAATATTAAAAAACTGCCTATAAACCTCCCCAGGAATTCTGTCTGGCACTGCCGCCTTACCTAACGCCAAGCTTTTCACAGCACTTTCCAATTCCACCATAGTAATCGGGGAATCCAGTTCTGCTAATTTAGAGGGGTCTAGTTGTTTCAAACCCTCATCAAACATTCCACTCCTGTCCCCTTCCCCCTCTACACTGCTCTGCTGCGTGTACAACTCAGAGTAAAACTGCTGAAAGATCTGAAGAATCTGATGAGGATCTGACTGCGAAACCCCTTTCACATCTTTCAATGCCTGAATATTTCTAGCCGACTCCTTCATCCGGAAACGTGCCGCCAGCCGTTTCCCAATGGTTTCACCAAACTCATGACTTTGCTTCTTGAATATTAAATATCTTCTAGCATTCTCTGTACTCCAAAAACCCAGAATATTAGCACGCTCCTTTGCCACCTTATTCTCTAATTCAGATATATGATCCGTGCGTATCGCAATCCCCAGAGGTTTCTGCCTCAGTCAGCAGCTCGTAAAGCATTGCCAATTCTTTTTTAAGTTTCCTTTGTTGCCATGAACTAAAACTAATACATTCACCCCGAAAACAAGCTTTAAAAGTATCCCACACTGTGCTAACATTTGCAGTCCCATTGTTCTTCCCAAAAAAAACCTGAATCCAACTATCCATGTGCTCCTTAAATTCCGTATTTAGACCTAATTTTCGATCAAATGTAAAATTAGACACTTAGGTCTACTAAAAGACCCAACTAATTCAAGCACAATTGGAGCGTGATCCGAAGTAATCCTTGGGAATACCCAAATTGTTGCCCCGCCCCCTAATAAAGATACAGGTGAAAAAAAATAATCAAGTCTTACAAATTTTTTGTGGGGGTGAGAATAGAAGGTATAGCCACTATCGTGTTTTCTCATGTTACCCCACACATCCACTAGTCCTTGATCCCTAACTAAATTATAAAGTGCCTTAAAAACTCTGGGTTTTCACCCTCTGTATTTATCAGGACCATCCTGCATTGCTTGATTCGTCAAGTTTATATTAATATCTCCACATACCAAGTAAAGTCAAGTCAATAAATTTATATAGCGCGCTACATACCCAGAGGGTCTCAAGGCGCTTGAAGAGGGGTGGGGAATTACTTCTCGAATATCCAGGTTTTAAGTTGCTTTCTGAATGCTAGGTGGTTTTGAGTGAGGCGGAGGTGCGTGGGAAGTGAGTTCCAGGTTTTGGCCGCTAGGTAGGAGAATGATCTTCCTCCCATGGTGGTTTTGTTGATGCGGGGAATAGCAGCGAGGGCTTGGTTGGAAGAGCGCAGCTGGCGGGAGGGGGTGTAGAAGGAAAGACGTGTGTTGAGACATTCGGGTCCAAGTTCGTAAAGAGCTTTGTGTGTGTGGGTGAGGAGGCGGAAAGTTATCCTCTTATTGAAGGGGAGCCAGTGGAGGTTTTTCAGGTGACCAGAAATGTGATCTTTACGCGGGATGTCTAATATGAGTCTGGCTGATGCGTTCTGGATGCGTTGGAGTTTTTTCTGAAGTTTTGCGGTGGTACCGGCGTAAAGGGTGTTTCCATAGTCCAGGCGGCTTGTAACCAGTGCGTGGGTGACCGTTTTTCTGGTTTCGGTGGGGATCCAGCGAAATGTTTTTTTGAGCATTCGAAGAATGTTGAAGCAAGATGAAGAGACGGCGTTGACTTGTCTGGTCATCGAGAGTGAGGAATCTAGGATGACGCCTAGGTTCCGTGCGTGATCCGTCGGGATGGGTGCTTTTCCAAGGGCCTCTGGCCACCAAGAGTCGTCCCAGGCGGAGGGGGAGGTACCTAAGATAAGGACTTCTGTTTTGTCTGAATTCAGTTTCAGACGGCTATGCTTCATCCATTCGGCTACCTCTTTCATTCCTTCATGTAGGTTGGTTTTGGCGATGTTTGGGTCTTTGGTGAGTGAGAGGATCAGTTGAGTGTCATCAGCGTAGGAGATGATGTTGAGGTTGTGTTGGCGTGCGATGGTCGCGAGGGGGCTCATGTATACGTTGAAGAGGGTGGGGCTGAGTGAAGATCCTTGTGGCACGCCGCAGATGACTTCAGTGGCCTCTGACTTGAATGGTGGGAGGCGTACTCTCTCCATTCCAGTGCTTTTCCTTGGATTCCGATGTTTCTGAGTCGTTGTAACAGGGTGTTATGACAGACTGTGTCAAAGGCTGCGGAGAGGTCGAGGAGGATGAGGGCGACTGTCTCCATTGTCCAGTAGAGTTCGGATGTCGTCTGTTGCTGCGATGAGTGCGGTCTCAGTACTGTTCGGAAGCCGGACTGTGAGGAGTCGAGGGATTTATTGGCTTCGAGGAAGGCGGCGAGCTGGTTGTTGACAGCTTTCTCGATGATTTTGGCCGGAAATGGAAGGAGCGAGATGGGGCGGTAGTTTTTGAGTTTGGTGGGGTCAGCTGTGGGTTTTTTCAGAAGGGCGCTAAGTTCGGCGTGTTTCCAGCTTTCTGGGAAGGTGCCGGAGTTGAGGGAGCAGTTGATGACGTCTCGGAGGTGTGGTGCTAGGATGGAGTCTGCTTTGTTGAAGATGTGGTGAGGGCATGGGTCTGTGGGGGATCCTGAGTGGATGGAGTTTATTAGGCGGATGGTGTCCTCAGTGGAGATTGGGTTCCAGTCATTAAGGATGTTCAAGGGGGGTGAAGGTACGGCAGAGGGTTGGGTGGGTTGGTCTTCGGGTTGGTTGTCGAAGCTGTTGTGGATGTCTGCGATTTTGTCGTGGAAGAACGAAGCTAGGGAGTCGCAAAGGGTTTGAGAGGGGGTGATGTCGTTGGAGTTGGCAGTGGGGTTGGTAAACTCTTTGACGATGTTGAAAAATTCCTTGCTGTTGTGGGCGTTTTTGTCTAGTCGGTCTTTGAATGCGGTTTTCTTGGCAGTCCGGATCAATTGGTGGTGTATGCGGGTGGCGTTTTTGAAGGCGTCCCTGGTGTTGGTGTTTGGGTCTTTTTTCCAGGCCTTCTCAAGGGAGCGACAGAGTTTCTTGGATTTCATCGGTTGCGGCCAAGTAGTCAATTCAGAGTTCATTTCATTTAAAACCCCCACATTATCCAAATTAGATCCGTACACCGTACAGAGCGTAATCTTTTGCCCCTCAAAATTACATTCAGCTACAGCCCACCGCCCGTTCTTATCCATTAGTTTTCGATCTACATTAGCAAAATTTCATTTAGCAAGGATCGCTACCCCTCATGTCGTACTAGTTTGACCTGTCACAATAATTAAAGAAAATCCTAGTTCATTTAATACACCCCTCTTAAGCCACGGAATATGAGTTTCCTGAATACATACTAAGTCGGGGCGAATGTGTCTGCCGCCACCTTTTGTCGTTCTAGGACATTATTCAACCCCGACACATTCATTGAACAGATTCTAACTCCTGTACTTGATATTTTAAAGCAAAGAGCCTTAACACAGAAAGACCTATCCTCATACAAATCAAATCTGCTGCTTAACTTGCAAAACACAAGCTGCCCTCTAACATAAGTACAAAGCTCGAGTTTTTGTCGCTGTGAAATGTTTTTTCCCCTTCTTTTACACCCCCTAAGTGCAACCCACCTCCCCTTATCCCAGCTACCCCTTCCCCCCCTGAGCCCCTCCCTCCTATCCTCCACAAACCCCCACCCTCCCATCACTGAGGCTTTAGGACCGCTGGTCCTGTAGATGCAAGCTTTACCTAGGCCTCTTGAGTTCACCTGTCGAGCCCTTGCCTCACCAATTTAAGAATACTTAGAATATACGAAAAAGAACAAAGGCGTAGTGACCCACGCTAATACCCCAGAAGAAGGGACACACTAAAGATAGAAACATTTTCCTCACAATTGTTAATCTCAACATATTACAGACTTCATATTATTCTACTCCATAACCTGCTGGACTACATTGAACAGACATATTCAGTAGCTAAGGCAATATCGTGAAAAACCTGGTTTGATCCTTGGATACAATTTTCAATTTAGCTGGGAACATTAAGAAAGCTGATGCCCCCTTTGATTGACACTCAGGAATTAATTGACGAAATTGCCATCGCAATTCTACTGACTTCTGACACAAATCAGGTCGGAAATAAAATTCCACATCACCAGCCTTTCCCTTTTTATCTGGTCTCACAAGCTTAAAAACCTCGTCACGTGCCAGAAAGCTGTTAAATGCAACTAATATTGCCCTGGGCTTGTTTTCTTGAGCTTAACCAGGCCTTGACCAAATGTTTAAGGGGAATCTATGTGCCCGTTCAATTTCACAACCCTAGTCCCACTGAGTTAAACCAGGAAACGCTATTTTAAACAAACCAACCACAAAGCCCCTTGGATCTTGCCCCTCTTTCCCCTCCGGAATTTGAAGCACCCTCAAATTATGCGTCTGGCACGATTCTCAATGTCAGCGAGTTTCCACACCACATCTTCTTTTATTGAGAGGCTCTGTTCCACCACTGCCTTCTGTTGTAAAAAGTCATCTTCCAAGTTCGATACCCTGGTTTCCACTTCATTAATTCTGGCCAAAGAGTCTCCATGTGATTTCACCAAGCGTCTCACAGAATTTTGTAACTTGCGACATATATTTTGTACTCTTACGCCCTTGATTTCTTCTCGGTGCTGCATAATAGATTTATATATTAATTCCAAAGAAACCTCTGCCCCTTCTGCATCATCCAAGGCCATTTGTACCTCTTGAAGCTGATTCTTGGCGGTGGTATCATTATCCTGATTTCCCTGTTTTAGGCCTAGATCAAGTTTTCTCACGGTTTGTAGCTGACCATCCACAGATACAGCAGGGTCCTCGGCAATTGAGCTACCACCATCACTGCAATCAATCATTGAGAGCTGTGCCGAATACTGCTCAGCCAAATCATCACAGGAAGAACCAGAGTGTTCTGACAATGAATAAAAATCACCTCACTCCTCTGTGCTACCCTCTAAGCTACCAACATCACAGGCAGCTGTCCCCCTTTGCAGACCAGGGCTACTAACAATATCCTGGGTAGTAAGTTCAAACCCCTCTAGCAATAGTGAAGCCTCTTGATCTTTATTCTTCCTCTTCTCCCTTTCTTTCTACCTCTCTGCAGTTACAGTGAAGAGCGCTGGTATTTTTTTACTGCCTTCACTTACAGTGAGTTTCCCCTTCTCCACTTGTTCAGTCCCCTGATTATTATGGGCGCCATCTCCCTTTTTTTGGGACTTATTAATAGCTGCGCTTCCTTCAGCCGCCTGCATCGACCTTCCCTTCTCACCAGCCTCTGCAGGGACTTCAGCGGGTCCTTCTTCGTTTCCTTTTTTACTTCGCGAGCCCTTCGGCGGCATTGTGTAATACTGCACCCCGCTAGGACTCCCTCTGTTCGTTGGGAAAGCTCACGTCCTCCACAGCCGCTTGCTGGTGTCCTCCTTACTCCTCGCTCAGCTGTTAGCAGAGCCGCAGCTGCGCTCTATTGAAATCACCTCACTTCACCGCGCTACAATGTATCGGCGTCTTCCAGCAAACTAGTAAACCAATACAATTTCAGTGCCGCCTCACTGTTTTTGCAGCCGTTCGCGAGTCCCTCGAATGTTCAGCTGCCAAGGCTCCACTCCACTCAATGAGCTCGGTGAACGCCGGGCAGCATGCAACTTTCTGCCAGCTTTACTCCAGCTTTACCCCAATTTTTCGGCTCCAACTCGTCACATAGCAGTCACCAGCTTTCTTTTCTTATCTCCTCACGTTCGCGTTCAGCGTGTTCACCGCAGCCTTTGTTCGCCTTTCCAGGGATCGGTTCGTCAGGGTCCCGCAAGAGAGGTAACGCTCAAGAGTCCTGCACGGGCGCCATCTTGCCTCAACCTTCTCTTGTTGTTTATGTATTCAATGCTTTGTTCCCTTTATATTTCCACTTGTACAACTTGTCTACCATCTAAAACGAATGACCAAAAGGTAAATGCCCATTTAGCAATAGACCGAGAAGTCAGCGACATGATGTTAATCGATATATATAATATTTATTGTACCCCTTTAGAAGCATAAGAAAAATGTGATAGCTTATGCTAAAAGGGTTGTCTATGGAAATCTGAAAAAAATTCTGTTAGCATAAGGTGAAGCCATCTTGGTTGTGGCATCCATTTTGTTGGCTTTGTAATTCTCCCATGCTCTGCTGCTCGTCTTTTTCCCTGCCTGTGCTGTCTATTTTATTTGACTTCCTGACTCAGCTAAAAGCAATGTGCATGCTAAGAGTTTGTAGCTGCCAGAACACCTGGTCTCAGACTCAACTGTTAATCATTTACTGCTGCCATAAGCACTCCTCCTCTCCCTCCCACATTGCTGACTAAGGGATCTCACATCTGCCCATGTTTGTCGGTAACTATTCCTGTGTAGGCATGTACCTTCTATTTATTTATTTATGGGATTTTTAATGCGCAACTAATACCCTAGGGTGTCTAGGCGCAGTGAGATGCTCTAGGATACACAAAATTCAGGACAGGAACTTATTGATTAAATAGCCAAGTTTTCAGAGCCTTACGGAAGGCAATAAGTGTTGGTGCTGTTTTAATATACATGGGGAGTGTGTTCCACAGTATGGGGGTCGCTACCAGGAAGCGTCTATCTCCCCATGTGGCCGTTCTTGTTCGGGGAACATGCAATAGGTGGCTTGCTGCTGATCTTAGATTCTTTCCAGGTATGTACACCTGAAAAGCTTCCTTTAAGAACTTTGGTCCAGTCTGATGAATGGCCTTGTAGGCGATGCAGAGAGCCTTGAATTTAATTCTGCTCTCCACTCTTAGCCAATGTAGATGGCGTATGGCTGCTGAAGTAGAGTGTCGCCAAGGAATATTAAGCAGAATCCGTGCTGCCACATTTTGCACGGACTGCAGTTTGTTCAGGATGTATTTGTGAGTGCCAAGGAAGAGGGCGTTTGTATGCACAGGCTTACCAGTGCAGAAAAAGCTGTATATAAGGCTTGTATTCTGTGGCTTCAATGTACTACCTCAGGCAGCACTTGAGAGTGCTGTGTGGACGTGGTCCCACTCATGAGTGATTATTTAACTTGTTATTAATTCCCAACTCCATTGCTGATATCTACTTTGTTTGTTTTTGAACCAGTGGAGAAAAGGGTGACCCTGCACCAGTGTACCCTTAAAAAGATAAATTTCCACAGTGACAGCTATCGGTAGTACACAAACAATGGCAGGACGATCACAATCTTAGCCCAAGGCAAGGATGCCTTTTCTATAAACAGACATCTGTTTCCGGGTACAGACCGAGGAGGGACTTCTCCTGTCATCGAGAGGTCTCTACATGCTGATGCGTTGCCCAGCTGCTGACTAACATCTCGGCGAGGGGTGTCCAGCTTTGGACCAAGATGGGGTCCTACCTTCTTACCTACCAGGTAATCGGGTTGGATCTCCCATACGGGAATTCTTGGCAGGACATAAATATACATCCTAGAAACATAGGTTAGGGCTGCATAGTAGTAATACGCCAGATTGTAATAGTAATTCATATGCTTGCCTATATGCATTGTTTCAGCACAATGGTTGAGCTTTTTGTTTTATTCACCATTCTGATACTTCTTATAACTTTTATCTGCTTCTGTCTATTGATCATTGCAGCACATATATACTATACAAGAATCACGTTGGTTCAATAAACGTTGAAAATGTCCCTCTGTGTATTTTTTTCAATATTTCTCTGAGCAAAAGTGAGCATGAGTGCCTGAGCAAAAGGTATTATATCTGTTACCACAGTTTCTGATGGAACAGGGTTCTAATGTCCAGAGGTTGCCAGAACTGTTCGCTCCCTGTCTAGGTTGAGGGGAGCTAACGGGGGCACTGTGAGCTAGCTAGTCTAGGGGACAACATATCCTGTCTGGTGCACAAAATCAGTCTGGCAACAGCCTAAGTTTATGTCGTCCACAAACGCGCAGTTCTCACTGATAAGTGGAAACTACACGAAAGAGTAAATTGGAGTGGGTTCGATTTGAGTTTGGTAGATCTGGTAGGTTGGTTGGGCTAGATTGAGGTGTGGTATATTGGAGAAGGGTAGATTGGGTGGGGAACATTCAGGGATGTGGAATTCCTATAGCCTGACGCACAGGACATATTGTTTGGGGTTAAGGACAACAACTTTTGATGTGTATTTTGTCACTTGGGACAAGTAGAACCAACCTCTTCCAGCACAAACCCTTTCGCTGTCAGTTTACAGTACCATGTTATGGATCAGGGAAGGGAATTGTCTGTAGTTAAGGTAATACTTGTGTCCACATGTTAATGCAGCTCAAACTTTAATTTATGGTTCATTAATGCAAAACCTTCACCTTCAACTAGGGTGAGTACTCTAAGTAAATGTTGTAAGCTCGTATTGCACTGCTAACAGTGGTTTCAGTATAAACATGTGTACACACGTTTTTGAGGCTATGTATAATGCTCCCAGAATGCTCTCAGATTATACGCAAATATTTACAAAAGCCTGAAAGCAAGATTGATGATTCTTTGCTTTCAAAATAAAACATTCACAAAAAATGCTAAACAAGCTTCATTTAGTAAAATATGCTGATGCATTCTAGTATTTCCCAAAAAAGCCTTTTGGCTTTGTCAATGAGTGACTTGTTTTGCCATCGTTTTTATTAAACCTTATTTGTGTGGGAGCTGCCGGGCCCTCACAATTATAACAAACAAAAAATAGTTTTTGGTCTCAAAGAGCAAACATTTCCACAGTAGTTCCTGGCATTGAACAAAACTACTTTATGTGCCGATATGCCCCGTGTGAAAGAGCAGATTGCTGTCACTCACAGTGAAGACAGCTGACAGAGATATATATATATATATATAGAGAGAGAGTGAAAGTCCGAATTTTAATAAACACACAAGGTCATGGTTAATGCCAGACCTAATAAAGGGCCCAATTAATAAAGAAACTCTCAAAAGTGAACCCTTGGTATATGTCCTTGCATTGAGTACAGATATTCGGCTTTCGTGAATTCACAAGAATTTTAATAAGTAGGCCAAGAAATAGCACAAATATCTGTGGGCTGCATTTTAGCATGAGCAAATATGCATGTGTGATTTTTTTCATGCAGAAATCTCAGTGTTTGCAAGTTCACTTTCCCTCCAACCACTTTTTTCCCAAACCTGGAAGAAGTTGTATGTCTGCCATTGTGGGCAGTAAATTTCCAAGCTTTCTCAGTATGGGAAAAGATTACAGAAGAGTTAGTGAAAACCCTTAAAGCATGCAGATTAGTAGGTTTGAACAGACTCAAAGGGGCATTCCAACTCTGAAACTATTGCTCACTCCTACCTTCAGCCCCAGTATGTAGATCTGCGGAAACGTGGCAACATAAGTGAATTGCTAGTATTCAAACCGTACTATGGTATGAGCCCTGGCATAATCCGGCTATATAGGAGCTCTACATAGTGAGACTGCTGCCATAATGTGTCGCCGCATTTAATGGCACAAAAGGGACAAGTAGATTTATGAAGCAACCTGCCCCATGGACAAATAGATATATTATTAAATCCACATCCCTGCTAATTGGAGTAGAGTGGATTAGAGTGAGGTTGACTGGAGATTGCGAGATCGGGGTAAGCTGGGTGGGGTAGATTGGAGTGGGGTAGACTGGGTTAAATTGGGGTAGATTTGAGTGGGATAGGTTGAGGTAGATTGCAGTGAGGCAGATTGAAGTGGGATCGAATAGAGTTGGGTAGATTGGAGTGCAGTTGATTGGGATATATTGAAGTGATGTATACTGGGGTGGATTGAAGTGGGGTAGATTTGAGTTGAGTAGACTGGAGTGGGGTAGATTGGAGTACGTTGGGTTGGGCATATTGGGATGGGGTAGATTAGGGCTGCTTGGGGTAGATTGGAGGGGGTTAGGTTAAGGTAGAGTGCAGTGGGGTGGATTACGTAGAGTGGAGTACTTGGAGTGGTGGGTAGAGTGGAGTAGGTTGAAGTGGGGTAGATTAGAGTAGGATGGATTTGGGTACATATGACTCTCGTGGATTGTGGTGTTTTTGAGTGGTATAGATTGGGTTAGATTGAAGTGGGGTAGTATGGAGTGGAGCGGGTATATGGGACAAACTGGAGTGGGGTAGATTGGGTGGTCTAGATTGGAGTGGGGTAGATTGGAGTAAATTGGGTTGGGTAGATTGGGCTGGGGAAGATTGGGGTACATATGAGTGGGGTATGTTGCAATGTAGTAAACTGGGGCATATTGAGGCAGAATGGATGGGATAGATTGGGGCAGATTTGGGTATCCTGGGGTGAGGAAGATTGGGTTGGGGTAGATGTGGGTGGGATAGATTGCAGTGGGGTAGAACAGGGTAGATTGGAGCAGATTAGAGTAGCTGGAGTGGAGTAGATTGGAGTCCGATAGATTGTGTCAAGACTACCTCCTAGTGCCAAAGGATTCCACGGGACCAGATGCTGGTTCCCAAATCCCCTCTGCGTATGCCCACACAGTCAACAAAAGATCTGCGCCTGCCAAGAGCCCACCAAGGGGGGAAAGGGGAAAAGAGACTGCCTTTGGGCTCAGGAGTCCTGCCTGCACCTCCCTCACGAATCTTGAGTGGAATGGTGAAATGTTTGTGTAGGTTTGGTTGTACTGCAGGCAACCTGCATACAAATAAATAATTACTTATTACTGTTACGAAACAACTCTATAGATTATTAGAATGTTCACCACTCATTTACCCAGTCGCTCTGTGCACCTGAATTTTTACAGAAGGTTAGCCGTTCTCTGTGAAGAAGGCTGGAGTTAAAAGTCTAGTTGTATTGAACCAGTTCTGTTAATAGAGTGTCTATTTTTCCAGGAATTCAAGATTATGGGATTTCCAAATACAAGGACGAAATCGGTAGACTGAGGAGACTTAGAAAACTCTATAGAAACTAACTCTCACTGTCCTTTTCTCAAGAAGACGTGAGAGAAGAAGTTCAATCTCACGAGTCCGCTGAAAAACTGGATAGAGGCTCTAAAACACTACAAGACACTAGTGTCTAAATAAGAGAGGATTACCCTCGGTGTGCACACCACTTGCCAAAGACAAAATCTCCTCAGGCAAGCGAGACTCTGGAACGCCGTTCTCTCGGTCAAAAGTGCGCAGTTTGAGGGCCTACGCGCCGGAGGAAAACATAAGCCCGAGACTCTGGCACACATAGCAGCTGCCATCTTGAAGGGTAGAGAGTTCCGTGCAAGAGTCTTTGCAGTAGTCTTTGGAGTAACAGCCTAGAATACAAAAGCTGGAACATTCAGCGAGGATACTGGGAATAATTTAGTCTCCTCTGTCTGGGTGAGTAGTTAAGAATGCTGGCAATCGATTTCCTGACAGATTGGAGCAAATTGGGGTATATTGGACGTGGGTAGATTGAAGTGGGGAACCAAGATTTAGCCCCTATCTTATGGAGCTCGATGCCTCTCGCGATCAGGAGTGTTCCCAACCTTCTGGCGCTCAGAAAGGCAGTAAAGACTTGGTTGTTTCAGTAGCTTTAAGCATCTCATTCTCCTCGCTCTCTGATATTTAGAGCTGGGACGTCCCTTTGCTGGGACAGCCATGCGCTTTACAAATCGCCTAACATAATTATTATTATTATTATTAAATGGGTTTTATTAAGCGCAGACAACCCGGAGGCCTCGTAGCGCTGAGATGACTGGAGGAAAGGTAAAGGCGGTGTGGTTTATTTAAAAAGGAGGGTTTTCAATTCCTTCCGGAATTTTAGAAGATTAGGTTCCCTGCGCAGGGAGACTGGCAGGGAATTCCATGCCCTAGCTGCATTCCAGGAGAAGGAGCGGCCTCCCCATCTGGCCCGTTTGATTTTGGTTTCGGTGGCCAGAAAGGCTGTGCTGGAGCGCAGCGATCTGTGGGGAAGATATGGCGTGGCCAGCGAACAAATCATTGCTGGCGCTTCCTTCCACATAGCCCTATGCATAAAGCACATTGATTTAAACATTGTTCTAGCTTTGATGGGTAACCAATGGAGTTTTCTTAGGGCAGCAGTCCCTGAGTCCCGCCTATTTAGGCCCAGCAGGAGGCGGGCTGCTGCATTTTGCGTGACCTGGAGCTTCTTTGTAGTGGTAGCTGGGGCCCCTAGGTACAGCGCGTTCCCGTAATCTAAACGGGACAGGATGATAGCTTGCACCATGATCCTGCGGGCTTGTGGGGGGAGAAGTGGAAGTACCTTCCTAAGCATACGCATCAAGCCAAAACAAGTGGCAGATACGATTGTTGCTTGGTAGGTAAAATTCAAATTGGCATCAAGCCAGATGCCCAGGCTCTTTATTTGAGATTTGGGCTGGGGCTGAGTGCCCATGCATGGCGGCCAGTTTGGTAGCAGACCGGGGATGTTTGGATTTCCCAGAATCATCAGCTCCGTTTTATCGCCATTGAGTTTTAAGTGGGAGCTGGCCATCCATTTGTTAACTGCTACTAAACATTCCTCAAGTTTGGGCGGGGAGGCAATGGTTTGGTTCAAGGAGACGATCAGCTGAGTATCGTCAGCATATGTGACCAGCTCCAGGCCGAATGAGTGAACAATGTCTGCTAAGGGGAGCATATATACATTGAAAAGGGTGGGGCTCAGGGACGAGCCCTGAGGCACCCCCTGGTTGAGAGGCCAGGACCTGGATTGTGTGGAACCCTCGACTACTTGGAAAGAGCGATTTTCTAGGAAAGATTGTAGCCATCGAATGGCTATTCCTGAAACTCCTCCTTGTTTAAGACGGTGAATGAGGATGGTGGTGTTTACGGTGTCGAAGGCGGCACTAAGATCCAGCAAAATAATTGCTGTAGTGCCGCCCGAGTCCATCTGTTTCCTAGCTAATTCCGTTACTGTCAAGAGAGCTGCTTCCGTTCCCAACCTGGGGCGAAATCCTGCCTGGGAATCATGAAGGATGTTGTTTGATTCTAGGTAGTGAGTGAGAGATGAGTTGATATGTCTCTCGAGCAGTTTGCTTATCCAGGGGAGCAAGGATATAGGGCGATAGTTGGCCATGTTGTCTGGATCTAAGGAGGGTTTTTTTAGAAGAGCTCGTACTTGTGCTTTCTTCCAGGCCGTAGGGACTAAACCAGTGTTGATGGAGTTATTGAGAATGTTGAGGATGACTGGCCGTATTGTATCTATGACCTTTTTTAAATGGCATGGGGGTGCCGGATCACTTGGAGATCCGGATTTGACTTTTTTTATGATCAGCTCCAGGGCGTCCGCTTCTACTGGCGGGAATTCTACCAGTCTGTGAGGTATGGTGTCAGATGGTATGGTTGCTTCAGGGTCAGCTAGATCTGGGGCTAGATCAGGGGGGCTAGATCTGGGGCGACAAAAGTCTGGGGCGACAAAAGTCGATGAAATTAATTGTATTTTATTATAAAAATATTCTGCTTGATTGTTACATCGGGATTGAGCTTTGCTGGGATCCGGGGGAATAGATGGGGTATCAATTATAGATTTTGCGATTTGAAATATTTCTCTGGGACAGTTATTGGCGTTGTTAATTTTGTCTTCAAAGAAGTGGGCCTTAGTTGAGTTAATCTCTGCTTTATATTCTTTTATGGCATCATGATGGTCTATTTTAGCTGATCTGCAACGAGTGGTCCTCCAGGTTCTTTCTAACTTCCTACAGTGTCTTTTCATTTCTTTGAGTTTGGGGGTGTACCATGGTGATGCCTTAGATTTAGTTTTTTCTTTTAGGGTTGTTTGTGGCAACACATCGTCAAGGGCCTTAGAGACCCATTGAGAGTAGTTGTCATACATTAAAATTGGGTCATCCATAGGTTGTGGGATGTTGGTGCGTAGGGCATCTGTCCACCTGTCAACAGAGAGCTTAGTCCACTCTCTCCCTTGAAGCAAATTGCGTAAAGGTGGTGAGGCAGAGATGGTATGTTGCCACCGTAGGGGGACCAGGTAGTGATCAGACCAGGTGAGGGCCAATGGAGTTCCTACTACTAGCCTGTGATCATTGCTAAATACCCCATCCAAAAGATGGCCTTTCTCGTGTGTCGGTTCGAAACCCTTCTGAGTGAGTTGGATAGCTTCCAGATTCTCTAACAAGGCTTTGGTTGAGGGATCATCTGGATTATCCAGATGGATGTTAATGTCACCTAGTATGGTGAGGTGTGGGCTAGTGACAGCTAATTCAGCAACTTTAAGTTGAAGGGAGTCAAGAAAATCTCCCATTTGGTTTGGGGGGCGGTAGATAAGTACGCCTGAAAAGGTTGCCGTGGGAGAGAGGTCCAGGGCAAATTGCATACTTTCGCAGTTAGATATCAAGCCTGCGTTAATTCTACAGTGATATTGGTTTTTGTAAAGGATTCCTATTCCTCCTCCTCTGCCTTCAGGCCTGTCAAGTCTTTGTAGTAAATATCCCTGTTGTAGAAGGGAGGTGATATCAGGGTCCGAAGCCTCTTTGAGCCATGTTTCTGTGAGAAAAATGGCATCAGGGCTGCTGTCCTCTAAGAGGATCGACATTTGCACCGCATGTTTGGTAAGCGAGCGGCAATTTAATAAAAACATTTGATATGTTTTAATGGGTTGTGGATTTTTTATCTGGCACGTGGGTTGGTAACTACAATGGGTACATGCCTTGATGGGGTTACTGAGTGCGATAGAGTGTAGGCAGCCTTCAACGACGGGCGGCCTAAGTTTCAACAGAGTTTGAGAATCATAAGAGAATATAGTGGCCTGGTTTGAGGTTTGTTGAGCAGCAGAGGTGGCCCCTAGCCCCGTTCTGGCGCCGACGGGCGCAGACGGGCAGGACTTTGGCACGACTTCGGCGCGAAGTCGGCGCTCCCGCTGCGCTCGTCCGTGCGCTTCCTCCATAGTACCATTTATACTGGGAGGGAGGGATGCACTATACCGCTAACCTGCCTGTTCAGCAGCAGGTCAGGGCGGAAGTGATGTTTCCCAGTTGGGTGCCGGAAGTGGTGTTACTGTGGGCCCGCCGCTCTAACGGCACAAGCCGCGGCGGAACGAAGCCCAGTACAGGGTAAGTACAATACAGTTGCTAATAGACGTTGCACCGAGAGGCGGTGTTTGTGCAGAAAGCAAATAACATAACATAGAGGTATGCTGGGTGGGGTAGATTAGGTGGGATAGATTGGGGTGGGGTCAATTGAAGTGAGGAAGGCTGAGGTAGATTGTATTAGGGCAAGGAGATTAAAATGGAATGGATAAGATTAGAGTGGGGTAGATTGGGGTAAATTGGAGTGGGGTAATGGGGTAGATTGAAGCGAGCAGTCGATTGGGTGGGTAAGATTGCATGGAGTAGATTGGGATATGTTGGGTGGGGTAGATAGGATTAGGCTGGGTGGGATAGATTGTACGGGGTAGACTAGGGTAGACTGGAGTGGGGTAAATATGAGTGGTGTGCACTGAAATGGGGAAAATTGGAGTGAGGTAGATTGGAGTAGATTGCCCTGGGACAGATTGGACTTGGGTACGTGAGGTACATTGGAGTGGAGTAGATTGGAGTGAGGCGTATTGGGGTAAATTTAAGTAGGGTTCATTTTTTTGGAGTACAGTGGAGTAGGGTAGTTGGGGTTGATTAGAGTGGGTTAGGTGGGATACACTGGAGTGGGTTAGATTGGGTGGGGTAGATTGGAGTGGTGTACATGGTGGCAGGTGGGGGGCAGATTGAGCTGTGGAAGATTGAGGTGGGTGGATTGGACAGGTATCTTGTGAGCCTATTACTCTGCAGAAACATGTCGACCTGAACTACACCTAAGTAGTTATTTGTTAATACTACCTTGCACTGTTTTTTAACCTTGGGTGTGGGTAGGATCCTATTAAAATTCTTTTTTCCACTCCCACAACCCAATATTAATTCACTTATTCACATGCTACACACAGCATTCTTTTGCACTGCTTTATTTTTACCCCCTGATACCAACATATAGTTTTCACTGTATCCTCCAATAAGATTAGGACACAATCTACCTAATCCACAGTGGAGTTGATTCCACTTCCTTCGGGTGAAGGATCCCAAGTGATGTAGGGCGGTACAGGACGGGTATCTGATGGGAATACATTTTTCACCATGAATACTTTGGATTCACAGATTGTATCCTATCAAAAGCACATAGTTTTTTAGATGGCCTCATTCTGTTTCTTGACCCGTTGTTATATATGTTTTTTTCATAGCTTGAGATAGACCAGACTAGTTATAATGTTATATAAGCTGTTTTTGTAACACGCTCAATTACTACCGGAGTATCCTGGCGCGGTATACCCCTGGGGAACCCATCCTGGCTTTCAATGTGGGATGGTCCCTACTGGGAGTCCCCAAGGTGAAGCGAGGCATCCTCGGCGTTGATGGGGCCGTTGTGGAGATTAGGCAAGCTAATGCCCAGAGTTGCCGAGTGGGACCTGGTTAGAGTAGGCACCGAGACGAGAATTATCGAGTCAGCTGACCCTGGTCCACGACTCTGCCGCGTCGGGAATTGAACCCTGGTACGGGGTCGACTCCTGCTTCCGGGTCTGCCACCTCTAACCAGTGAGCCACACACTCCACTAGTGCACATTAAGTCCTGTTAGTGGTACTTGGCAGCCATACCAGACTAGTGCCAAGCGTCCTTCGCACCTCCCTCTGATACAGAAGCTACATTAAGTCCTGTTAGTGGTGCATGGCAGCCATACCAGACTAGTGCCAAGCGTCCTTCGCACCTCCCTCTGATACAGAAGCTACATTAAGTCCTGTTAGTGGTACATGGCAGCCACAACAGACTAGTGCAAAGCGTCCTTCGCACCGCCTTCTGATACAGAAGCTACATTCAGTCCTGTTAGTGGTGCATGGCAGCCACACCAGACTAGTGCCAAGCGTCCTTCGCACCTCCCTCTGATACAGAAGCTACATTAAGTCCTGTTAGTGGTACATGGCAGCCATACCTGCTAGGGCCAAGCGTCCTTCGCACCTCCCTCTGATACAGAAGCTACATTAAGTCCTGTTAGTGGTGTATGGCAGCAACTCCAGACTAGTGCCAAGCGTCCTTCGCACCTCCCTCTGAAACAGAAGCTACATTAAGTCCTGTTAGTGGTGCATGGCAGCCACTCCAGACTAGTGCCAAGCGTCCTTCGCACCTCCCTCTGATACAGAAGCTACATTAAGTCCTGTTAGTGGTGCATGGCAGCCACACCAGACTAGTGCCAAGCGTCCTTCGCACCTCCCTCTGATACAGAAGCTACATTAAGTCCTGTTAGTGGTGCATGGCAGCCACACCAGACTAGTGCCAAGCGTCCTTCCCACCTCCCTCTGATACAGAAGCTACATTAAGTCCTGTTAGTGGTGCATGGCAGCCACACCAGACTAGTGCCAAGCGTCCTTCGCACCTCCCTCTGATACAGAAGCTACATTAAGTCCTGTTAGTGGTGCATGGCACCCACTCCAGACTAGTGCCAAGCGCCCTGCGCACCTCCCTCTGATACAGAAGCTTCATTAAGTCCTGTTAGTGGTGCATGGCAGCCACTCCAGACTAGTGCCAAGCGTCCTTCGCACCTCCCTCTGATACAGAAGCTACATTAAGTCCTGTTAGTGGTGCATGGCAGCCACACCAGACTAGTGCCAAGCGTCCTTCGCACCTCCCTCTGATACAGAAGCTACATTAAGTCCTGTTAGTGGTGCATGGCAGCCACTCCAGACTAGTGCCAAGCGTCCTTCGCACCTCCCTCTGATACAGAAGCTACATTAAGTCCTGTTAGTGGTGCATGGCAGCCCTCCAGACTAGTGCCAAGCGTCCTTCGCACCTCCCTCTGATACAGAAGCTACATTAAGTCCTGTTAGTGGTGCATGGCAGCCACACCAGACTAGTGCCAAGCATCCTTCGCACCTCCCTCTGATACAGAATCTACATTAAGTCCTGTTAGTGGTGCATGGCAGCCACACCAGACTAGTGCCAAGCATCCTTTGCACCTCTCTCTGATACAGAAGCTACATTAAGTTCTGTTAGTGGTGCATGGCAGCCATACCAGACTAGTGCCACGCGTCCTTCGCACCTCCCTCTGATACAGAAGCTACATTAAGTCCTGTTAGTGGTGCATGGCAGCCATACCAGACTAGGGCCAAGCGTCCTTCGCACCTCCCTCTGATACAGAAGCTACATTAAGTCCTGTTAGTGGTGCATGGCAGCCACACCAGACTAGTGCCAAGCGTCCTTCGCACCTCCCTCTGATACAGAAGCTACATTAAGTCCTGTTTGTGGTGCATGGCAGCCACTCCAGACTAGTCTCAAGCGTCCTTCGCACTGCCTTCTGATACAGAAGCTACATTAAGTCCTGTTAGTGGTGCATGGCAGCCACACCAGACTAGTGTCAAGCGTCCTTCGCACCTCCCTCTGATACAGAAGCTACATTAAGTCCTGTTAGTGGTACATGGCAGCCATACCAGACTAGGGCCAAGCGTCCTTCGCACCTCCCTCTGATACAGAAGCTACATTAAGTCCTGTTAGTGGTACATGGCAGCCACTCCAGACTAGTCTCAAGCGTCCTTCGCACCTCCCTCTGATACAGAAGCTACATTAAGTCCTGTTAGTGGTACATGGCAGCCACACCAGACTAGTGTCAAGCGTCCTTCGCACCTCCCTCTGATACAGAAGCTACATTAAGTCCTGTTAGTGGTACATGGCAGCCACTCCAGACTAGTCTCAAGCGTCCTTCGCACCTCCCTCTGATACAGAAGCTACATTAAGTCCTGTTAGTGGTGCATGGCAGCCCTCCAGACTAGTGCCAAGCGTCCTTCGCACCTCCCTCTGATACAGAAGCTACATTAAGTCCTGTTAGTGGTGCATGGCAGCCACACCAGACTAGTGCCAAGCATCCTTCGCACCTCCCTCTGATACAGAATCTACATTAAGTCCTGTTAGTGGTGCATGGCAGCCACACCAGACTAGTCCCAAGCATCCTTTGCACCTCTCTCTGATACAGAAGCTACATTAAGTTCTGTTAGTGGTGCATGGCAGCCATACCAGACTAGTGCCACGCGTCCTTCGCACCTCCCTCTGATACAGAAGCTACATTAAGTCCTGTTAGTGGTGCATGGCAGCCATACCAGACTAGGGCCAAGCGTCCTTCGCACCTCCCTCTGATACAGAAGCTACATTAAGTCCTGTTAGTGGTGCATGGCAGCCACACCAGACTAGTGCCAAGCGTCCTTCGCACCTCCCTCTGATACAGAAGCTACATTAAGTCCTGTTTGTGGTGCATGGCAGCCACTCCAGACTAGTCTCAAGCGTCCTTCGCACTGCCTTCTGATACAGAAGCTACATTAAGTCCTGTTAGTGGTGCATGGCAGCCACACCAGACTAGTGCCAAGCGCCCTACGCACCTCCCTCTGATACAGAAGCTACATTAAGTGCTGTTAGTGGTGCATGGCAGCCACTCCAGACTAGTGCCAAGCGTCCTTCGCACCTCCCTCTGATACAGAGGCTACATTAAGTCCTGTTAGTGGTGCATGGCATCCACACCAGACTAGTGCCGACCATCCTTTGCACCTCCCTCTGATACAGAAGCTACATTAAGTCCTGTTTGTGGTGCATGGCAGCCACTCCAGACTTTTGCCAAGCGTCCTTCGCACCGCCCTCTGATACAGAAGCTACATTAAGTCCTGTTAGTGGTGCATGGCAGCCACACCAGACTAGTGTCAAGCGTCCTTCGCACCTCCCTCTGATACAGAAGCTACATTAAGTCCTGTTAGTGGTACATGGCAGCCATACCAGACTAGGGCCAAGCGTCCTTCGCACCTCCCTCTGATACAGAAGCTACATTAAGTCCTGTTAGTGGTACATGGCAGCCACTCCAGACTAGTCTCAAGCGTCCTTCGCACCTCCCTCTGATACAGAAGCTACATTAAGTCCTGTTAGTGGTACATGGCAGCCACACCAGACTAGTGTCAAGCGTCCTTCGCACCTCCCTCTGATACAGAAGCTACATTAAGTCCTGTTAGTGGTACATGGCAGCCACTCCAGACTAGTCTCAAGCGTCCTTCGCACCTCCCTCTGATACAGAAGCTACATTAAGTCCTGTTAGTGGTACATGGCAGCCATACCAGACTAGTGCCAAGCGTCCTTCGCACCTCCCTCTGATACAGAAGCTACATTAAGTCCTGTTAGTGGTGCATGGCAGCCACACAGGACTAGTGCCAAGCGTCCTTCGCACCTCCCTCTGATACAGAAGCTACATTAAGTCCTGTTAGTGGTGCATGGCAGCCACACCAGACTAGTGCCGACCATCCTTCCCACCACCCTCTGATACAGAAGCTACATTAAGTCCTGTTAGTGGTGCATGGCAGCCACTCCAGACTAGGGCCAAGCGTCCTTCGCACCTCCCTCTGATACAGAAGCTACATTAAGTCCTGTTAGTGGTGCATGGCAGCCACACCAGACTAGTGCCGACCATCCTTCCCACCACCCTCTGATACAGAAGCTACATTAAGTCCTGTTAGTGGTGCATGGCAGCCACTCCAGACTAGGGCCAAGCGTCCTTCGCACCTCCCTCTGATACAGAAGCTACATTAAGTCCTGTTAGTGGTGCATGGCAGCCACACCAGACTAGTGCCGACCATCCTTCCCACCACCCTCTGATACAGAAGCTACATTAAGTCCTGTTAGTGGTGCATGGCAGCCACTCCAGACTAGGGCCAAGCGTCCTTCGCACCTCCCTCTGATACAGAAGCTATATTAAGTCCTGTTAGTGGTGCATGGCAGCCACTCCAGACTAGTGCCGACCGTCCTTCGCACCTCCCTCCGATACAGAAGCTACATTAAGTCCTGTTAGTGGTGCATGGCAGCCACACCAGACTAGTGCCGACCATCCTTCCCACCACCCTCTGATACAGAAGCTACATTAAGTCCTGTTAGTGGTGCATGGCAGCCACTCCAGACTAGGGCCAAGCGTCCTTCGCACCTCCCTCTGATACAGAAGCTACATAAGTCCTGTTAGTGGTGCATGGCAACCACTCCAAACTAGTGCCAAGCGTCCTTCGCACCTCCCTCTGATACAGAAGCTACATTAAGTCCTGTTAGTGGTACATGGCAGCCATACCAGACTAGTGCCAAGCGTCCTTCGCACCTCCCTCTGATACAGAAGCTACATTAAGTCCTGTTAGTGGTGCATGGCAGCCACTCCAGACTAGTGCCAAGCGTCCTTCGCACCTCCCTCTGATACAGAAGCTACATTAAGTCCTGTTAGTGGTGCATGCTGGTACATGTATGAAAACACCTGAAAACGAGCACTCTCTGCCTGAGGACAGTCACAAGATAATGCCATAGATATATGGATGCGACGAATAAACCCACAGGGCAACATCCAAGTGGGTGGCTGGAATGGGCGTAGGCTGTAGAACTGATGGTTTACACATGAGGTGTACTCATTACGTGCAGTCCTGCCAAGTATCACGCGTCAGGCATTAGACCAACACATTTCAGTGCGGTGCTCTGCATCACTGCACTGAAATGCATTGTAACGCATTATAGATATAGCACCCCAGCTATAAGCCATCAGAGCTGTGTCTACTGTACTTAAACACTTGAGTGGCTGTCTTGGCACTGTGGCATGCGTGCGCTGCTCCCACAGGCTTGGGGATCGGCTGGCTGAGCTAGCAATACATAGGCGATTTGAGTTAGAATAGGCAGCATTTAAACTGTGCAGAGTGCTACTGGAATTAGCACTCTGTATACATACATACAATAGTGTATGGAAATTGGGTTACCTGTATCAAAAAGGGCAGGGGGGCTGGCGCTGTGCGCAGACGGAATTGCCTTAGGAGTGCCTTCAGCATGCCAGAGGCTCGTTCGGGCCGGGCTTTGTTTAAGTATGCTCCAGGAGGGTAAGACTAGCCTGCTACCCTGATTACTCCCAAGATGGCGGTCCTGCACTACCAATGCGGACCCCGGGAGTAGAGATTAGTCAATCAAAGTGCAAATTCACATTTCTTAAAAACAGTGCAGAGCAGCTTCTAATAGTTCAAATTAAAACTAAATGCAGGTAAAAATAACAAATTGTTGGTCACTCCCGGCTCAAGTTTCAGGAGGACATCAGTGCGCGTGTTCGCGCAAGCCTCTGTTTAAGTATGCTCCGGGGGGGGGGAAGACTAGCCCGCTACCCTGATTACTGCCAAGATGGCGGCCCCGCGCTACCAAAGCGAACCCCGGGAGTAGAGATCAGTCAAAGAAAAGCTTGATCAAGGAGGAAGAGCTATCCTAATTTTGTGGAACCTGTCGGTGGCCTTCGATACGGTCCCACATGACAGGCTCCTGGATAAGCTGAGAGACCTTGAAGCTTGTGGGGATAAAATAATATTATACGCTGATGAAACTCGGCTGATTTTCACCTGTGAGAAGGGAGCTGATTTTGATGGTGATAAGATCAGATTGTGCCTCACTATAGTGTTCAATTGGCTCAGGAGGAACCAACTGAAATGTAATTCAGAGAAATCAGAAACCACCTTTTTTAGGACTCCATCCGCGGAAGAATGGAGACGCTGGCGACCTGAAGAGATGTCTCCGCCTCTCCCAGCTCAAACCACGGTAAAAAATCCGGGCATCTATATTGACAGTGCGCTCTCGATAAGATCTCAAGTCCAGTCTGTAGTGGGCATGTGCTTTGGCCTTCTACGTATCTTGAGGATATTTCTACCACTTGAATTGAATTGAATTGAATTGAAAAGCAATTTGTATTGCGCGACTAAAACCCAAAGGTATCAAGGCGCCTACCAAAAACAGATCAAAAAAGGCAAAGCACAACTACAGGTATTTCCGCACAAAGAGACGGGTTTTCAGAGCATTTCTAAATAACTGAAGGGTGGGAAGGGACCTTAGTTCCAATGGGAGGGTGTTCCACCACTTAGGTGCCAGATTGGAAAAGCCTTTACCACCCCATCTGGTTCTCCGAATACGAGGGACTGAAAGAAGGAGTCTGTTAGAGGAACGTAGGTTCCTACCAGGGCTGTAACGAGACAGAATGGATCCAAGTCCAGTAGGGCTACTTTTTGCTAAGGCCCTGTAGATCATGCACATGGTCTTAAAAAGTATACGGTCCTCTATAGGAAGCCAGTGAAGCAATTTTCTGGCGGAGGTAGCCGAAGTGCGCCAGGGTAAATCCAGAACAAACCTAGCCGCTGCATTCTGGACCACCTGCAAGCGCTGCAGCAGACTTTTATTCAGTCCCGCATACAGCGCATTGCAGTAGTCCAGCCGAGAACCAACAAGGGCAACAGCAAGTTGTTTCCTTGCCTGCTGTGAAAGATAGTGCCTAATCAGTATACGAATAATACTCCAACAGGTAGATACAGTTCTATTAACCTGTTGACACATACTGAGGGTGGGATCGATCACGACCCCAAGGTTTTTGGCAGAAGAAGCAGGAACAGGACAGGCTCCCAATGAGTCTGGCCACCAATCGGCTGACCATACCTCCTCCTTTCCTCCGAACACCATCACCTCAGTCTTCTCCCCATTCAGTTTCAACGAATTGTAGATCATCCATTGACCGACTGCCTCCATACAAGATCTAAAGTTGGAGGCAGTCGAAGTAACTGACTGGGAGAGAGAGACATGGATCTGCGTGTCATCCGCATAGGAAACTACCTCCATCCCAAAAGATCTAATTAGTCTGGCAAGAGGGGTCACATAAATGTTAAAAAGGGTCGGACTTAACGCCGACCCCTGAGGGACCCCACATTGCACAGACAGGGATGGAGATAGAAATTTACCCAGCATCACTCTTTGCTCTCGTTGATCGAGGAAAGAGGTGAGTAACCCCAGGGCCGCCCCCTGAACACCTATCTCCCTCAGGCGAGATGTTAAGACTGAGGGAGAAAGGGTGTCGAAGGCAGCCGTAAGGTCTAAGAGGATCAGGAGGGAGGTCTGTCCCCCATCCACACGCGTGCGGATATTATCCAGCACTATGGTGAGGGCAGACTCGGTGCTATGTTCCCTCCTGAAACCATGCTGGGAAAGATCCAGACAACCCGAGCTTTCCACGAAGGCAGGGAGATGTTTATTTAGATGTGTTTCTAACATCTTCGCAGGAGCCGGAAGCAGTGAGATGGGGCAGAAGTTCTTTAATACCCCAGGATCAAGAGAAGGTTTCATGAGTAAAGGTTTTACTACTGCATTTTCCACTGCTGAGGAAAAATACCATCCCTCATGGCCCTGTTCATGATGTCAACAAGGGGGGGCAGGAGGGATTCTCTACACTGCTTAAGGATCTTGAGCGAGCAAGCATCTAGAGGGGAGCCGGATTTGGTTTTATTAAGGAGAATCTCTAAATCCTGTAATGAGATAGGAGGGAAAGATTCCAAACCTCCCGGCGAGAGTTTCTCCGAGAGAACAGGGTCCAAGTCAACGGGGGCTGGGGGCTCAGTGGTAAGAGATCTCTGCAACTCCAAGGCGGTATAAATGTCCGAGATTTTAGTCTGGAAAAAGGAGGCTATACTATCACAAAGCTCCTGTGATGCAATGACCGGGTCCGGGGTCTGGAGGGTTGTGAGGGAACCCACTATCCTAAAAAGCTCTTTCGGAGAAGAGAGTGAGCTGGTGAGGGCCGTAAAGTATTCTTGTTTTGTCTTTATTACTTCCAACTTATATTTCCTTATCAAGATCTTGAGGGCTTCCTTGTCCCTTAGATCCCAGCTAGTGTGCCATAGACGCTCCCGTCTCCTAGCTTCCTGTCTAAGGAGTCTTAAGTGCTCCGAGAACCATGGGGCTGATGGTCTTTTCCTGGCTGAGTAACACAATCGGATGGGAGCCAGTTCTTCCAGAGCCTCGGTAACGGTCTTTTCATATTGTAAGACCGCCGACTGGACATTGTCCTCCTGGGATGTAGACAGGCTAGATGTCCAGGGAGCGACGGAACTTTCCGTGATGTTCTTAAAATTCCTGCGTGATTCTATTTTGCTCGGAATTTTTCTAGTTCTATCCGAGATCGGACAGGACACATTGAATGGAACGGCCAGGTGATCTGACCATGAGAGGAAAAAGGGGTATTTTACCGTCAGCCTCCGATCATTAGAAAAAATCCCGTCGAGCGTATGACCCGCTCGATGGGTGGCCCCTTTCACCAGTTGAGTGAGTCCACAGGCTGACGTAACATCCAGCAGGGAGAGAGTATCATGGGTCTCCAGCAACTCCAGATGAAAATTAAAATCTCCCAAAACAGTTAGGTTTTCACGACCAAAATAGGGTTCCAGGACATGGAGCAGCTGCTGTCCGAAGTCTGCTCTGGGGCCTGGAGGACGGTAGACCAGGATCCCATTGAATGCGAAGTTATGGAAGCCTGTCAGATAGAAATATAAGACTTGAAAAGTATCCTTGGGGTCAGAGACTGGTATAATGTGGCAGTGGAAGCTGTCCTTATAAAGAATCGCTAACCCGCCTCCTACCCGGCCCATTCTGTCCTGCCGTGCCAGGCAGTACCCTTCAGAGACTGCTTCAACAAGGTCAGGACCAGAGGAGTCCTTTGCCCACGTTTCCGTGACAAAGACCCACGAAGGTTTCCTGTCGAGTACCAGCTCCTTGAAAGCAATATTGCTTTTAATAAGCGAGCGACCATTGATAAGAATGCAATCTTCTCTCAACGCGCTGGCTCCTAAGTCAACATGGGGTTCTAATAGATGAGTAGAAGGAGGTAGGCTAGAGCCCCCAGGGCCTGCCGGAAAACAACCGCAACGTGGACATAATAGGAGATCATCCGGGGAACTTTTGTGAAAACACGAAAGTCCCGGAGGTTTAAGCCTCAACACCTCCTGTAACGAATACTTAAAGAGCGGGAGGCCAGCCTCATCCTGACCAGCCGTCCGGCCGTCCCGCCCGTCCTCAGCGCGGACGGGCGCAGACGGGCTGGACTCTGGCGTGACTCCGGCGTCACTGCGGCGCACACGCAGCGCGCACACGCTGCGCGCCATGAAGTCCGGTTTATGTAGGGCTCTAGCGAGTCCACCTGACTGCTAGAGCGCGGAGTAGTGCAGCGCTTCCCTAACACCCACCCAAGATGGCGCCCACCAATTCCAAAGCGCGAGGGTCAGGGCCGCCTGAATAGCGGTGAGAGCACAATTACAGTGCGGCAATGCAGGCGGTGATTAAGAACAGGGGAGAACTGTGAGCTAAAATAACACCAAAATGAAAAGACAAAACGGGTAAGTTAAAAGCACTAATGCGTCTTAATGCGAGCGCAATGCGTAGTTGTAGAAAGCCAGCCACTTCTCTCACCGGACACCGGGAAAACCGTGGTCCAGGCACTTGTTACTTCCAGACCGGACTATGCCAATATTTTGTACTTAAGGCTTCCAGAATATCTCCTCCAGCACATTCAGGTAGTTCAAAATGCTGCGGCCAGATTGGTTTTGATGCTCAAACTCAGGACTCACGTGTCCCTGCCCCTGAAGGCATTGCGCAGGCTCCCCATGAGTAAAAGGATAAAATTCAAGGCCCTGGTACTGTTCTTCACAGCCCTTCAAGGAGGGGGGTGCTGGATATCTCAGGAAAAGAATTTAGCCACTACTTGCCAACCAGAACTCAGCAGTCATCCTCCCTGGGCCCGGCCTGCGTCCCCAGAATACGCCTAGCCCAGCCAGGAGGAAGAAGAGCCTTCAGACTCCTGGGAGCTCAAGCTTGGAACCGACTCCCAGCTACTCTCAGATCTACGATTGACCTGGTGGTTTTTAAGAAACTTCTGAAAACTTGGTTTTTCCATGGTTAGGGGTGGCTGTTTGGTCTGTTAGACGGAGATTAGCAGCGTCTGGACACTCTTGCTGAGTAGCCGTATGCACTACAAATGTGCATCATTCATTCATTCATTAATATAGAAAATTAAGGCTTGACTTACCTTTCAATAAAAATCCACTCTCATTGCCGCTTTCAACATTTGTCATCCGGTGCTGCCCCCAAAATAGGTCAGGACTCTGTTCAGTTTCAACGTCTATTTATGAAAAACACATTATTATTTCAGATTCAGATTCAGAATACGCTTTATTCGGTATAAAATCAATTAACCATAAAAGCACATAAATGACAGCTTAAAATTTAATAATATAAAATTTAAATAAATACAAAATATTTAAAATCCATCCATTGCTTTCCTAGTTTTGATGATTAATTTCAGAAATTTCGAAATTTGCAAAGTCTGTGATCTATCTGCCAACAGTTGTAGTTTAATAAAAGCAGGGCGACATTGTCTGAGGTCAAACTGTCTTAAAATAGGAAGGACCCACCTTTTCCTAATTACACTGTGATACTAGAAAAACAATACAGCATGAATAGTCGACTGAGCGGAAATATGGTCGCAGGGGCATGCACAAAGGTGACGTGACCAGTCATTTGTACTAGGACACGATCAAGGCGTAGGTATAAAAGCAACGTCCTATCATAAGATCCATCTATATCTTTCAAATAAGCTTGTAGCCCAGACATGCTCAGCAGTAACTGGTGGGATCTTACTGTAGGTTTACCGATGTTACCTGTAAGCCTACTATCTGCCAGATATTCCATGCAGATGGATCTCAACTCTTTCCTAGAAACTGTTGACAGAGACTCTGGCTAATTAAAAAACTCAGGGCGCCCAATATTTGTTAGAAAAACTTTTACATATGTAATCCATGGAATACGGACAACACAATGAAGAGAGCAACAGTCATTTATCACGTCCCTGTTTAGGCCTGAGGGAGTGCAGGTCCAGACTTTTTATATTTACAGAGAGATTCAAATTTGTCATATAGGAGACAAAGCTGGATACAAGTTTTTGCAGGCCAAGGGGGGTGCGGGACAGAAGCACCGCATCATCAGAATACCATAAAGCCCCAATGAACCTAGTCCCTACACGTGGCAAATTCACACATTCCTTAACTAGGGTTTCCCCGAGGCTATTGATATACAATGTAAATAGAAGGGGGCTAACACGCACCCCTGACGCACCCCCTTCCTAACCGGGAAGGCCGTGCTAAGCTCGCCATTTATTCCACATCGCACTTGTGCCTGCGCTCCCCTGTAAGATTCTTTCTAGAGGGCAAGTATAGTAGGTTCTATCCCCAGACCTTCTAGTACCCCCCATAGTTTGTCATGATCAACGCAATCGAACGCCGAACTTAGGTCTACAAAACACAGAAATAAATTCCCACGTTTGGCCTGTAGGTATTTACCCACCAAAAGACTTACATTTAGACTCCGTTCTACAGTGCCAAGCCCTTTACGGAAACCGTACTGGCATTCGGAGATTATGTCCTTTTCTTCGACCCAGAGTTGAAGCCTCTCTAATACAACTCGCCCTGCTATCTTAGTTATTGAGCCAATAAGAGAGATAGGCCTATAGCAGGCAGGGTAATTTCGATCTCCTTTTTAGGTCGTGCAGAGTCTGCTCGAGACCTATTGCTGCCCGTATTTGGGAATGTAGACACGAGAGGGGCACAAGCGCAGATTTCACCTCATGGGCGCGCACGGCGCCGTGCCCCTCTCGTGCCTCATATTCCCATGCGCATGCGCACTTACACAGCCACAGGCACACACACACACTGCATACACACACGCACCCCCCCTTAAACAGACCCATGCGCACCCAGACAGACACACGCACAGACACACTCGAACACACACAGACACACCCACGTTCACTCCCCCCCTCCCCGCCCCTCCACTTACCGGGCTCTTTCTGCGTGTCCCTCGGCAGCCAGCATTCAGCGTGCAGGGTTCCAGGACGTTCTCCCGGAAGTTCCTTCCTGTTTGTTTGCAGGCCCCGCCCACGTCCCAACGAAGGCTGCCTGACTTCCGCTAGTTTTTATTCTGCTTTGCAATGGCGACAGCTTGTTTGGGAATGTGGCTGTGTGCATGTACACTGTACGTACCCTTTGTGTTCACCCTGCACTGTTTACTAGACCACATGTAACTTGAGCTCTAAAGTTATCTATGTATGCATCATGAACCTCGCACCCCAGAGGTCGTGCTAAGGGATTCCTGGAAGGAACAGCTAGTTTGTGACCTGTGGAGTGAACTGTAAATAGAAGGGATCCTGGGTGCCCTTCATAGGTGCTGTTGAGGTGGGCGGAACCTTTGCTTGGGATGGAGAAGGGGAAGTGTATAGTGTAATAAAGTTGAAACAATCCAAGTTAAGATGAGCAAGTATAGTTTATTCAGCCCCAGCCAACAGTCAGCTAACAATTGACAATCCTGGAATTACCAGTAATGGGAACCTTGGTGACATATGGTTCCAAACACTAGGTTCCAACATGGAATCAGAATACCTGGGAAGACAGGTCATCACACTTCTCCCTCTTAAACATTAAATAGGTTTACATGTCCAGCAATGAAGTAAGCAACAGAAAGATAAAGAAATCAAAGAAGAAACTACCTAGACATAATCACGTAAGTGAAGAGGAGGCCTGCATACCCTCACACTCTTGCGAGAATAATTAGTACACAGATCAGGAACAGCAACAATATCATCACATTTTCCTTTACCCCCAAAATTAGAAACACGACTATTGTTCCAGATGCGACCATCCTCCGTCTTTACAGCATTTTTGAAAATGTTCACAATGGTTCTAGCAACAGAAAACTTCGACCAGTTTTGGCAGCCTACAGGAGCCCTGATCTTTACATTCTCCCCCACCACAAACTTTGAAACCTTAGCAGAATTATCCACATATATTTTCCTTTTCCTCTGTAGTTCCAATTCCCTTTCTCTCCATGCCCCCACCTCATTATTTTTTACACCCTTGTCTGCAATCATCCAGGCAGGACATAAACAAGTGTTAGGTGCTCTACCCTTGAAAAGTTCAAACTGAGTTTTTCCTGTAGTTGAGTGAGGAGAGAATCGATATGCTGAAATTCTATTCTGTAACTCCTTTCTCCAAATTGTTGACCCTTGCCAATTGAATGCTTTCCTTCAAAGTTTTGTTGAGTCTCTCCAAAGCACCATTTGCCTCAGGGTGATACAAAGAAATCCTCTTGTGAACAATGCCACACTTACTGAGATACTCCTCAACTTTCCCTGAACAAAATTGTGGCCCATTGTCAGAAAGAATGGAGTTCGGAAAACTCTCACGTTTAAAGACAGACTCCAAAAAGGAAATAACAGACTCACTTGTAATCTCCCTTACCAGACTAACCTCAACCCATCTGGAATACAAATCCAATAAAACCAACAAAAATGGAGTTTGGTGCTCACCATGTAAAGGCCCCACAATATCAACTGCAATTTCATCCCAGGGGGACTTAGGCAACCTCCTGCAAACCATTGGAGAAGACCTCGTCCTTAAAACTTTATTACTTGCCTGACAAGAAGAGCAATCTCTAACGGTGCGTTCCACCAACAAATCGATACCAGGCCACCAGAAATCCATTCGTATGCGTTCTTTCGTCTTTGAAATACCTAAGTGTCCCTCATGAGACATGTCAACCAGAATACTTCTGAGATTAACTGGTGGAACCAACCAAGTACCTCTCATGAGTAAACCATCCACAACTGCCAACTCATCAGCAATCAAAGACCAAGGTTTCTTTAAAGAACGAGACCTACCACCTTCCAAAAATACAATGACCTCCTTCAACTCCTCATCCTTACTCAGCTCTTCTCTCCAAACATCTTCTTTCACCGCCCCCAAGGTAACGTCACACACCTTTAAATCACCCTCAAAATCGTCAGCCAAAACTTCCTCACCATTCTCTACCACATCCACCAACCTTGACAGACAATCAGCCGAGACATTAGTTTTACCTGGTATGTACTCAAACTTGAACACAAACTCCTGCAACGAAATTACCCATCTCCTTATTCTTGCTGAGATGGAGTTATGTTATGTTATGTTATGTTACATACATTTGTAATGCGCACTGCTGCCCCAGCTAAGGGGCGTCCAGGCGCATAGTCTAACTTCTTTTTTTCAAAGACCTCCTTTAGTGGTTTGTGATCAGACCTGACGGTGAAGGAGGAACCCCAAACAAACTTCCTGAATTTATCCACAGCCCAATATATTCCTAGTGCCTCTTTCTCTATGACAGAGTATTTCAACTCCGCCCCCTTCAAACACCTCGAAGCACAAGCTATCAGGACCTCCTTGTCTTTCCTCACCTGTAACAACAAAGCACCCAGACCCTTACTGCTAGCATCTGTTACAATAACCGTCGGAACCCCTGGAACAAACGCCTGCAAATTTGGTGCATTCCTCAGATCCATCTTCACCTGATCAAACTCTCTGCTACACTCCTCAGTCCAATTAAACACAGCATTCTTACAAATGATTTTCCTCAGATTAACAGTCTTATCTGCGAAATTTCTGACGAACTTATTGTAAAATTCCGCCATGCCCAAAAATGATGAAACCTCTTCTTTTGAGCATGGTTCCTTCAACTTTTCAATTGTTTCCACAAGATCCTTTTTTGGAGATATGCCCTTCCTTGAGATGTGGTGGCCCAAATAATCTAGCTCATTGACACCAAACTTGCACTTGCTCTGACGCAGAGTTAAACCAACTTCCAACATTTTCTTCAACACAAGGCAAACCCTCTCATCATGTTCCTGTTCGTTCCAGAAATGAGAACATCATCCTGATAACATCTTACCCCCGGTATTCCTTTGAACAGATCTTCCATAATTCTCTGGAATACCGAGGCTGCTGAAACCAGCCCAAAAGGCATTCTTAAGAACTTGAATGCACCCATTGGTGTAATGAAACTAGTAAGCTCTTGACACTCTTCTTTTAGCGGGACTTGGTGATAGGCTGAAGCCATATCTAAGGTGGTAAAATAGCATGCCCATCTAATGTAGAAACCAACTCCTCTATGTTTGGCAAAGGGTACTTGTCAACTATTACCTCTTTTTTTAAAGCACGAAGGTCAACACACAGCCAAATCTCATTATTAGGCTTCCTCGCGACCACAATTGGTGCGAGCCATTCGGTTGCTTTCACTGGTTGTATAACCCCAGTCGACAACAACTTCTTAATCTCTTTTCCCACAGCATCTTTTACACAAATTGGAATGCGCCTTACTTTAGCCGCAACAGGCACTGCTCCTAACTTCAGTTTGATGTTGTGATTGTAACCCTTTATGCATCCTAGTTTCTCACTGAACAACTAGTTTCTCACTGAACAACTCTTTAAAGTTCTTTATAAACTTGTTCTCCACATTGTCTACAGCCTGTACTTGAATAACTGGATGAGCATTCGGATTGAGACTCACACCCAACCTTGCTTGATGAGACCAACTCAACAAGTTGTCTCCCCTGTTCACCACATAAACTTTTGCTTCTGTAAACCTTCCCTTATATTCAATGCAGTCAAAAAAGTAACCCATTATTTTTATGGGATGTTCTTGATAACCTGTTGGTCTTATATCCGGTTCACACAAAGTCTTTTTCTTTCCAAACACATTCTCAAACACCTCGTTTGATATAAAAGTGACATGTGAGCATGAATCAAATTTCATCAACACACGTGCTTCCCCAATCAACACATAATCAGAAGGATGTTCTACAACATCATCATTAATCTGAAAGCTAACTAACTTAGTCTCAGTCTTCGCTTCTCTCCCAACTCTTGTTCTGCAATTTCTACCAATGTGTCCCTTTCTTCCACACACGTTGCAATTGAATTTAAGAGCAGGACACTCTCTCGCATTTGCCATATGCCCATATCTCCCACATCTGTAACAAGTTCCTTGAAAAGGAGTTGTGAATTTCTTACTTGTCTGAGTTTTAGAAAAACCACCATCAGCCTCTCCTTTCAACCCTTCCTCCTCACACACTTCTTTTTTCTTCTTCTGATCCTCTCTCTTCACAGCCTGACACACCACTTCTTGTGTTGAAGAACTACTTGGCTTTTCATCCTTTTTCTCCTTGCTTAGTTCTCCAACGCATTTTAACATGTGTTCAACCCTTTTTGCAATACCTACAACTTCTTCAAGTGCAGGTTCATCCTTTAGCCACAACTCTTCCCTTATTTTATCACTCACACACCTCAGAACAAACTGATCCCTTATTCGTTCTTCTACCAAAACCCCAAACTTACAACTTGATGCCAACTTCGTGAGCGCAGTAATGTAGTCCTCAACACTCTCTTCCTTGCCTTGTTCTCGTAACCAAAAATTGTAGTACCTTTCCATGATGGTACTCACTTTAGGAAGATAGTGCAAATCCAACTTCCTAGCACATACCTCATACTCATTCAATCCCCTTTGATCTGCATTTGAAAGAACTGGAAGCGTCTCCAGAATTTCCTGGCCTTCTCCTCCCAAACAATGCATTAACAATGCATGCTTCCTTTCGCCAGACAAGTTCGCACCACACACTCTCGCATAGTTTTCGAAAATTTTCTTCCACTTTTTCCACTTAATCAGTGGTTCCCCTGGTTCCATCAGAAAGAAAGGAGGCGCAGTTACATTCTGCATTTTGCTACTCCTATTCACCTTAATATACTTTGACTTTTTTTTTAACCTTTATAATTCACCATCAAAGTACCTCCACCCTTCCCACATAAGGTGAGCCTATCACTGTTGACAGGCTTCAAATCACACACTCAGTTGAGATTGATTAGTCTCTTCAACACCTCTTGTCGCTTTTCCAGCTTATGCCCCTTAGTCTGTCCAAAATGCTCCTTCGACTTCACTCCTTCTTCTCCACTTTTCTTTTTTTTTATATCAACAGGTCTGTTTTTTGTCAATTTTAAACTCCTATAATGCCATTTTCCCAAATACCGTTTTTCCTGTTGAAACGCCGAATTTCCTGCCTCTCTCGTTGTCTTCTTCTTTATGAATTCGAAAAACAACAAAAAAAATTCAAAAGGGCCGCCGCCAACTTCTCTTATGCACTTGGTCTTTTTTCATAAGTCGATTCGGCTTTTTTTTTTCCAGTCCGACCCAAAATGGCCGCCACACAACAATCAGACTTTTTTCCTTCGACTGATCGGGCTTGTTTCTTTTTTATTTTTAAAACGCCCCCATTCAAAGATGTCTGCCACTTTCCTCCAACAAACAGTCTTTTTCTTTGGGAATTTACCCACGAAAATCGACGTCACGCTTAAACTCCGTTTTTTTTCCTTTTCCTTAGTAAATCAAAGATTTTCGCTGCGTTTTCGTCTATCACTTCCTTATTTACAGCGCTTCCTTCGTTTTGCTGTAATCCTCCCTGGAATATGCCAATCAGCTTTCCTTCTTCCACACAGCAGCCAAGTGAGTGTTTTTTGTTCTTTTTTCTTTATACCTGTTGTTGAGGCTGACTTGCACACGTGGACCTCTCCTCAAACGTCGCCAGTGTAATAAAGTTGAAACAATCCAAGTTAAGATGAGCAAGTATAGTTTATTCAGCCCCAGCCAACAGTCAGCTAACAATTGACAATCCTGGAATTACCAGTAATGGGAACCTTGGTGACATATGGTTCCAAACACTAGGTTCCAACATGGAATCAGAATACCTGGGAAGACAGGTCATCACATCTAGTCCCTGGAAACAACGAGCGCTTTCAAGGTAAGGGACGCTTCCCTAACATTTTACATCAATGCGCTACTGAGGGCGCAGACTTCTTGGCTAACAGTGACTAGGGTTTGCCTGGTGGTGGCGTTGGGATTGACAGCCTTCAGCGTTTTTACCCGAGGTGCACAATATGTGGTGTGTTTTTATTGACAGTTTGTCTCTAAAATAATCTGAGGGAATTCAGCGGCTGAAAATTCGAAGAATTCGGCATTTCCCGGATGTGGCATTTTCGTGCATCTGCGGGATCTCTAGTTCAATATTCGGGTTAGGCATCGCTCGATGCATCTGTTTGCAGAAAGGGCCGTGGCTTTAACAAAGCAATCAGTGCCCCTGTGCCCCGTGCTCCGCTTGCCACACAGTCATGATTGCTGCCAGGGTCCATGCACCCTAGATCTGCAGATTGGCACTGCGATGCAATGTGATAATTCAGCAGTCTGCGCTTTTTTGTTTCCTTGCTCCTTGTTTGTAAGTGCTCCGAAACATCATTTCGGGTTTTTCGAGAGGAGCACCGGCCAATTACAGTCCCCTTACACTATTTAAGTGTTATTTGTTATCTGAGAACTTCTTGTTTTTTTAATTTAATGCTGGTGTGTTGCACGGCACATTTTCACTTAGCAGAAGCTAACTGCTGCCCGCTTTTATTTGTTTAAGCACAGCTGTGCATAAACAAATAAAAGTTTATGCACAGCACTTTCGATTTACCTGCGGTTGCCAACTGCTTTTGGTGAACTGAGGTTCCGTGACGATCGTAAGTGGTGTTTTCAACTCGTACGAATATGGTCGAGTCTGGTATCTATGAACCGCAAATGACGAGTTTAGTGGGTGTACGCATTTTCGCTGTGCTAACCTAAACCGTTCGTTTGTTTCGTGGGTTTCTACATCCGAGCCCACGGGTTCCATCTTAGATGCGGCATCCATTTTGTCTCTTGCCCTCAAGTAGCCAGCGAACGGACGCTGTCCGCTTCGCGACCCTGGGATTCCCAAGACTTTTGCGGAAGACACGTTTCCTTTGAAAGTGTCTTTATGATGAGGGGGATGATACTGTAAGGCAGATGGCCCCGCTCGAGGCTCATCTTGCCGTGCCGGTCTATTGTCTTAGACGTGCATCTCATTAGGCACGTCCCTTTGATGCCTGCAGCTCGTGTTTCCCGATACCACCCCTTTTACACCCTTTCCGATCTCCCCACTGTTTCTGCCTTCCTCTGCACCTGTCTCTGTTCCTTCTTCGATCTGTTTACTGCTGATTGGAATGTACTAATGGTGGGAAGATGGGTTTTTACAGTTGGGAACCACCAAATGTTTCCGTACTTAAGTTCCGGGCCCTGAATACATGAAAGCAACCCCTTCTGGTGTTTACGATGGGAACCAAATTGTAAACCTTTGTGTATCATGTTAACCTATGAGAGAAATGTGTATAAAAGGAGCGACCCACAGTAGCAATTTGAATCAGGCTCCGTGAACCTACATGTGATGTACTTCTTGTGACTTCTGTTTTCCCTGCAGTAAATAAACCTCGAATCTTTGACGCCGAAGGAAGTGTCCCGTGTCTCTGTCATTTGTACGCCGGAACAGGTTACCCACGAAGGTTTCAGGTGTTGTCCCCTGGCACCGCTGGGTCTTAAGAAAACCCAGTCCTTCAGTTGGCGCCCAACGTGGGGCTGCATCAGTGGTACCGGTCCAAGCCAGACGATCGTGAGGAACTTCGTGTGAAATCTCCGAGGGAAGGTGCACCCCGCTTCATCGATCCTGTTGTCGAAACAAGTGGCCCGACAACTTTTCCCGCGAAGATTCCCGCCTCCTGACGGCTGCGACGGACTGCTGCCCTGACTGTAGACCTGTTTTGGCGCCTGGCGTAGACCTTGGTACAGCGAGACGATTGACGGGCCTTCCTGGTGACGCCATCGATCTTTGAGTTAAGTATTTGTGGGTCGCTCCCAGAGTCCTTAGTTGTGGGTGCTTAGTTGTTGCATGGTTCCATTGCATTTGTGGTTCTTAGTACTTGGTTCTTTGTTGTGATATTTGACGTCTGCAGTCGCCAAAAACCGAGGGTTTTTGCTCTTTGCAGGGACTTGGTAAATCCCGTAACCCTTGAAGTTTGTGAAACTCGGCTAGTGTGCAAGATGCCTGGCCGTAGTACTTTGTTCAGTTGTTTTGGTCGTTGTGGTACGGATTCCCGACTGGAGGATTCGTGTCCGATACCTCTGGTTGGAACTCCAACTTATGAGCTATATAGCAAGCATGGGTTAGGTCCGAATACCTTTAATGAATATTGGATTCGCTATACTAAAAAGGATGGTGTCCTTAGTTGGCCACCTCATGGTAGTTTCGAGACCCCGATTTTAGATAACCTTGAGGCTAAATTGTTTAAGAAAAAATCAAGGCCGGACATGTTTGGTGCCTTTCGGTTATGGCGCAAAGAAGCCAAACAGAAAGAAATCAGACAGATAAAACGTAATCAGAGAGATGGAGTTGCTACCATGGTAAGGAAAGCAGAACCGTTTCAGCGAGATAAGGAGGAAAAGGAAGTTTTCGATAGGCTTCAGCGTATGTCTATAGATAAATGTTACCCCGTTTTGCCAACGGAGTCGGATAAGAAAGAGGAATCAGTTGAGGACCCTTTACTGTCCTATCTTTTGAAGTCACCACCTCCGTACGCACAGGGTACCACAGCTCCTGTGGTTCCCCTCGTACCTGCTCCTGTACCTGTTCCTCAACCTGTTCCTCAACCTGTACCCGTTCTTCCGACTGTTCCTGCTCCCTTGCCTACTTCTGTTCCTACTGCTCCACCGCTTGTACTTCCTCATACTCCTGCTCCCGCTGCTGCTCCTGTTCTACCTACTCCTGCTGTTTCCGACTCTTCTCTTGTTAATCCCCTATGTTATACTTCTCCATCTACCCGACGTCGTACTCCTTTAGTTGCTGCTAACTTTTTCAATCCTCTTGGACCTATTCTTGAGTCCGCTGGTTCGGACGGTCCTCAAAGACGTAGTCAGCTTCCCGGTAATCGGGAACGTGCTGCACTGTATAATATGGCGATGGCTTGGATGAAATACCCCATTAGGAATCCTCCACGTTCAGTGCTGAATACGTTTTGTCAATTCAATATACCGACACAAAGATATGTTTTTGAAGAAATGTGTAAGGTTTTACGTGACCAAATATCGGCTGATGCATCCGACGATGTATTGACTGCTTTGACTAATCTGCAGCTCCAGTTTTCGAGCGGAATGATAGTAGACTCTAATGTTTGACGCGCTGTTGAGCAGTTGTTATCTTTTCGTCCCTCTATAATGCCTCGAGCGTTGTTCGTGGAAGACATTGAGGGACCACTAGAAGCGCCTGGCCAGTATCCCATGCGCGAAGTTCCACCAGTGTGGATGCCAGGTGATGCTAATGCCGTTCCTATCATCTTGCCGCACTTTCAGAGAGTGTGGATCCATCTTCCATGGAAACGTTCGGAAGTTTTGCAGGTAAAGCAGTCTTTGCCTGACCCTCGCAGAAATCCTGCAGGGTATTATAAAGAATTATCTCAGCTCGTAGATGCTACGATAATGAATCTTTCTGATATCGATATGCTGTTTGGCAATGTCGTACCGCAACCGGTATGGGCAAAGATTCGTCAGGAAAACCATGCAGCAGAATTAGGTGGTGATTGGGCTGCTCTTATTGCAGCAGACACACGACAAATTGGTGGGGCTAAACCTGAACAGTTAATTGCCGATCTCCCTCAGAGAATCATTACCTTGATGAAAACGCTTATGCCAGCTATGAAGGTGAATTGGGACAAGTTGTCCGCTTGCAAACAGAAGAAGGACGAGAGTGTCTCTGATTTCTTTACGAGATTTGAGGAGGCATTCATCGATCATAGTGGACAGGATATGGGTACCGAAGGTGGTCAGAGGTTGTTCGTGGACAAATTTGTCTCTAACTTGTTGCCTGACTTGAGCCCCAAATTGAGAAATTCTGAGAGTGCGTGGGCTGTTTCTACTTCTGCTCAAATATTGGCTACGGCCCAATATTATGAGAATAGGGAGAAAGAGGAGAACGATCGTGCGGACAAGAAAACGAAAGAGCACAAAACTAAAGTGTTGTTACAACAGGCGTATCCTCCGCGTTCGAATCAGAACGACTCGCAACAGCGGAATAGATCCCAATCTCAGTCAAATAGGTCGCAATTACGAAATGATTCCTCTTCACAGAGATCTTCGTTGGGGTACAATCAGTGTGCCTATTGTAGGAATGAGGGTCATTTAAAATTCGATTGTCCAGTTCTAAATGAGCGTAATAGTGGTAATTCATCTAGAGGAGGTCGTGGTGGTTCTCAACAGACATCACGTGGTAGAGGTTGCGGTGCTCAAAGCGATCGTTCCACTAATACTTCTGACTCTAATAATTGTTTTGACCAGCGCGGATCATCGCAAGGGCGATCTGCTCAGTACAACGTGGACGATTATTACGTTGATCAGGATGCTGACGACGGTAATTACTAGGACAGCCATAGACAAGGAAAGGGAGTAGTATCAGTTCCGGTTGATCAGAGAGGGCCTTACGTCGCAGTTGCCACCTCGGGCGTCGTTGAGCCTTTTCTGTTGGACACTGGTGCAGCGAAAAGTTCCATAATGCATTCGAAACTCCCTGGCACACCTTTGTCTGGCTTAACAAATGTTTCCGTTGGATTCTCTGGCGCCCCTGTTAGCAATCCGGTTTCGTGCCCTCTGCCACTTACAATTGGGCCTCGTGAGCTGAAAGCTCCGTTGATTTTGACCACTGGTTGTGGTGAAAATCTTTTGGGCCTGGATTTGCTGAAACGTTTGTATGCGACTTTGTATTGTTCTCCTGCGGGAGTAAAGCTTACTTTGGGTGAGAGAGTTATCTCTCCAATGTACTTGTCTCTCGATAAGCTTCCACCGGAATTGAGTTCTCTTCCTGCATCCTTGTGGGCAACAGGTCCCAATGACGTGGGCCTGCTTGACATCTCTCCTTATGTTGTCCATTTGAAATCTAACGTGCGACTGCCACGTATTCCCCAGTATCGTATCTCCCTTGATGGTGAGCGAGCATTGTTAGCTATCATCTACGATTTGATTGAGAAAGATGTTATCGAAGAGACTCGGGGAAACGTGTGCAACAGTCCTGTACTACCCATTTTGAAGCGCACAGATCCATCAAAACCACCTGTTTATCGTTTTGTTATCGATTTACGGGAGGTGAATAAAATTGTGATTCCTCAGTTCCCTGTTGTGCCTGACATCACGGCGCTACTGACTCTGATTCCAGCCTCTGCATCTTGGTTCTCTGTGATCGATCTGAAGAATGCTTTCTTCAGTATTCCGATTGCTGAGGAAAGTAGAGACCTTTTCGGTTTCTCTCTTGGTGGCCGCAGCTTCCCGTTTAAACGTGCTCCTCAGGGCTACTGTGAGAGTCCATCGATATACAGTCAAGCCTTGAAGGGCCAACTTGATGCGTTTGTGTTGCCGGCTGGCGCAGCCTTGATCCAATATGTTGACGACTTATTGGTGGCTGCAGATACTCAGGACATTTGCAAAATTGCCACGGTATCGTTGTTGCAGCATCTCTGTGACTTACATCACAAGGTGTCACCTTCTAAACTCCAATATTCTTGTCAAGAAGTAACCTATCTAGGTCACTTATTGTCAAAGGAGGGAAGAAGATTGACCCCAGAGAGAATTGCAGCGATTGCTCGAATGACTGTGCCAACAACTCCGAGAGATGTGCGTGCCTTTTTAGGAATCACGTCATACTGCAGGCAATGGATTCCAAATTTTTCATTGCTAGCGAAACCATTGGTGGCTCTTACGTGCAAGGATGTTCCAACTCCTTTACCATGGACGGAAGAATGTCAGAAAAGTTTTTCTGAACTGCGTGACGCGTTGTGTTCGGCTCCTGTGTTAGGTACCCCTGAATTCAGCAAGCCGTTTACATTATACGTTCACGAGAGAGAAGGTTGTGCGTTGAGTGTTTTGACGCAACCTTTTGGTGGTAAGCAGCGTCCATGTGCATATTTTTCCTCGACCTTGGACCCGGTAGCTAGAGCATTGCCGAGTTTTTTGAGAGCAACAGCGGCGGCTGCGGTGTCCATCCGACAATCTGCAGGATTGGTCATGGATAATATGCTTACGGTGATGGTTCCGCATGCAGTTGACACTCTCTTGAATCGTACGAAAACTCAACACTTGACGAGTGCAAGGTTGTCTGGCTATGAGTTGACGCTTTTGGCAAGTCACATTCAGATAAAACGTTGTAATGTCCTGAACCCGGCGACTTTGTTGCCAATTAGTATGGAGTCAGATGAAGTAACACCTCATGACTGTTACTTACGGACTGAGGAGGAAACAAAAGGTCGTGTGGACCTTAAAAACACTCCTTTGAAAGATCCCGATGGGACCTTGTATGTGGATGGTTCATGTTTTAAATTGCCGAATGGTGATGTGACGACTGCGTATGCTGTGGTAACTTTGAATACTGTTGTGGAAGCTGCGAGATTGAATCAGAATTCTGCCCAAGCTGCAGAGCTGATCGCTTTGACTAGAGCGTGTGTGTTGTCGAAAGGGAAACGGGTGAATGTGTTTACCGACAGCCAATACGCTTTTGGCGTCGCGCATAGTTTTGGACGGTTGTGGAGAGAGAGAGGTTTTATGACGTCGCATGGCACTAAGATTCAGCATGGACAACTTGTGAACGATCTTTTGGATGCACTTACGTTGCCTAAACAGGTGGCGATTGTCAAATGTAGTGCGCATCGTAAGGTGACGGATGATGTTGGTCGTGGCAATGCGTTCGCGGATGAGACTGCTAAGGAGACTGCCCGGAACCTTAGCACCAGAATGTATGTGACGAGTTCGGTTAGGTGGCCTACAGAGACTGGTATGTGTGAGGATACTATCGTGAGCGTGAAAGCGATACAGAATGAGGCCACTGAGACTGAAAAGACGAAGTGGAAAGAGAGTACGGGAAAGTTGGATGCGAATGGGTGTTGGATTGATTTGTCGGAGCATAAGAGGTGGATGTTGCCAGATGCGTATGTGCTAGCTGTTGTGACGATGGCACACGGGTTAGCACATATTAGTGCGAAAGGTATCTGCAAGTTGTTGTCCCCTGTATGGAAGAATGATGGTATCACTAAATGTGCTGAGAGATTGGTGAAGAATTGTATGATATGTATGATGTACAATCCTGGAAAAGGAACCTCTACACCTCCTGGCCATTTTGCTCCCCCTTCATGTCCTTTTGAGGTGATTCAATTAGACTTCATCCATATGGAGCGATGCAATAACCTTAAATACGTTTTAGTTGTGGTTTGCGCATTCTCCCGATAGATTGAAGCCTACCCTCTCAAAGACAACACGGCTCTGTCCACTGCGAAAATCCTACTGAAGGAATACTTTCCTCGGTATGGAATGCCGCGAATTGTATGGTCTGATAACGGAAGTGAGTTTGTGGGGAGTGTGATGAAGTCTGTGTGTTAGGGCCTTGGAATAAAACAGAAATTCCATAGCGCCAATCATCCCCAGTCAGCAGGTTTAGTTGAAGGGTATAATGGCACCCTTAAACTAAAATTAGCGAAGATTCAGGCTACGACTGGTCTTTCGTGGCCTGACGCTTTGCCCCTAGCTCTGTTGTCAACAAGGGCGACTGTACACTCCCGAGTAGGGCTTAGTCCCTATGAAATAGTGTTCGGCCGTCCTGCGAATGTTTGGGGGGTCCCTAGACCGAGTGTGTTTTCTGATCTTGAGTACCCAATGTTGATTGATTATCTTCATGATCTGACTGCTAAACTGAGGTTAATTCACCAACAGGTCTTTGAAGCACTGCCGACGCAGACGGAGGGTCCAGGCCACCAGCTCCAGCCCGGAGACTGGGTGGTGACGAGGAATTTTGGAAGAAAACGCAATCTGGAACCTCGCTTTACTGGACCCTACCAAGTCCTCCTTGCCACGAGAACTGCTGTCCGTTTGGAAGGCCGGAAGAATTGGGTGCATGCCACCCACACCAAGAAGGTACCTATACCTTTATCAGCGGACTCGTGGGTGAGGAAGGGCATTGCTTCGTCTGAAACTGAAAGATTGCAGACCTTCGTACCTTTTAGCGACGCTCAGCCTGTCGGAGAATCCTCAGTGCAGCAGAACGACATTGTTGAACATTTGCCACCACAAAACTCAAGATCTGAACAACTGACTGATCAACAGAACTCTGTTCCCTCATCGGATCCATTGTTTGACGAACAGACACGTCCTGGGAGAAGCCGATACTTTTTGCGATCTAATACCAAGGACAAATAAAAAATTTGCTTTTGTCCCTCGACATCTACGTTACCCCATTGCCACGATCAGTCTCAACACTCGTACAACTGTGATTTTGTAAATATTGAGTTTTTTTCCATATATGTGTTTTTGCTTCCACAGCTGAGAGACTTTGTACATATTTGTGAATTAGGATACCTTGCATCCGGGTGGGCCGTAGGGCCACGCGTGTACTTCCTTCTGGTTAGTAGGTCTTGACACTAGGTCGGAGACCGTCGATTCCTGGGAACTCCTGGGGATTGACTACTGCTACACAGAACGAAGTGCGTCAAGAAACGTTGCAGACGGTTTTAGAGGATGGCGTTTTTAAAGCTTGTGGATTTGGAAAAAGCTCAGGCGCAAAGATTCAAACTGCGACAAATTACTCGTACAAAATGCTTTATGTTTCAGGTGTTCCTTCTGTTTCTAACGGTTTCCTCGTTATTGGCGGGTGGGGTGTATTATATGATACAGTACTTCCTACCTTCTGCCATACCTACTCCTACTTCTGAACCTAAACTTACCACTACTGTGTCCCCTCATTCCTTCCATATCTTACCCCAACACGAGCAGGCTAGACGTGCGGAATTCAGAAATAATTCTTTCATTCAGCTCCCCCATCAGCATCAGTTAGTGGTTAATACCACTAATTGTTGGGTGTGTGGGTTAATGCCACATACCACGGATAAGGGAATTCCATATCTGGTCCTTCCTTATAGTTCCCAGGGTTCAGCTCGAGCATTCCAAACAATGTTTCGAAGTGCACTAGATTCCTACCCCAATCGAGAGCCACGTCCTTCCCACTTTGGTCCTGGTCCGTACCACAAGCCTTTGGCTATAGCGATCGCTGATTTAGATAGGGATATCTATGAGCCGTCGCTCATCCCAGAGGAAGAGGTGCGAGCCTATAGGGATCTGAGTATAGTGCGCTCGTGGGTGAAAGACAGCTTAGAAGCTCGTCTCCGATATGGATCGTACCCCACCTTGGTAATTTCTGTCTAAAAGGTCGTGGCTGAAGACCGAGAGCTCATCTTGGAGAGAGTGCTTGCTCCGAGACGTATGTCTTGCCGATGCTCTCGTCCCCTGTGTTCCTGACTGCCAAGGGTACGCACTTTGTCTGTCATGATCGTGCGTATACGTGGTTGCCCTCCGACTTTGCGGGCACATGTTATATTGCAAATTTGTTGCCTCCGACGTTTACCGTTGATGCAGAGTACCACAAGACTAGAATTGTGAGGGGCGTGATTAGCGAAGAGGACACTGCCGGTCAAGAGGCAGGAGACTTTTTCAAGGGTTTCTTTCCGTTTTGGGGACCTATGGTCAATAGTAGGAACCTGAGACAGTTGACCCGAGTGGTGGAATCGACAGCTAATATCACTGCCAGTGCCCTTGGTAACATCACAGCAGAACTTCAGGCGGATAGGCTCATGACGTTACAAAACCGTATGGTTTTAGACGTTGTTTTAGCAGATCGAGGTGGAGTATGTAAGGTGATCCATTCGAGCTGCTGTATTTTCATTCCAGATAACGCTCCGACTGTCTATCAAGCCATCTCAAAGTTGCATAAGATCTCTGAGTCCATAAACGTGGACGTAGGGGATTGGACGCTACTTGGGTGGTTTTGGGGCCTAATGTCGACTTGGGGTTGGAAAATTCTGATGATCATCGGAGTTGGTGTCGCGTTTCTGTTCACGTGTTGCCTTTGTGTGCAGTGTGGTCCTGCCTTATGTGGCCTCTGTGCTACAACGTGTATAAGACAACCGCCTGTTACCAAAGGAACTCGGATGGATAGAATTATGTTGCAGCAACATCTAGATGGTCTGATGAATATCGAATATGATTCTGACTAGTGCTTGCCTACATGAGGGCAAAAGGAGCGTCTGAGTTTCCGTGACGATCGTAAGTGGTGTTTTCGACTCGTACGCATATGGTCGAGTCTGGTATCTATGAACCGCAAATGACGAGTTTAGTGGGTGTACGCATTTTCGCTGTGCTAACCTAAACCGTTCGTTTGTTTCGTGGGTTTCTACATCCGAGCCCACGGGTTCCATCTTAGATGCGGCATCCATTTTGACTCTTGCCCTCAAGTAGCCAGCGAATGGACGCTGTCCGCTTCGCGACCCTGGGATTCCCAAGACTTTTGCGGAAGACACGTTTCCTTTGAAAGTGTCTTTATGATGAGGGGGATGATACTGTAAGGCAGATGGCCCCGCTCGAGGCTCATCTTGCCGTGCCGGTCTATTGTCTTAGACGTGCATCTCATTAGGCACGTCCCTTTGATGCCTGCAGTTCGTGTTTCCCGATACCACCCCTTTTACACCCTTTCCGATCTCCCCACTGTTTCTGCCTTCCTCTGCAGCTGTCTCTGTTCCTTCTTCGGTCTGTTTACTGCTGATTGGAATGTACTAATGGTGGGAAGATGGGTTTTTACAGTTGGGAACCACCAAATGTTTCCGTACTTATGTTCCGGGCCCTGAATACATGAAAGCAACCCCTTCTGGTGTTTTTACGATGGGAACCAAATTGTAAACCTTTGTGTATCATGTTAACCTATGAGAGAAATGTGTATAAAAGGAGCGACCCACAGTAGCAATTTGAATCAGGCTCCGTGTACCTACATGTGATGTACTTCTCGTGACTTCTGTTTTCCCTGCAGTAAATAAACCTCGAATCTTTGACGCCGAAGGAAGTGTCCCGTGTCTCTGTCATTTGTACGCCGGAACAGGTTACCCAAAAAGGTTTCAGGTGTTGTCCCCTGGCACCGCTGGGTCTTAAGAAAACCCAGTCCTTCAGAACAGTGAGTTTTGCTTACGACATTTATAGTATGCAGCGTTTTTTTTATTGTTATCAGTCCCGTCTGCACGTTGTGTTATTGGGGTGATTTATTGCACAGTGTAATACTAAGACCCCTCTTTCACGGCCTCGAGAAAAGCTTTGCACTTCACCGAGGATGAGTACCCGGTGCAGTGTATTTCTAAGGTCACGCATTCTTAATTAAATTAAGAGCGTGGTCTTGTGGCTTTCTTCTAACTGGCTATGTTCACTTGCTGGAAAGCGAGTCTGTTTACAGTGTTAGAAGGTGATCGGGCAGGAAACTGCTTTAGACATGTTTAATAATAGTTCACACTTGCCCATTCCTTGTTTATTTGCTGCACACTTTTCAATTCAGCACTTGGCAAGCTACATATGTCAGAAATATGAGGAACTATTCCTCGCGCATATATTCATTTAGGTGTTTTAAGAGGCTGATTACATTCGGTGTTTACCAGAGGAATGCACTTATGGCCGTAGCACAGAAAATAATTGGGAGACTTTAAAGCAGGCTATGCGGTGGGTCACTGAACTTCTTGGTCAACGTCTCGCATTTACAAAAGTTAGAGCTGTTGACATTGTAAATGACAATGCCTTTTATTTATGTGTTCATTAGCAAAACCGATAAATAAAAGGCTTTGTTATTTACAATGCCAATAGCTTAAACTCTCGCAAATGCGAGACCTATTGCATTGCAAATGCTTGTGTTTAATACCCTTTGCCTCCCATCCGCACAAACAGACCGATGCGCTAAAGGCCAATAAACTAGATTTATTAAGATGTACTTGCATTTTCTTTAATTCGACAGAATCTAGCCTATGAGCTCCTCATTTACATAAAGTACAAGCGCCGGATTTTATTCGACTGGAAAACTGTTCTGGCAGCGGGTTTCAGTGGACATAAATCAAATGCAATAATGTTGTTGCAGTTTTGTCCTGCTTGAGCGGACTTTGAAGCCTCACAAACTGCACTGCCTGGCAGTAGCTGCGCCTCCGACATTTGAGTGACAGGTTTGCGAAATTACGTGATATTCCCCTTGATAAGGAGGAGTCAGGTTGGGCAAAGCACTGTGGATGAAGGAAATCGACTCATGAGTGAGGCTTTTTTTATTGTTTATTGCTGAACCATAAACTTTTGAAAAATTTCCAAAACATATAATTCTGTGACTAACTCTGGACCGGTATTAGCTACTATAGAATTTAACACAAGTTAGTGCACCCGGAACCAATCCAGTGTGACACGCCAGTTACCATCCTGGAGCACGTGCAGGAGGTCTTATGAACCTTGTAGATGGATCTGGAGGTCGGCACAGAGATGGACCATTGACAAAGGTGAGTGTTGGTTGCATTAGCAGAACTCCAATATTGACGGCTCTGGCTTGTCTAGCGATATTTGTGCATGAGTCCATTGGAGTCACAATGGGAGGGGGGCAGGCGCATCATCCAAATAAGGGGAGTTAGCATGTCGATGAACCCACTGTTGAGAAGGTATAGGTTTATGAATAATTAGTGTTTCACCTATAATCGTTATTGCTAAACTCATGTGAAGGGCATATGTGCACGTGCCCAAGGGATTCCCTCATCATCCTAAGAAAAGCTTAAGAAGGTTACAGATGTATTTCTATTGGAAATGCCCAAAAATTAATCACAGGACCTCTTTGATTAAATTAAAACACAATATAAGAAAGATGCAAAAACACTCTCTCTCTCTCTCTCTCTCCTCCCCTCCCTCTCTCTCTCTCCTCCCCTCCCCCTCTCTCTCTCTCTTTCTCCTCCCCTCCCTCTCTCTCTCTCTCTCTCCCTCTCTCTCTCCTCCCCTCTCTCTCTCTCTCTCTCTCTCTCTCCTCCCCTCCCCCTCTCTCTCTCTCTCTCTCTCCTCCCCCTTTCTCTCTCTCTCTCTCTCCTCCCTCCCTCTCTCCCTCTCCTCCCCTCCCTCTCTCTCTCCTCTCTCTCTCTCTCTCCTCCCCCTCTCACTCTCTCTCTCTCTCTCCCCTCCCTCTCTCTCTCTCTCTCCCGCTCTCTCCTCCCCCTCTCTCTCTCTCTCCCTCTCTCTCCTCCCCTCCCCCTCTCTCTCTCTCCCCCCCCCTCTCTCTCTCTCCTCCCCTCCCGGCTCTCTCTCTCTCTCTCCCTCTCTCTCCTCCCCTCTCTCTCTCTCTCTCTCCCTCTCTCGCCTCCCCTCTCTCTCTCTCTCTCTCTCCTCCCCTCCCTCTCTCCTCCTCCCTTCCCTCTCTCTCTCTCTCTCCTCCCCTCCCTCTCTCTCTTTCTCTCTCTCTCCTCCTCTCTCTCTTCTCCTCCTCCTCCCTTCCCTCTCTCTCTCTCTCCTCCCCTCCCTCTCGCTCTCTCCCTCCTCCCTCTCTCTCCTCCCCCCTCTCTCTCTCTCTCTCTCTCTCTCCTCCCCCTCTCTCTCTCTCTCCTCCCCTCCCTCTCTCTCTCCTCCCCTCTCTCTCTCTCTCTCCTCCCCTCCCTCTCTCGCTCTTCCTCTCTCTCTCTCTCCTCCCCTCCCTCTCTCTCTCTTTCTCCCCTCCCCTCCCTTCCCTCTCTCTCCCTCTCTCTCTCTCCTCGCCTCTCTCTCTCTCCCTCTCTCTCGCCCCCTCTCTCCCTCTCTCTCTCTCTCTCTCCCCCTCTCTCTTCCTCTCTCTCTCTCTCCCGCTCTCTCCCCCTCTCTCTCTCTCTCTCTCTCTCTCTCCCCCCTCTCTCTCTCCTCCCCTCCCTCTCTCTCTCTCTCTCTCTCGCCCCTCTCTTCCTCTCTCTCTCTCTCTTTCCCTCTCCTCTCTCTCTCTCTCTCTCTCTCTCTATCTCTCTATCCCTCTCTCTCTCTCTCTCTCCCTCTCTGCCTCTCTCTCCCTCTCTCCCTCCCTCTCCCTCTCTCCCTCTCTCTCTCTCTCCCTCTCCTCTGTCCCTCTGTCTCTCTCTCTCTCCCCCCTCTCTCTCTCCTCCCCTCCTCTCTCTCTCCCTCTCTCTCGCCCCCTCTCTTCTCTCTCTCTCTCTCTTTCCTCTCTCTCTCTCTCTCTCTCTCTCCTCTCTCTCTCTCTCTCTCTCTCTCTCTTCTCTTCTCTCTCTCCCTCTCTCAACACTGAGGATTTACAGGAATCCAAACACCAGCGTAAAGTACTCAAACAACAATAACGTCTGTCTTATAAATGTCACAAAAAGATGTTAATATTTCACTTCTGTTCTTGGATGTTTGTGAAAATACAACACATATTGCATTACAACAGCTATAGGTGTCACATTTGTGAAAGTTAAAAGTATTGGCATTGTAAATGACAAAGCTATTAATTTCGCTATTTTCAAAACCAACACATAAATAAAAAAATGTCATTTACAAGACCAATAGCTCAAACTTTCCTAATGCGAGACCTATTGCATTGCAAATGCTTGTTTAAAGATGGGCACTACAGTTGATACTGTCCAGGTGGGAGTAAAGCCTAAGTACCAGCAAGCCCTTAAACCCATTGCTATCACCGCAACCCAAAGTTCTGGACACAACTTGTACAAGTCAATGGGGGTGCAGTCTGAAAACTTGGTTTTTCCATGCTTAGGGGTGGCTATTTGGTCTATTAGACGGAGATTTTTGCGTCGGGACACTCTTGCTGAGTAGCCGTGTGTTCTACAAATGTGCATCATTCATTCATTCATTCATTAATATAGAAAATTAGGGCTTGGACTTACGTTTCAACAAAAATCCACTCTCATTGCCACTTTCAACATTTGTCATCCGGTGCTGCTCCAAAATAGGTCAGGACTCTGTTCAGTTTCAACGTCCAGTTCTGAAAAACACATTATTTCCAAAAAGCACAGATTTTAAAAATGAGCTGTACCAATTATATCATGAAATATAAAACCAAAAAAATAACTAAGATAGAAAGGATTAAATACATAAAGTCCACCTACAATATATACATTCCTTATTGAAGAAGGCCTCATCAGAGGAAAGAAGACTCATGTATGATCAAGGGTCACTATCGAACTATTATGCTATCTCCCCACAGACACGTTTTACTCATATTCTATTTGCTCTCCATATGAGATATGATCAACAAAATTACATTTTAATATTTTCTGTCCTTCTGCAAACCCGAAGTCTTTTCTTCCTGGCATCTATGCCATACTCCTTAACATTGGTCTAAATCAACGATGTATCTTGCACATGAAAGAAAATGCATTTTAACCTAAATCACATGAACATTTGAATACATTTTTGAGCTTCTCCGCCCCAACCAGTTGTAAAGTTTGCTAGAAGGCTGGGTGTATCCTGGTTATACATACCAAGAATATCAGAGGATACTTTCCATATTAGAAACAGCAGCTATGATCTAAATATGGCTCACTGGCCGGTACAGACTAAAAGCTTAAATATGAGAGAGCAGGTATATATTAGAAGGTTTTAATCAGATCCTCACGATTAAATGTTGCCAATACCTAGAATTTAAAACAGCAACAGAATGACAATGAAGGTTTAGAGAGTCAGATAACATATCATTCATTGTAAATTAAATCAATGTTGGACCCTGAGATTCAAGAGGAGTTACTGCAATCAACCAGATCCCTTCAGGCTCCTTGTCAATCAATCAATCAATCAATATTGATTGATCGGGCTCCTGGTAAAACGAGCACCAAGGTTGGTCCACAGTCTGAACTCAGAACCAGTAGAGACAGGCCTGGAGACCTTTCATATATGACAGTGGCGACGAGGATGGGGCCTCACCACCTCCTGCTGCGGGAGCGACGCTGGATCCCACCGGGGATCACACCGGGGCTGAGGATCACCTCAGGGGGGGCAAAGCAACGTCACGCTGCTTGAGAAACGCGCTGCGCCTGCGCAGAGGCGAAACACTACTCTATAGGGAGGGCGCAAAGATGGCGCTGCATTAAAACATACTGCGCATGCGTGGGTGCAAGAGCGCGCGCACCGAGGGGTGGAGACAAGACAGCGCGGCTTCAGAGATGCACTGCGCATGCTCAGAGGATTACATAGCAATCACTGGAAAGCGCAGTAAACATCGCGCTGCCAAATGACCATACCTGGGCTGCTCCCCCCCCCCCCCAGAAAGGCAGTGCGCATGCGCAGTATGTGAGCCACTAATCCATGGGGCTACTACTACAACTTATCATTAAAACATGCCAGGGCCTGCCCACAAGGGCAACAACAACCTCAAAACAAAACTGAACGCAGAGAAAATAGATCTTTCTATTTTTATAGCAGCTTAACTGTGTTTTCAAAGGAAGGCGCAGAGAGAACATGGGGCAGAACAAAGCAAGCAAAAATAATGAAATATGTATAATATCAAGACTAGGCCCCACACACTAACAGAAGGAGACCACACGTGTTCTTTGATAGTGGTCAGTCAAGTGCCTGCCACGCCCAGGGCCCTGGGCCTTTTACGTCGGGCGGAGCCACATGGACATACGCTTAAGGGGGGGAAATAGTACAGTAACCCAACTCGTGGGCTAGGGTGGTTGCGCCCACTCCTACAACATTACATTCCTCCTTTACCCTAAGGAAAGAAAAACAAACACAGCAATACGGCTTCAAATGCAAACTTGTGTCTACAGTCTCTTAAGTTTTCGAAAATACAAAAGGAACAGTCTTACTTCTCTGGTGGTCGCGGACCAGCTTGAGTCCTCTCAGCGTCTGCAACAGGCCACGAAGTCCTGGTACTTCTGGGATGGCTTCGGGCAGGGGCGCAGATTGTACCTGCTCTGGCTGCGCTCGCCCGACTGGGTGGGGATTGGTTCTTCAGAGTCTTTAGCATCCCCATCTTCTGGGTGGTTCGGTGTCGCCTGCGGTTCATGCTCACTTCTGATTGGCATGGCCAGACCTGTTGGCAGAGTCTCTTCTTCTTCGCTGGGAGTATCTTCTCCTTCGGCTTCTCGGGGGCCTCGGGTCATCCTGGGGTGGTGGTCGGCTGGATCTGGAAATTCGTCGTCCACCTGGTGCGACAACCTTTTGAAGAACGATACGTTCCTGGTGACTGTCTCTCTCCCTCTCACTGCAGTGATCATGGTACCCTTCACCCCGGTGACTGTCCAGGGGTGTAACTCAAAGGGGAGGCGGAACTTCCCTTCTGGGTGGCGGTCTTTCACCAATACTCGGTCGCCCACCTGGATGGGGCTGTCTGCAGCTCTTCTCCGCCTGGACGCTTCATTGTTAGACTTGGCTCGTTGTTCCATGGACCGGTTGTTCGGGGCTGGAGTTGATGCCCACACAGGATGGTGAGGGAGAGTGTCCACTACGGCTCTGTTGAAGCACAAGCGACTTGGAGGGACTCTGGTGGTGCAGTGGGGGGTCAGCCTGTACTCTCGCAAGAACTGGAAGAGGGCTAGTTCCAGGTTTTGGCCATCCGCCATAGCAATTTGGATAGTCTTATTCAGAGTTCTCATTAGTCTCTCAACTTCGCCGTTGGCTTGCTGCCACCTTGGGGTTATCTTCCTGTGCTTGATACGGTGTGACTGTAGATATTCTGCTAGCTCACCGCCATTGAAAGGAGGTCCATTGTCAGTACGCAGCTCCCCAATGAGGCCATGGGTTGCCAGGATCTTCTCTAGCTTTGGGATTACTTCGGATGCTGCGGTGGAAGGTAGTATTTCAATTTCCGGATACCTTGAGTAGTCGTCTACCACTACAATCATATATTTCCCGCCTGGAAGGCTCCCAAAGTCGGCGCTCGCCCGGGTCCATGGGGCGGTTGGCCCTTCTTCCGTAATTACTGGTGCAGGGGGGTTGGGCAAACTGGTTGCTATGCACACTGGGCACCGTTGAATGACATCTTCGACCTTCTTGTCGAGTCCTGGGAACCAGAGTTTGGTCCTGATGCGATTTTTCGATTTCACAATGCCCTGGTGGGCGCCATGGGCTAGGAGGACTGCTTGCTGGGTGAGGCTGTCGGGTAGAACAAGGCGGGGGCCTCTCAGGAGGCATCCTTTGGGCGAGATAGATAGCTCGCTCTGGACTCGGTAGAGTGCTTTGAGGGTGGCCTGGGCTTCGGGCGTGCGAAACGACGCCGGGCTCTGGAGTGGTTTCCAGTTTCCCGATTGGATGGCCTGAATGGCAATTTGCAGGCAGTCGTCGTCTTTGGTGGCTCGAGTCACATCATCCAGGGAGATGGGCAGTGGCCTTGAACGCTCTACAATCATCCTCACATACTCTTCAGTGGCGTCGGCCTCCGCGGCTTCTGTTTCCGTGGCCGGGCGGGCATGCCGCAACAGATAGTCGGCCGTGTTTCTGGAGCCTGGTCGATACTCCACTGTGAACTGATATTCTTGGAGCTGGAGTACCCAGTTTTCGATGCGTGGAGGAGGACGTGAGGAGGACCCTTGGAACAGTGGGAGGAGTGGTTTGTGGTCTGTGACCACCACAAATGGGTGTCCGTACAGGTAGATGTGGAAGTGACGGCACCCCCACAGGATAGCGATGGCCTCTCTTTCGATCTGTGAATATCTTTGTTCTGTTGCAGTGAGAGTTCTGCTTGCGTACGCGACCGGTGCCCACTCTCCGCAGGGTTGTTGTTGTGCCAAGACTGCGCCAAGGCCGGTCGGACTGGCATCTACTACCAGTTGGGACTCATACCGAGGGTCGAAGTAGGCTAGGGTTGTGTTTGCAGAGAGTGCTGCTTTGGTCTTTTGGAAGGCTTCTTGTTGTTCTCTTTCCCACTCCCAGGTGGCTGTGGATCTTGTGAGGTCGTGGAGAGGGCCGGTGAGATCGGACAGATCTTTGATGAAACGTCGGCAGTACGTCACCATACCAAGGAAGGTGCGGACGGCTGTTACAGATGTGGGGGCGGGGGCTTCATGGATGTCCTTGACTTTGTCCGGGTCTGGCCCCATGCCCTGGTCGGAGAATCTGTACCCGAAAAAGCTGATGTCCTTACGGAGGAACTCACACTTCTCCCTGTGGAGGGTTAGACCTCTCTCTTGCAGCCTGGTGAAGACAGCCTGGAGGCGTCGGATGTGTTCATCCAGATTCGCCGCGTGGACCAGAATGTCATCGCTCACATTCAGTACGCCGTCTAGGCCTTGTAGGACGTTTTGAATGATGTTTTGGAAAACTTCGGCGGCACTGGATATTCCGAAGTTGAGTCTGGTGTACCTCCATAGGCCTCCGTGGGTGGAGAAGGTTGTTATCGGGCGGGAGTCCGGGTGCAGAGGGATCTGGTGGTATCCGGATCTCAAATCCATCTTCGAAAACCACTTCGAACCTGATAGCTCACCGATGATGTCGTCAATGGTTGGCGTCAGGTGGCGTTCCCTTTTGATCGCGAGGTTCGGAATGCGCATGTCCACGCAGATCCGCACGGCGTCAGGTTGTTTCGGTTTCTTGGCCACTACGATGGGTGACACCCATGGAGTGGGCCCGCTGACTCTTTCAATGATCCCGGCTCTCTCGAGTACCCGTAACTCTGCTTCCACTTTGGGCCGTAGGTGGAACACTATGCGCCGGTGTCTGAGGGCTACTGGGGCGACTGAGCGGTCTATGTGAAGACGGACTGCGGGTCATCTTAAGCATCCGATCCCGTCAAATAGTGAGGTATTTTGTAACACCAGATGGTCGAGCCTATGGGCTTGGACCGTGAGGGCGAAGTGGATCAACCTCAGGTCTTGGGCGGTCCGGCAGCCGAGCAGGAATCCGGACCCGTCTTGCGACACATAAATCTTGGTGTGCACGTGGTGGGAGTCGTGTGATACTGTTGTTCAGAACACTCCGCAGAGGCGGAGGGGTCGACTGGTGCCATATGTGTATACTTGAACTCTCGTGGGATGAAGTTCCGGTGGTTCGCTTAGTGTCCGGTATACACTGGCCGCCATTAGGTTGATCGTGGCCCCGGTGTCGATCAGTGCTGCGAGTCCTTGGCCTTGCACATTTACTGTGCACATGGGCTCTGCGGATGGGGTGGCGGCTAGCATGTTGAGCATTCGCACCACGTGGACGGACGCTGCATCCGCTTCGTCGTCGTCCATGTCGCTGTTGGAGGCTGTATCTGGCATCGGTTCTATTTGTCGTACTCTTCGGGGTGGGCCGTTGGGCTTCTTCCTTTGTGAGGATAGACACACGCTTGCGAAGTGGTTGGCTTTCCCACAAGCGCTGCAGATTTTTCCATGTGCTGGGCATGTTCCGCTGTGGGGGGTTGCTCCACCGCACCACATGCAGGGGCGGCCGTGCGATGACTGAGCAGGGCTCGGCCGAGGTCTTCGGGGCTGTTTCGCGCGTGTATCTGAGGCGGTCGTCTTGATGGCGCATACGGGTTCAACTTTGATTGCAACCGTTGGTTTTGGCTCCATATGTGCTGCTCGAGCTTTCGATAGTTCTTTAGATCGTCCAAGCGCCAGTATGTCGCGCATGGGCATTTTGTCTGCCTCTAGGACTCTTTCCCGCAATTTTGAGGAGGCGCAGCCCTGTATAAATTGAGCGCGGATTTCGTCGTCTACATCCGGAAGGGTACATGTGCTGGCCAGCTTCTTGAGTCTCGCGTAGTAGACATCGACGGACTCCTCTGGGAGTTGGCGGGCTTGGCGGAGTAAGAATCGTTCGTAATCTGCGCTGGCGAAGGGTTCAAAGTATTCGGTTATTGCGTCGCGCAGTGTGGTGTAGTTCCGGGGCGGGCCGCCTTCCACCACGTCCTTCGAGATGTCGTGAATAGCTTCTCCTCCAAGATGTAGGAGCATCTCACGCCTCCGCTCAACAGCAACGTCAGCTGCCACAAAGTAGTTCTCTAAACGTTCCACCCACTTTTTCCACCGGGCGGCCTGGGAGGGCGGTGTGCCCGTGATAGTGAAGGGCTCCAGCGGAGGCACCGTAGCCATCGCCATTGTGGAAACCGGGGGGCTCGGCAGACAGAGGAGGTCCGGTCACTAGAGGGCCAGGAGTCCAGACACGCGTTGGTGGCAGCTGTAGGGAGGTCCAGGCAGCAGCAGCAGGGCACGGCAGCGTTGCACACGAAATGCGTGAGAAATAGCAGGCCGACCTCACGCAAGATGCGTGGGATATGGCAGGCGGGCCGCAGCGGTGCACGCGGGAAGCGTGAGGAATGGCACGGGAGGCGCGCGGCAGGCTGCGTGACGTCAGACGGGATGCAGGCGAGGCCTGGGACGCGGCGGTGGAGCTAGGCTCGCACCGGAGGCTGCGGGGAGGCACGCACTGGGGCGCACAGGCCGGGAGCACGCACCTGAGGCCAAGGGCAGGTCCAGTCGGAAGACTGTCGGCTGGCAGGAGGACAGCGGCGCTGCACGCTGGAAGGCACAGCGAGGTAGGCGGCTGATGGCAGTGTCCCGGTTGACGTGGCTGGGCCACCGCCGGCAGGGCACAGAGCGGGGCGTTGGTGGGCGGGGAGGGCCTTGCAGGACGGCGGCTCCGGGGCTGGGGGGTGGCTGCACCGCAGGGGCACCACCGCAAGACGGTCTGGTCAGGGTGAGGGAAAGCAGTGCTGTGCACGCGGTGGGGTGGCGAGACCAACTCGTCGCCAGTATAATATCGTGACTAGGCCCCACACACTAACAGAAGGAGACCACACGTGTTCTTTGATAGTGGTCAGTCAAGTGCCTGCCACGCCCAGGGCCCTGGGCCTTTTATTAACTATGCAGCGTGACCTCCGTCCCTACGTCGGGCGGAGCCACATGGACATACGCTTAAGGGGGGGAAATAGTACAGTAACCCAACTCGTGGGCTAGGGTGGTTGCACCCACTCCTACAACATTACAATAAATATATATATATATATATATATATATATATATATATATATATATATATATATATATATATATATATTACCTACTGGCTGTCGCCAGTAGGTATATATAGTTAGGATTTTTTCCCTATGGGATTTTTGAAAATTCTATGTCTAATAACTTTGGCGTTTGTGGACGGAATCGGCTGAAATTTTCAGGAAAATGGCACATTTTGTTTCTGAGCAGCCCTTGAAAATTTGGGGGGGTTTCGTCAAGGGGGGGCCGAGAAAAAAGGGGGGTCCCATGTTAATTTCCATAGGGCGGTTGGCCTCACTTTTAGCTCTAACGGCTGAATGGATTTGCACGAAGCTTGGCAAAATTGTAGGGACTGTTAGCCCGATGTGCCTTTGCTAGGTCTCAATATATGTGCTTCAGTGGATTTTGAGAAATTAACGTTCAAAAAAAGATATATATCTGTAACAGCGCTCCGGGCTGCGCTCCGGTTCGCGTACTTTTCGCGAAACGGAACTTTGCGATGCGAAGCTGATTGGCTTTCCGGTGTCTGTCAACATTCTAAACAGTCCGGAGCGGCCGCCATCTTATCTCTCGGTAGGATCGAGAGAGAAGAAGAGGTGAAAAACGAAGGGGGAATTTAATGAAAGGGGGCAAGGTAGACCCCTCTTGACCCCCTAGGAATGATGTTGGGGTTTTTAAAGGGTCCCGTGGGGAAAATAAAAAAAAATTGATTTTTCACGGTAGAAGCGCTTCCCGGGCCGCGAACTGGGCCGCAAACTGGTAGCGAAACGGGAATTCGCCATTTTGTGTTTCGTTTTAATTAAATTACTAGGTATAAGGGGGTGCGGGAGACGTATCCTGATCCCTTATGTTTTCTGAGGGTGGCTGAGGAGGCTCATATATGTTGATACATGTCTTCCAGCGGCTGTGCGTGAGCGTTTTTTTTTTTTTGCTGCGTGACGTCTGTTAACGTTCGATTTGATGGAAATCAGGAAGTGTTGACCGCCAATTTGTCACTGCGATAAATATTTTGTTATAAATGAATCCTTATTGATAAACATTGTCTGCGCCATCTTGCCTTTTTTCCAATGCCACAATTTTGTCGTGCACGGCAGCTATTTTAGATGCCTTGACCAGACCCACTCTCTGCACGCCGTCGATTCTCAGCACGGCTCCCCACCCTCGCAAGCATCTCCCCCACGCACTGGTCACCCCCGCTCTCTCTCTCATGCATGGGCCATAAACTTCCCCCCATCTGCGCTGCTCTTCCCTGAGAATCACACCCTGTGCCCGCCCGACACCTCCCTTTCACCCTATTCACTACCGCACCCTCTGACACTCCTCTTCCTCTGTGTCCGATTGTCCAGGCCGGTCCCAGGCTATCACCTAGCCCTGCGGATGTAGTTTATGGCCCCAGCTGTAGAGAATCCAGACATGCCAACCCTCCCGATTCAGGCGTGAGACTACCGATTTCAGTGCTAGTCTCCCGCCTCCCGATTCCTGCATGCAAAAACCCGATTCCTCGGGGGTTTCAGCTGACAGGGCTTGGTATTGTGTTACGTGCTAATTCTTCCAGGAAACGTCAGAGGGCCGATGCAGGGGCTCTAGAAGGGGTGATAAACCATTTAAGCCTCATTAACAAGCGCATGGTCTTTTAAAGATCTGTGAAGTACTCGGGCGGCGGTGTGTGTGTGCCCTCTTTCAGGAGCGGGCGGGGGGGGGGGGGCACTGCCAGCAACTTGCCAGGCCAGGCAGTGTTCAACACTTGCATCACCCTTTCTCTGCCTGCTATTGCGCTCCATGCTTCGGAAAGGTAAGAAAAAGAACGTGCATTTGAGTTTGAAATGTCCGATCCTGTAGCAGCACACTTCCAAAGCCCACACATGACAATAACCCGATTCAAGGCCCCATTCACCCGATTTTTTAAAAATATATAGCACTCCAACAAAGTAGTAGGATTATAAAACTTTATTAACTTATAAATATATAGAACCCAACAAAAACTGTAAATACATTTAAACATTTTTTGGAAAAAAGAAGCAACAATGGTCAGTAGCTGTCTTTTGTGCGAATAGTCCCAAGGCAGCACAACGTGCTGAGTTCTGGACGGCACCCAGGTGATGTTACCTGGGTGCCGCACTGGTTTTTGGTATCCTACAATGCAGCTCAGAAAAACAGCGTGGGGCGCCCCGGGGGGTGCGCGGGGAGGCCTCGTCAGTAGCGGTCTGTTGTGCGAATAGTCCCAAGGCAGCAGAACGCGCTGAGATGTGGATGGCACCCAGGTGATGTCCAGTAAGTTGCCGCACTGGTTTTGGTATCCTACAATGCTGCTCCGAAAAACGGCGTGGGGCGCCCCGGGGGGGGCGTGGGGGAGGCGGCGTGAACAGGCCTCCCCAGGTGGAGGCTCGTCTGCTGTACTGGGGCGCCCCTTTACCGTTTCAGTTGCCATTCCGCCCGCTTTTGCTACACTGTGCCTCATCCTCCATTCAGCTGTTTATCGCCTGCTCTTGCGGCTACAGCGTCTCGCTCACCATGTAGTTGAGATGCGCCCACTCTTGCGGTGCAGCGATAGGCGGCTGCCATAGGACTCTTAAAATGGTGGACGGCTCTTCGGATTTGAGCCTGGTCCACTAAAATGGCCCTGGGACACCTTGGAACTCGGACGCTTGCCTGCTAGGGCTTCGGCTCCATTCTCGAAAGCGTCCCCTCAGCCGTGAAGATTCTACAAAAGTCTTGGGGGCCCTCGACTCCTGCAGGCTTCCGGTGGGGAGCGGCTGCCATGATTACTCGCGGAATGACCACGACGGAGCCACGAGATGATGGTGCTTTCATGCTGACGCCAGCTTCAGTCTGAAACATCCAGAAATAAGGTGGGGCTTTCATCGTTTGGGAAAATAAAATGTTCTAAACCAATGAAAAGTGTTATTTTTAGGTCATATGACCAAGCCTTCCATCATTAGGAAACCAAAAGTAAAATGAACCAATGAAAAGTTTTATAAACAAGTCACATGACCTGTTATGCGGCATAGGGCTACAAAAAGCGTAGAAAATCCGTTGGCACGTGAGGCGGCGTCAGTAGCGGACCGATGTGCGAATAGGCCGAAGGCAGCACAACGCGCCGAGATCCGGATGGCACCGAGTTGGTGTCCAGCAAGTTGCTGCACTGGTGTGGCTATCCTACAATGCTGCACCGAAAGTCGGCGTGGGGCGCCCCGTTGGCCTGTGAGGTCGCGTCAGTCAGTGGGGGCTGTGCGTCTCTAACAAGATGGAGGCTCCTCGGCTGCAGTGGGGCGCCCCTTAGCGTTTCACTCGCCGTCCAACTGAGTTGCGTCCGCACTTGCGGCTACAGTAGGCCGAAGGCAGCACAGCGCGCCGAGATCTGGTTGGCACCGAGGTGGTGTCCAGCAAGTTGCCGCACTGGTGTGGCCATCCTACAATGCTGCGCCGAAAGACGGCGTGTCCAGCTGAGTTCCGGTCACTCTTGCGGTACAGTGACTCGAACGCGCCGAGATCCGGATGGCACCGAGGTGGTGTCCAGCAAGTTGCCGCACTGGTGTGGCCATCCTACAATGCTGCGCCGAAAGACGGCATGTCCAGCTGAGTTCCGGTCACTCTTGCGGTACAGTGACTCGAACGCGCCGAGATCCGGATGGCACCGAGGTGGTGTCCAGCAAGTTGCCGCACTGGTGTGGCCATCCTACAATGCTGCGCCGAAAGGTGGCGTGGGGTGCCCCGTTGGCTTATGAGGTGATGTCAGTAGTGGACCGATGTGTGAATAGGTCGGAACCAGCACAAGGCGCCAAGATCTGGATGGCAAGTCCTGGATGTTGAGTGCCATAGTTGAGAGTTCTGAGCAGTGTTTGTAACACTGTCTGCAGCTTATTTGCACCTGCTGCAGCTTCACTATTGCCCTGGTGTGGCCAAAGATCGCCCATGACATAGGCGGCCGGCTCCCATGGTCCGGCGGAACTTTTTTCCTTTTCCTTTCTGCATCTTGTCCCACAATCCGTTTGACCTGAAGACACGACAAGGTCCCTGAATGTGTGCAGGGGGACGTTATTGATTGAATCAAAATGGCGGCTTCACACAAAGCTGACTCAAGCGTTGCTGTTGATGCTATACAGACAAAAATTGGTTTTCAGTTTGTACATTCTTCAGGATTTTTTTTTCCATCCTAGGCTGATTGAGAGTTTGTAGAACAATGGCTTCAGATTTTCAACATACTACTCTTCAACATTCTTCCTAAATGTAACAATGTGAGACTCACTAGGAGAACAGCTGTTTATCTTTCCTTTCAAAATGCTGCCAACAATATTTTCTGAATGGAAGACACCATCTTGTAGCATAAAGGGCCGAAAGGGGTTCTGGTCTGGCCGATGGTTGGTGGAGACATTTTGACTATATCTTGGACCTGCCCGGCCTCGCCCAAAATGGCGCCGGTATAAATGGGACTCGTAACTCCTTGTTGTGTACTGGTTGAACAACCTTGATATCACGAGATATGAATGCAGTTTTGATGCTCATGGCGGGCGGGGACGAGAATTGATTGAATATTTCGACATCCCTATTGATATTAAGTTCTGATGTGTTATTGATTACTGTACTATTGAAAGTTCGAATTAACGTCACCCATGGTACTTGCCCGCAAATGTATATCTAGATAATTTTTTTGTAAGTGGCCCTGTCGTATTTTAATTACAAAATGTACGTCCACCGATTCCGCAACTGTTAGACACCTTAGTTCTTGCAACCTAATGGCCCGCTCGTTACGTTCCTCTACAATGTAAATGTCTCCTCATCATATACGATTTCAGTTTGCTCCGTGGCCGGCCCATGTGGTTATAGGCCCGTATTTGTATACTGACATTTTCACAATAAAGGTTTTTAAAACAAAACATGGTAGTAGTATTTACATTGGTAAAGTTTTTACTTTTAGTCACTGTTTTCGAATCAGTAAAAGGCAAGTGAAATAAAGCAGTCCAATTACATGACGGATAAAAGGTATAATACGTAGGAACGCAGTAAAGATAAATGGTCAAGGGCAGTTGTGTTTTCCACTCCTGCAACATAAAGTGATCGATAAGAATCTGATAATCAGGCGTATCGGCGACTAAGACAGCAGGCCTAGCCTCTTTTACTCAACGGCTCCGTCATGGGACGAAGAAACGCCCTTTTTCTCGAAAAAGGAATATATTTTACTTGCAGGACAGTTGTAAATTTTCCGGGAAAGTACATTAGCCTGGAACATTATAACATATATGTTTAAAAAAAAATAATGTTCGAAACCAATAAAAAGCGTAATTTTTAGGTCATATGACCAAGCTTTTCATCATTAAAATAACAAAAGTAAAATGAACCAATGAAAAGTTTTATTAACAAGTCACATGACCTGTTATGCTTACGTTACGCGCTGCGCGCCGCGCCCCGGATCGCTTCCGGGAAGCTGCGCTTCGCGCATCGGAGCACTTCCGGGTGCGCTAACGCGGCGTGTCATATAGCGCATTACGCGACAACGTAGGTCAAGAATATAGTCAAAATGTCTCCACCAACCAGCGTTCGGAACACAACCCCTTTCAGCAGTCCAAAAAGTTCTGTTAAATGACAACAGAGGGGACAGGCAACAAGAACCATCAGTCAAAGAGGGGAGGGCAAGTTCTTCTCTACCGGGTCATGTTGGGGCGCTACCGGAACTGATCGAATTGGTAGTCTACAGTGTTTCTGGATGTTTCAGACTGAAGCTGGCGTCAGCATGAGAGCACCACCATCTCGTAGCTCCGTCGTGGCCATTCCACGAGCAATCATGGCAGCCGCTCCCCACCAGAAGCCTGCGGGAGTCGGGGGCCCCCAAGACTTTTGTAGAATCTTCACGGCTGAGGGGACGCTTTCGAGAATGGGACCCAAGCCCTATCAGGCAAGCGTCCGAGTTCCAAGGTGTCCCAGGGCCATTTTAGTGGACCACGCCCAAATCTGAAGAGCCGGCCGCCATTTTGAGAGTCCTGTGGCAGCCGCCTATCGTTGCATCGCAAGAGCGGGAGCAACTCAACTACATGGTGAGCGAGACGCTGTAGTCGCAAGAGCGGGCGGTAAACAGCTGAATGGCGGAAGAGGCACAGTGTAGCAAAAGCGGGCGGAATGGCAACTAAAACGGTAAAGGGGCGCCCCACTACAGCGTGTCTTCAGGTCAAACGGATTGTGGGACAAGGTCCAGAATAGAAGAGTCATCAAAAGGCAAAAAGTTCCGCCGGACCCCGGGAGCCGGCCGCCTATGTCGGGGGCGATCTCAGGCTACACCAGTGCTATAAAACTTGGGGAGGGGGTCGGAGCCAAGCGTCTTCTCCGAGTCCGTGCCATCACACCGCCCCTCGGGGGCCTCCGTCAAGCGGTTTAGGGAGGTACCATATCATATTGTTTTCAAATGCAGTCAGGTCCACAAACGGCCCTCACTTACTTTGAGAATAGTGAAGCTGCAGTAGGTGCAAATAAGCTTCAGACAGTGTTACAAGCGCTGCTCAGAACTCTGAACTATGGCACCCAACATCCAGAACTTATGCCATTTGAGAATGGCAGTGACATCGAAGCAACTCAGGGACCAAAACCATGAACGTACTTTCACGTATGAAAAACTTACTTGGGGAGGGGGCAGGAGCCAAGCGCCCCCTCCCAGTCCGCGCCACCACACCGTATGTTGAAAATCTGAAGCCATCGTTCTACAAACTCAACCAACCTTGGATGGAAAAATCTAGAAGAATGTACAAACTGAAAACCAGTTTTGGTCTGCATAGCATCAGCAGCAACGCCTGCTATCAGAGTGCATGAGTTTCGTGCTCGATCGATTGAGCTAGCCGGATCGGGCAACAAAAATATAAAATAGTTATGTAAATAGTTATTTAATAAAATGTTTTACCCTGTTACTTTGCTGGTGTGTTGTATATATTTTTAATATTTGCATAGGGTTTGTCGTTATTTTGGGCGGGGTGGGTGACGGAGCCGAGCTGTCTTGCAGCCCTCATGGTGTGGAGCTCAGTTCATCTCACTATTTTCGTATTTCTCATGAAGGGTTGTTCCTAATGTTTCTATTTTAGCGAGGTCAAAAAGAGATCCAATTAGTGGCCTACTGATTTTGCTCGATTACTTTTATTTTTTTACACGATTTTTCACGATTTTTCACTATCTGCAAAGACTAAACAGAGTATTGCGACTTTGTGCTTGTTTGTAAATAGAGAATGAACCAAAGAGAATCAATTGTAAAACAGTAAATGCTTGGATAATCAAATGGAGAGACAAGCAGGCACGACGGATTACAACGGGGGTAAAGGCCTGCGTTAACTACCCTTCACTATCTGCAAAGAGAGAGTACTACTAAGAGAAAAGAGGGGAGGGGGGGGCAGCGTTCAAAGCACATCAGCGTGCATAAACACGAAAAAGTTTTTACCTATCACGTACTTGACATTTGACAGCTTTTGATAGTTGCTATTAAAAAACCATTGAAATTCACAGAAAAAACCATAGGTTTTAGGCCATATATAGTTAGGAATTTGCATTTACAAAGCCTTGAAAATTCACTGAAAAAACCATTGGTTATAGTCCATATATAGTTAGGGATTAGCCTTTTCAAAACCTTATTTTACTCACACAAAACCATTGAAATTTCATATATAGTTAGTTGCACTAACTATATATCGCGCACCCGCAATCCACTGCTGATGATGTCACATATTACATCATTCATGACATGGTTAGTGACATCACTGATGACATCACTGATGACATCTCAAATGACATCACTGATGACATCTCAAATGACATCACTGATGACATCACTGATGACATCTCAAATGACATCACTGATGACATCACTGATGACAACATCCAGTGACTGTATGTTTCTGTAAAGTTAAAATATGTCTTACATATTGAAGAATGAGTGGATGTATAAGTGTCTGGAAGAAGGATTTAGTAGGTGCATGACTGACTGTATGAGAGAATGATTAAATGTGTCTGTGAATATATATATATATATATATATATATATAATATACTTCCCTTAAGTGTAAGACTCCGCGAGGACTCGTTGATCTGATCCTTTCGAAGAAACCAGGGTAGTCATAGCTGCCAAGGGTCCAGATTGCCATGTGTGACATTTTCATAATATCTGTGTAATTATGAGTGACATTTCAACGACAATGAGTGACACTTTCTTGCAGCAAAATCAAGCTTTGAAGACGAGGGAAACTTAAATATCAGAAATTACACCCATTTGAGCCCTGGCCTAACGACTTGGACCTGGCCCCCGGCTCTTCCCTCCTAATTAATGATGCTGCTTATATCACTCCCAGTCCTGCCAAGCGTCACGCAACAGGTGTGACACTCACGCATTTCAGTGCGGTGATCCGCATCACCGCACTGAAATGCAATGTCACGCATACCAGCGGCGCCTGTCACTGACTGTGCCCGGGCTCTGTCTGCTGCTCCCCCCGACCAGCTATACTTCAGCGCCAATCACGTGTCACCAGGGGGGCCGGGAATAATAAATCCGGATGTGCCGGCGGCGGTACTGCCGTCACGTCCGGCACTGCCGTCACGTCTGGCACTGCCGTCACGTCCGGCACTGCCGTCACGTCCGGCCCGGAACTTAAAGCCAGCGGCGGGGGAAACAATTGCAGCCTGCCACCGCCTCTCTCATGCCATGATGGCAGGCCGCCAGCCGCGGCCGAGGGGGCCGCAAATCGATTGCCTGTGCCCCGCACCTGACTGAGGCTGGCTGCAGCAGCCGGGGCTATACTGTGATATCGGCAGCATCAGCATGGTGCCTGAGAGGCTCAGGCCTGTGGCGCGGCAGAGTGCGACGGTCGTGCGGCCCACCTACGGACAGAACTCGCTCAGACACCAGTGGAGGAGTCACTATCCTCGGGTGCATGCTGCCGAACTAGTGCACAACCGAGACAGTAAGTTACTTGGCCATGCAACCTGCCTGCCACTTTAGTAGCACTGTGTAGTAGCACTGTGTTGTCAAACTCACACTTTTCACTACATGATGAAGTCCCTTACGGCGTATTTATTGCTCATGATGCAGCCGCGCTTTAGTTAGGGCACAAGCCAGTAAGTAATATGTTTGCCGGCATCGGAGGAGCTTGTGTATGCTCTGCTGCACAGCACTGCAAGAAAACATACTTTACCTGTGGCATAACGTCGCTCGACAGGAGTAGAAGTGGGCAGTGCTTTAATTTTGCTTAAGGTTGATCGAGCGTTTGGATCTTATTTTAGGTTTGCGTGTTTTGAGTAAATGCATTTAACCTGGGCTTTTATGTAGTTGTCTACGGAGACTGCTTTTGCTCAGTGGAACATTCTAGGCAGAGAGAGCAACTCTAGGCCAATAAGCAGCAATGGAGGGCCACATTATGAAGTAAAGTTTAGTAGATTGTGCTGCATGAAACGCAAATTACGTGGCATTACGCTGCACATTGTGGGGCAGTATTATTATTTTGCTATTTTGACTCGAATTAATACTACTTGGGTAAAAGATTTACATTGGTAGGACTAGTTTAACAAGTACTCTGCAGCAGCCAGAGAAGCTCCGCTGAAGGGTGAACCAGTAAAGCATGTATGCTGTAAGTGAGTCTGTGTTTAAAATGACATTTACAGTTTATGTTTAATACCGAGTACGCGCTGTTCTCTTAGTTTAGTAAATTGTGCAAGTAAGTGTTAATTAAACTCGCAGTAGTAGTAGGCAGCGCACCGGACCCCAGGGCCACTCACTTAATTATACTGCTGTGACATTTTAAAAATAATTTTTGAAATATATATAAAACTTTATAAAAAAATAATCAGCCTGCTTGACTGTAACCGCAATGTGTGTAGCAGGCTCTCCTGAGGCTTCAACAGCATGGTATCACAGTGCAGACTGTTGGGGCAGGAGTCATCTGATTTATTAATTTCTGGCATCAGACCTGAGTCAGCTTTATGGTCTAGGCCCAGGTCGCATGTGGGAGAGCGACATGGAGTTTAGTGAAGCTCCTCGCCTGGTTTATTTAATTTTATTATTTGGGCTCTCTCTAAACAGCCTTAGTCCATCAGTTCACAGACTCTTCAGCGTGCGTACGGACTGTCACTCGAGACAGACTACATTTGCGCTAACCTGTGTGTGCCTGAATCTGAAGGCGAGGTGTTGGATTCAGGGGACTTCCAGGCTTCAAGCAGCATTACAGGGCATACACAATACCCGACTTAAGACAATGCTGCTTTTGTGCCGTTTCAATGTTTTCACTTCTTGCCCATGGACATTATAAAACACATTTCAATTTTTGCCAGAAGTGTCATCTGGTGTATTTATGCTTGGTGTGTTACTTGTCACTCGCAAGATCACGCAGACACACTGTGTGACACTAGAGATATTTATGCCAGGTCATCAGGACAGGCTCTTGTGATGCTCAGGTCCGCCACACTTCTGAATGCTTCATGTGCACCCATCAATACCCCTTCTACATTGGTGGGGCATGTTCCAGTAAAGAGCTATGTTCTCTACTAAACTGTTGTCTTGCCAGTGGGACTTATTGCACAGCTTCGCTCCAGTGGTTCTACAGCCTTGCCGCAGGTCTTTGCTCCTTTTGGTGTTAATTCATAGCGGAGCCATGTGACCTGCTTTCTAGATGTGCATAGCTGCCAAGGTTTTAGATTGCTATGTGTAACATTTTCATAATTTCATTTTAAATATGAGTCAGCTTTCTCATTGGTTACGAGACGCCAAGGAATGGGCCTTGGCAGAGGAGACGCATATGCAGCACACTCGCAGGGACGGGAAGCTCCAGAATGACTTACTCGCCTGGAGAGCCATGTGTATCGAGGGGATGGAGGGGGATGACTCGGACGCCACTAGCGCTGAGTTGTTTTCCTCCGCTTCCTCGGAGTCTGGTGATGAGGGGGGGGGGGTCTGGGGCGGGGTGTCAGGAGGCAGAGTAGAGGTCCCCTGTGCCTGTCACGTTTCAAACCAGATTGACCCACCTGTAGTTCCAGATACGGCGGGAGCGAAGCAGATGCTAGTTTCCCTCCTCCCAAGAAAAGGTAATCCAAGTGAGTGATACAGTTAACACTCCACCAAGATAACCCCTCCCCGGGAAGGGGAAAAGTGGAGAAATAAAATATAAAGGACTGGCAGCCAGAAATCATCTACAGTACAGAAGGACCGTGGAAACCCTCACATCAGGTCTAAGATCTGTGTACCTGCAGAAATACACAAGAAACACTGTAAGTATTTCCCCCCCCCCTTTTCCTGGTCTAGACATGTACTATAGGTGCAGCTTAAAATAACACTTACTGATAGAAGCTGCCACAAACATCCAATCCACACAGGTGTAGAAAAAATAAAGTAAAAAAAATGACAAAGGGAAAAAATATGAACCAGAAGCACTTCACAGTCTTGTAGGGCATGAGTCTCACAAGAAGACCATAAAAAGCAGAGGGCTTTAAACTCATAAACTACCGGTGCTTCCAGTGAAGAGAAATACCTTTATAGGTCCAGTGTTTGTTATGGAAGCGAAGCACTTGCCTCCTTATTGTTCAACAAGGTTCTAATCATAAACTGATAGACAGCCTGAAGATCCGCACTCTTATACGGAGGAAGAGTCGAAGGAAACAAACAAACACTATCCAGGAACCGTTGCTCCAAGGGAAAGTCACGGTTATAGTTCATTCACAAATAAAGAAAAGAAAATCTGAGAGCGTTTCTTCCTGCTCTCAGCGCGACTTACACTGCGCGTTTCTTCCTGCTCCAACACGGCACAGCAGGTCAAAGGTAGGATCGATGCGTCTCCTCTGCCTCCCAGCGCGGCTCCACAGGTCAAAGTTCATGAACACCGCACACCGTGAAGGCGTCTCCTCTGCCTCCCAGCGCGACTTCTCCCAAAGCGGAGAGAACAGAATCCAAGGTCCGGTACACCACACAAGTAGCAAGTCTCAAGTCTGCTACCAGCGCATAAGTTCCAAGCCAGAATCATAGGCACCTGATGTCAAATACTCGAAAACTCGAAGAAGGCTAACACTCGTAGTGACAAGCCCCGAGTGCACAGGAAGCGAGTCAATTATAGGAAAGAAGGAGGGAAATCAGTATGACAAACACAAAGAACGGACACACTCGCAGGCATTCTGGGACATGGAGTCCAAGGCAACCACACCTAAACCGTGACAGTGCCATGCCGATATTCCTTGTTAGATATGTTTGTATTTAGCTGTAATTCCCATTTGACCACTTTGCACTGCGATGACCACGTCCTAACTGGCCCTTGCATTTATCTCCTCCTGTAATCGGATCAGCCCTAGAAATGCCATTCATGGGGTTCTTCGTTACTGTTATACCGTTATATAGTCTGGAAATGCAACAAAAGAAAAATTGGCGTAGACATTGATACTGTTTTTCTGATATTTGAAGCACAAATGCAAAATTCTCTACTCATTTATGGGTTCACTCTGACGCCGCCCTGCCTCCGTGATGTGGGCCGTAATTGGCTGTGTATTTACTTTGGAACTGGCCTTTCTGTTCTTTACATGTCAACTGGCTCGATGACTGTATAATTTGTGCCTTTTTGCTATCTTCGCCGCAATAAACATATTTTAAAAAAAATAATATGAGTCAGCTGCCGCAGGCGTTTGCAGTAAGTAGTCCCTTGCTCAATTGGGTCTAAATTCTAATATTTATATGATTCCCTCGTCTAAATTGCTAGATTTTTGCTCGCAAGACAGTGTCACTCATAATCATTGAAATGTCACTCATAATTACACAAAAATTCTGAAAATGTCACACATAGCAATCTGGAACCTTGGCAGCTATGCACTCCAGGGCCTCTCCCCCGCATGGGTCCGGGGCAGGCCTGAACCCAACACAGGATGAGTGAAGCTCTAACAACACAGTGGTGCGTGGGTGTCTAGTGTTACTGGGCGTGCAGGCAGAAAAACAAAACAGACTGCCATCCAATGTTAGGACACACCCAGTCGCCCCCCACCCACCAGCAAAATCAACCTGGAGAGGACCAACTCAGGACTCGGGGGCTCTCTCTGAGATGCGACCTGGCCCAAACACCAGGATGTGAGAGGCCCCAACAACTTCATGAACAGTTTAGTCAGGATGATCCACCTTTGGCTCCTTAACCCATGACCTTGGCCAGTACACTCACTGACTCAGACTGCAGGTCAGCGGAACCCCTATTCAATCTTTATAACAACTACCAGTTTCGCTCAACCCACACACTAAAAGAAGCCTGTTCACCACTCTTGTGCCTGAAACCAACATTCCAGAATGTCGCGACAATCGATTATATGCACATAATGCGGGTCACACACTGGACTTAATCTGCTCCAACCTCTCTTCCATCCGAGTGGCCCCCCCCATCCCGGTCATCTGGTCCGACCATTTTTTTATTTCCTTTGAGATTGATATTCCCCGCCCCTGCCGATCTTTTATCACGCCTAAATCTTCAGGAAGAAACTGGTGTCGCATCACTTTGGATGCGCTCCAGAAACATCTCAACAACTCCCAACCCTGCTTGTCAACCGACCCTGACCAAGCTATTAATGAACTAGACACATGGATAAGTCAGGCTTTAGACGCACTGGCCCCCATAAAACCCGTCAAATCTTACAGGACGGCACCTTCTGCCCCCTGGTACTCCAATGAACTTCGGCAGAAAAAGACCTTCTGTAAATCTCTTGAACGCCGCTGGAGACAGAACTACTCTCCGGACAGTAAAGTCCTCTATAAAACTGCCCTCAAAGACTATCGGAGAATGATAGAGGAGCACAAACGGGACTTCCTGGCCTCTAGAATAAAACTCGCCAGCAATGGAGCCAGGGAGATCTTCAACATTGTTAGATCCTTCACAGACCCCGCTGCTTTGACCAGATCCCAGCCCGCCTCACAGGCATTATGCAACAAGCTTTCTCAATTTTTTGAGGACAAAATTGAAAACATCCAAACATCCTTTCCCCCTTCTAATACAGAAGGAGACGACGAGCGATCTACTCCTCGCATACCATCGCCACTCTCTCTGACTGAATTCGCGGTAATATCGGAAGCAGATTCTATGATCGAGCTCCTTAAATGTAAATCAGGCTCCCCTAACGACCCTTGGCCAGCCAAGGAATACAAAAAACTGGCACCTCTACTTAACCCCTATTTAAACCACATTTGGAATGACTCACTCCGTACAGGATGCTTCCCCACCAAATGGAAGCATGCCTCCCTAGTCCCCATTCTGAAGAAACCCAATTTAGATCCTGATCTTCCCTGTAATTACAGGCCCATTTCCCTCCTGCCTGCCCCAGCCAAGGTCTTGGAAAAGCTGGTTCATTCCCAATTGGCTAGTTTCATCGAATCAAATGGGCTCCTCCATGCTTCCCAGCATGGCTTCAGGTCGGGCCATAGCACGGAGTCGGCCCTCATTGAAATGGCCGACTCTGTGAGATGGACACTCGACCGAGGATCGAGGGCGGTGTTAGTGCTGCTGGATCTTTCAGCAGCATTTGACACCGTCTCTCATAAGATCTTGCTGAGAAGGCTGGAGGACTTAGGGCTAGGCGGCTCTGTTCTGAAGTGGCTGGCATCGTACCGGTCTAATCGCACCCAGCAAGTCTTTACCCCTCCCATCACTTCCTCTGCCAGGCCACTTAAATGGGGAGTCCCACAGGGTTCTTCCCTTAGCCCGCTTTTGTTTAATGTTTATTTCACCCCTTTGGCTAAGCTGATCTCCCAGACTGGGATCAAATCTACATCTTATGCTGATGACATCCAGCTACTTTTCACGTTCGATACCCCTTCTGCATCTGCTTTAGACCCGCTGAAATCCTGCCTACGAGACATTTCCAACTGGATGGATGCTAATTCCCTCCGTCTCAACGCAGGAAAAACGGAGATTCTGTTTTTCAACTCTCCTTCTCCCTTGGATGCCAGCCTGTGGTGGCCCGAAGACTTGTGCCAGGCCCCCACGCCTAAAAACTCGGTGAAAAACCTAGGAGTACGCTGGGATACCCAACTCAGCTTCGATACCCAGGTACAAACAGTCGCAGCCTCATGCTTTGCCAAAATCAGAACAATCAAACGGCTTATTAACTATCTGCCGGAGGAATGCCGCAAGACTGTGATCCAGGCATTAATCATATCCCATCTTGATTATGCCAATGCCCTTTATCTTGGTATCACAGCTGGCCTTTGTTACAAATTGCAGACAGTTCAAAACGCCGCTGCCCGGCTGGTGGAGAGAATTCCTGCCAGACACCATATCTCCCCTCACCTCCGTAAACTGCATTGGCTGCCCATTGCGAAAAGATGCGTATTTAAAGCAATGACGCTGGCATTTCGTGCATCTAAAGGCAATGGGTCGGCCCATCTGAAAAATACTCTTCGCCCTTATACCAAACCCAGGGCACTACGCTCCAACTCCTTATTTTTCCTCGAAACTCCCCGATTTAAGCGTTCCCGTGCTGGTGGAAAAACCTTTGAGGTCTGTGCTACCAAGCACTGGAATAAGCTTCCGTTAGCTCTTCGCACATGCCAGACAGAACCAGTATTTCGTAAATCCCTTAAAACCCTTCTTTTTTCCTCCTAGTTTGGTACCTCCGATCTGTCCCTCTAGTTTTCAGAGTCTTCCAGCGCCGGGATGCCCCGTTGGGGCCGCTGCGCGCTTTACAAAACACACTAATAATAATAATAATATATTTTGGTCAGCGAACTCATTTCAGCAGGACTGTTAGGTTTCAAAGTCAAAGACAGGGCTGAAAGCGATCATAGGCCATTGAGGGCCACGTTACAATTAGAGGCACCGATAGCCACCTCCAACAATCCAATAGGAGAGACGAGTGGAGAAGAAACATACAAGGTACCTTAAGGGATAAAATAGTCAGCTAAAATTGGAGCTACATTGCGAGCACAGATTGAAACAAAGCAGCATGGCACTGACCCACTAATACAAGTTTCATCAATAAAATGCTGAGAGAATACAGTAGGGGATCTACAGTTATACCTGGGTAACGCACGACAATAGCGCCCAAGTAACAAGCCCTTGCAGACTACTGGCTATCCATGTTACTCGAAGGACATAATCAAATGCAAAAGAGGCATAGGAAAGGCCTTGATGGTCAAAAAACAGAGGGGGCAGGGTCTCTCCATCACAGCCCTGAGGTCAGCTTACAAAAAGAAGGATTGGAGGCATAAAAAAAGAACATACTGAAAAGAAATAGCTGAAAGTATTCTCCCTGATGAATGAGAAAAATCTCAGCGGGTTCTGGAGGCACATCAACTAGCTGAGTAATCGTGGACTGTTGAGAGACAACAGGGTGGAAGAGAGTGACTGGTTGTGCCACATAAAAGCAATTATATCAATCAATCAATCAATCAATCAGGACATTTGTTAAGCGCGCTACATACTCGTGAGGGTCTCAAGGCGCTGGGGGACGAGGGGTGCTGCTACTGATCGAAGAGCCAGGTCTTGAGGAGTCTTCTGAATGCCAGGAGGTCTTGGGCCTGCCGTAGGTTGGTGGGGAGGGTGTTTCAGGTCTTGGCGGCGAGGTGGGAGAAGGATCTGCCACCGGCCGTCGTTCTTCAAAGGCGGGGGACTGTGGCAAGGGCGAGGCCGGAGGAGCGGAGGTTGCGGGAAGGGACATAGAAGCTCAGTCGTCTGTTGAGGTATGCTGGGCCGGCGTTGTGGAGGGCCTTGTGTGCATGGATGAGGAGCTTGAAAGTTATCCTCTTGTTGACGGGGAGCCAGTGTAGGTCTCTCAGATGGGGTGTGATGTGGCTGCGGCGGGCGATGTCGAGGATTGTTCGTGCCAAGGCGTTCTGGATGCGTTGCTGCCGTCTCAGGAGCTTGGTTGATGTTCCTGCGTAGAGGGCCTTTCCATACTCCAGCCTGCAGGAGACGAGGGCCTGGGTGACTGTTCTTCTCGTTTCGGTGGGGATCCACTTGAAGATCCTGCGGAGCATTCGTAGGGTGTTGAAACAGGATGAGGAGACGGCGTTGACCTGTTTAGTCATGGAGAGGGTGGAGTTGAGGATGACCCCCAGGTTGCGTGCATGGCCAGTGGGTGTCGGGGCTGTTCCCAGTGAAGTCGGCCACCAGGGGTCATCCCAGGCTGAAGGGTTGGAGCCGAGGATGAGGACCTCCGCTTTTGTCCAAGTTCAGCTTCAGTCGGCTGTTCCTTATCCATTAGGCGACGGCCTTCAGTCCTTCGTGGAGGTTGGTTTTGGCAGTGTGAGGGTCTTTGGTGAGGGAGATGATCAGCTGAGTGTCGTCGGCGTAGGAGATGATGTTGAGGTCGTGCTGTCAGGCGACGCGGGCGAGGGTTGCCATGTAGATGTTGAACAGAGTTCGGCTGAGGGAAGAGCCCTGGAGTACGCTGCAGATGATCTCGGTGGCGGTGGAGCGGAGTAACTCCTTGCATGAAGGTCCAAAGGAAGCGACAAAGTGGGGAGCAGGGCATCGCGGGTTAAACAATGTAAAACAACAGCTCTCGACCTTCAATTTCGACAAAAGCTACATAGCATCAAATAGCCCGGAAACTGGATACTGTAGGCCCCCAGGCACATTCATAAAAGCTGATGTAATTATCAAAACAATCAAGAAAATGAGGAATGATGGCGCACCAGGGCAAAATTGGATACAAACACCGATATTCAAATTGGCACCGGACATTTGGGCAGAAGGTCTAACCACGTTTTTTAATAATATCTTCTTAAAAGAAAGGACACTGAACTCCTGGAGGGGCTCGATACTCTTCCCAATTTTCAAGAAGGGCGACCGTTCCAAACCATCAAACTATAGGCTTGTCGCACTTCCTGATATAGAAGCAAAGGCCCATGCTCGTCTCCTTCTGAAGGACTTGGAGTCACAGGCACAAGAAAAAGGCGTCATCCCAGTTTTATCAATCAGGATTTAGGTCACACTCCTCAACTATGGACAACGTCATGGAATTAGCCCACTTATCAACGCAGGCGGTTAAGAAGAAGAGTCTCCCACTGTTCTGTTTTTTCATTTACTACAGCACAGCTTTTGACAAAGTGGACCGACGAAGGCTATGGTGGAAATCATCTCACCCACTTTATTAAAAGCAATAACATGGCTATATGAAGATAATTGGGTTCAGGTCAAAACAAGTGTCAGCACAGTGACCTCTATCATCTGCATATTGTAGTACTAACATCCCCACTCTGCCCTTATTAAAGTATCATCTGCATATTGTAGTACCAACATCCTCACCCTGCCCTTATTAAAGTATCATCTGCATATTGTAGTACTAACATCCTCATCCTGCTCAGCCTGGAAAAACTAGGCTGGCATCTTGCAGAGTCCACTGGCATCTGGGAGAGCTGCGAATTGACACAGTAGCAGCCTAAACGTACGTTGGGGGTTGGCTCTCAGAAAAGGCAACTCAAATATTTAACAACGTCATTCATCTGTTAAAGACAACTCCGCCACCATCTGCTAAGTGCAACCGTTTAGCCGATTCCGACTGTTTTAAAAGCAAAACTGTTACCTGCGATCAGCTATTGCCATTTGGCCTTCCCCGGAGCGCTTGACAAGTTCCTAAATAGAACTCAACTTAAGGCATACAAATCAGTGCCGCACATTCCGCGACCAGCAAGGAAAACAAGGCTGAGACTGGAGCATGGTCTTCAGAGGCTGGATCTGATATACCAGGGGGACCTGATAAAGTTATACTTCAGGACCTTGAGGGCTCGGGAAGACTCACTCAGACACCAACTGAGGTCCGTTTTTGAGGAGACGGGCACAGCCTGGTATACCAGCCTTGGCCAGGGGCGAGCAACCATCTCAACTCATGCGTTACAACGCATGTGCTTAAGTTGCATGCCTTCACAACGCACGCAAAGTTACGACGCGTGCGTTCACTACGCATGCCATTAAAACACATACAATGTTACAATACATGCTTTTACACCGAGCGTGGAGAAGTGTGGCTCACTGGTTAGAGGAGGCAGACCTGGAAGCAGAGGTCAGCCCGGGACCAGGGTTCAATTCCCGGCTCGGCGGGGTCTTGAGTCCTAAAATGTCCATGGACTCATCAATTCTCGCTCCGGTGCCTACTCGATTCACGGGTTCACACTTTGCGACTCTGGGCAATAGCTTGCTTAATCTCCACAACGACCCCTCGCGGCGGGATGCCTGGCTTTCACCTTGCGGATACCCTGCCGGGGTTATCTCACAGGGGAATACCAGGACGGGTTCCCTAAGCAAGCGCTTAGAAACCGCTTGGTGATTTGCGTTATATAAATTCCTGTACATTTACCGACGGGTCGTGTGCCGGGACGGGCTCAGGGAAGTTGTGCCCCGGGATGGGGAGACAACGCTGGAACTACGACGAGAGACAGGTAAGGACGAGGCTGGACTCGTAGTGTTTTAGGGTTTAGGGTAGTTGATGGGGAGAGTAGTGGAGGCTAGAATTTTAGGGATTAGGGTTTAGGGCTTAGGGTTGAGGAAGCAGTATATGGTAGTGTTTTAACCTTTAGGCGTTAGGGCTTATGGTTGAGGAAGTAGTATATGGTAGTGTTTTAACCTTTAGGCATTAGGGCTTATGGTTAAGGAAGTAGTATATGGTAGTGTTTTAACCTTTAGGCATTAGGGCTTATGGTTGAGGAAGTAGTATATGGTCGTGTTTTAGGCTTTAGGGCATAGGGTTAAGAGTACTGTAGGGTACTGTTTTTGGCTTTAGGGATTAGGGCTTAATATTAAGGTCGAAGTGTAGGGTCGTTTTATAGGCTTTAGTGTTTAGGGCTTACGGCTTAGGGTAGTGTCAGGGGGTCGTACTGTGTTTGGTAGGTTCCTATTTTAGTATTTGGGGCGGTTAGGGGGAATTTTGCGATGTCATTGAATGCGCGGTATTTGTGTGCGTTGAAAAGGTATTTTGCATGCATGTGAAGGGGAATGCGATGTCATGGTTTGCGTGGTAAATGCATGCGATGTAACGGTGCATGCGATGTAAAAAATACGATGTAATGGCATTCATTGTTTTTGTTTGCATTCTATCGTCATACATCTTTGGCCAGGCCGCCCCCATATTAAGGATAGAGGTAGCAAGTTTACAATTATCTGAAATCCCTCAATCCTCCTTGAAGAAAGTTGTAAATAAGCAGGTTCTGAAAACATCATTCGCTCTAGACATCGAATTCCTCAGCCCCAGCTCGCTCTCAGAGCCAGTGGACAAATCATATAGTCTGGGACAAGCTCAACCCTATTCACTGGAGGCAATGTCATTGGAAGTCGTAGTAAAATACTCTTCATGAGACCTATCATGCTAGGCATTACAGATTTCAATCCAGCGTAGGCCCGTAAGGGGGAGAATACCAAGTGCAGGCTATGTTCCTTTGCTAGAATCCTGGCTCACCTCCAGTACTGCTGCCCTAAATTGAACAATGCAAAACCAAAGGGGGTGATGGACGGAGTGTTGAACATTGCAAGCACTCACCTCAGTCAACTGATCTTGGTTTAATCCATCATCATTCTTTAGCTCACTCCGCCACCCCAGTTCAGACATGGCCATATGCCATATGACGGCTGATTAGCCAGAAACCGGTCACAGGATGCTTGTTTCCGGTCCAGAATGCAGCACACATGGAAAGAGGAAAAAACGAGGAGAATGTTTTCACGCCTGCTGTGGGAACCATAACGTTTTGGGGCCGCCCCAGGTTTACATGGTTTTCAAATCTGGGGCAGCATTAAAATCCATGGGTGTTGCGCGGGAACACCAACAGCAACGCCAATGGAACGCCAACTTGACATAGAGTAAGGCAACGCAGCGACTTGCGCTGCTTTGTTTTACTCCATATCTATGAGGCCGTGCGAAGCCAAGCAGGGTGACGTTGTCTCGCTCTTACTCCTTATCTATGAGGCAGTGCGAAGCCAAGCAGGGTGATGTTGTCTCGCTCTTACTACATATCTATGAGGCCGTGCGAAGCCAAGCAGGGTGACCTAGTTTAGGACACCCCCCGCGCCGCACGGCCACCAGCTGCTGCGTGTGCCCCCCAACTGCCTGCCTCTGTGCTCCGGCTGCCGCCGCGAGACCACGCCCCCCTGCCTCAAGCAGCGTGGTCGGTGCTCACTATCCTGCCTTGCGCCACTGTTTCTGCCGAATTGTGTGTCTATTAGTATTTGGTGTAGATTGTAAATTGTTTCCTTTTTCCCCTTTTGTGCCTGCTTGCCTGTTGTTCCTTGCTCGCCCCGTCTCCTCCCTCCCCGCTCCCGCTTCCCGCCACCGCCGCTTAACCCCGCCCCTTTCTTCATTCTGTACCCTCCCCGCTCCCGCCTCCCAGCTGCTCCGCCCCCCCTCGCACTTGGCCTTAAATGGCGACCGTGCGACGCAGGTGAGTGTGACCTAGTTTAGGAGACCCCCCGCGCCGCACGGCCACCAGCTGCTGCGTGTGCCCCCCAACTGCCTGCCTCTGTGCTCCGGCTGCCGCCGCGAGACCACGCCCCCCTGCCTCGAGCAGCGTGGTCGGTGCTCACTATCCTGCCTTGCGCCACTGTTTCTGCCGAATTGTGTGTCTATTAGTATTTGGTGTAGATTGTAAATTGTTTCCTTTTTCCCCTTTTGTGCCTGCTTGCCTGTTGTTCCTTGCTCGCCCCGTCTCCTCCCTCCCCGCTCCCGCATCCCGCCACCGCCGCTTAACCCCGCCCCTTTCTTCATTCTGTACCCTCCCCGCTCCCACCTCCCAGCTGCTCCGCCCCCCCTCGCACTACGCCTTAAATGGCGACCGTGCGAACGCGCAGCGGTCACGCGCAGCGGGTGCGCCGTTTGTACGCCGAAGGTGCGCCAAAGGTAAGCCCGTCTACGCCTGTCCGCGCCTGGACCGCGCCCAGTGCCAGAACCCCTGGCCCTCGAGGACACCCGCCTGACGTACACCGCCGCCGCCCTCATCGCACTCAACTCCGGCCGAATCCCAGGATGCTACCGAGCCACCCCACGACGCTCCCACGGACCCTTAAGCTGCCACGCCTGCAAGTTCACCTGCATCCGGACCTGCCCGGCAGCAGCACCTGCCAAGCCAAACACCAGCAGCAACCACCTCAAGTGCATCCTGCTCAACACCCGCTCCGTCCACAGACACGCCATCGAACTCTGGAACCTCCTCGACACCACAGCCCCTGACGTTGCCTTCATCACGGAGACCTGGATGAACGCCTCTTCTGCACCCGACATCGCCATCGCCATCCCAGAGGGCTACAAGATCACCCGGAGGGACCGCACCGCCAACCAGATGGGAGGAGGCATCGCCATCATCCACAGGAACACCATCCGAATCACGACTAGCACCGACAACACCCTAACCACCGCCGAACACCTGCATTTCCAGATCCACACCGACCCGAAGACCACCCTCAGGGGCACCCTGATCTACAGACCCCCGGGACCACGCACTCAATTCAGCGAGGACATCGCCGACTTCGTCAGCCCACATGCCCTCCCCTCCGCTGACTACATCCTCCTGGGGGACCTCAACTTCCACCTGGAGAACAACAACGACCGCAACACCAGCACCCTGCTCGACAACCTCGCCAACCTTGGACTGAAGCAACTGGTGAGCACCCCCACCCACCTCGCCGGACACACACTCGAAGGCCGTCTTCTCATCCAGCAAAGACATCGCCTTCAGCCACGCCACAGAACTCTACTGGACGGACCACAGCTGCGTACACTTCACCTTCAAGAGAACGACGATCCACCACCACCAGCAACAGGTTGCCCGTAGAAGCTGGAACAAGATCACAGCCGACCAGCTCGCCGCTTCCCTGAGCCAGCACCCTCCTGCCAGCTCAGCGAACCCCAGCCAGGCCGACGACAACCTCACGAAGTGGATCAGCAACTGCGCGGACGAACTCGCCCCGCTGAGGACCCCGCCCAGCAGACCCGGCAGCAAGAAAGCCCCATGGTTCACCGACGAACTCAAGAGCTCCAAGAAGAACTGCCGAGCCCTCGAGAAAGTCTGGAGAAAGGAACCTACACCGGACAACAAGACCACCCTCAAACTCGCCACCCGGAAGCACCACCGACTGATCCGCACCGCCAAGAAAACTGCATTCAAGGACCGGCTGGACAACAACGCACACAACTGCAAGGAACTCTTCAACATCGTGAAAGAGCTCTCCAACCCCAACGCCGGAAACAACAACATCACCCCTTGGCAAGATCTCTGCAACTCCCTCGCCTCCTACTTCCACAACAAGATCGCGGACATACACAACAGCTTCAGCACCCAACCGACGCACACCACGACCACAGCAACGCCGCCCACCGCCGCCCTCCGAGCCTGGACTCCGATCAGCACCGAAGACACCGTCCGCATGATGAACTCCGTCCACTCCGGCTCTCCGACCGACCCCTGCCCTCACCACATCTTCAACAAGGCCGACGCTGTCATCGCACCCCACCTGCGGGACATCATCAACACCTCCTTCGACACCGTCACCTTCCCCGAGAGCTGGAAGCACGCAGAACTCAGCGCTCTCCTCAAGAAACCTACAGCAGACCCCACCGAACTCAAGAATTACCGCCCAATCTCGCTCCTCCCGTTTCCAGCCAAAGTCATCGAGAAGACCGTCAACAAACAGCTTGCCGCCTTCCTCGAGACGAACGGATCCCTCGACCCCTCGCAGTCCGGCTTCCGAGCCAACCACACCACCGAGACCGCCCTCATCGCCGCCACCGACGACATCCGAGCCCTGATGGACAACGGAGAAACAGCGGCCCTCATCCTCCTAGACCTCTCCGCGGCTTTCGACACTGTCTGCCACCGCACCCTAGTGCAACGTCTCAGCAACGTCTGAATCCAGGAGAAGGCACTGGAATGGATCGTCTCCTTCCTCGACGGAAGAACACAGAGAGTCCGCCTACCACTGTACAAGTCAGAAGCCACCGAAGTCATCTGCGGCGTCCCTCAAGGATCCTCGCTGAGCCCTACCCTCTTCAACGTCTACATGAGCCCCCTCGCGGCCATCGCACGCCAACACAACCTCAACATAATCTCCTACGCCGACGACACCCAGCTGATCCTCTCCCTGACCAACGACCCCGCCGCCGCCAGAGCCAACCTGCACGAAGGGATGAAGGAGGTAGCCGAGTGGATGACGACCAGCCGCCTGAAACTGAACTCAGACAAGACGGAGGTCCTCATCCTGGGTTCCATGCCCACCGCTTGGGACGACTCCTGGTGGCCCCCCCGCCCTGGGCACCGCACCCAAACCGACTAACCACGCACGCAACCTGGGCTTCATCCTGGACTCTTCCCTCTCCATGACCAAGCAAGTCAACGCCGTCTCCTCGGCGTGCTTCAACATCCTGCGCATGCTACAGAAGATCTTCTGGTGGATCCCCACGGAGACCAGGAAGACCGTCACCCAGGCCCTCGTCACCAGCCGACTGGACTACGGCAACGCCCTCTATGCCGGAACCGCCGCCAAGCTCCAGAAGAGACTTCAGCGGATCCAGAACGCTTCTGCCAGACTCATCCTCGACATCCCACGTAACAGCCACATCTCCGGACACCTGAGAGACCTGCACTGGCTCCCCGTCAATAAAAGAATCATCTTCCGTCTCCTCACCCACGCACACAAAGCCCTACACGATCAAGGCCCGAGCTACCTCAACAACCGAATCAACTTCTACGCCCCCAATCGCCACCTCCGATCAGCCAGCCACGCCCTCGCCGCCGTCCCACGCATCCGTAGAGCGACAACTGGAGGAAGGTCCTTCTCCTACCTGGCCGCCAAGACCTGGAACTCCCTCCCGACCGACCTGCGCCTGACCCAAGACCACCTCTCCTTCAGGAAGAAGCTCAAGACCTGGCTGTTCGAGCAGTAACGGCACCCCCCCCCCCAAGCGCCTTGAGACCCTACGGGTAAGTAGTGCGCTCTATAAATGTCTTTGATTGATTGATTGATTGATTGATTGATTGATGGTTGTCTCGCTCTTACTCCATATCTATGAGGCCTTGCGAAGCCAAGCAGGGTGGCGTTGTCTCACTCTTACTCCATATCTATGAGGCCATGCGGAGCCACGCAGGGTGACGTTGTCTCGCTCTTACTCCATATCTATGAGGCCAAGCGAAGCCAAGCGGGGTGACGTTGTCTCGCTCTTACTCCATATCTATGAGGCCGTGCGAAGCCACGCAGGGTGACGCTGTCTCGCTCTTACTCCATATCTATTAGGCCGTGCGAAGCCAAGCAGGGTGACGTTGTCTCACTCTTACTCCATATCTATGAGGCCATGCGAAGCCCAGCAGGGTTGCGTTGTCTCGCTCTTACTCCATATCTATGAGGCCTTGCGAAGCCAAGCAGGGTGGCGTTGTCTCGCTCTTACTCCATATCGATGAGGCCGTGCGAAGCCAAGCAGGGTGACGTTGTCTCACTCTTACTCCATATCTATGAGGCCATGCGAAGCCCAGCAGGGTGGCGTTGTCTCGCTCTTACTCCATATCTATGAGGCTATGCGAAGCCCAGCAGGGTGGCGTTGTCTCGCTCTTACTCCATATCTATGAGGCCGTGCGAAGCCAAGCAGGGTGGCGTTGTCTCACTCTTACTCCATATCTATGAGGCCGTGCAAAGCCAAGCAGGGTGACGTTGTCTCGCTCTTACTCCATATCTATGAGGCCATGCGAAGCCACGCAGGGTGACGTTGTCTCGCTCTTACTCCATATCTATGAGGCCATGCAAAGCCAAGCAGGGTGACGTTGTCTCGCTCTTACTCCATATCTATGAGGCCTTGCGAAGCCAAGCAGGGTGACGTTGTCTCGCTCTTACTCCATATCTATGAGGCCGTGCGAAGCCGAGCAGGGTGACGTTGTCTCACTCTTACTCCATATCTATGAGGTCATGCGAAGCCAAGCAGGGTGACGTTGTCTCGCTCTTACTCCATATCTATGAGGCCATGCGAAGCCAAGCAGGGTGGCGTTGTCTCACTCTTACTCCATATCTATGAGGCCATGCGAAACCCAGCAGGGTGGCGTTGTCTCACTCTTACTCCATATCTATGAGGCCATGCGAAGCCCAGCAGGGTGGCGTTGTCTTGCTCTTACTCCATATCTATGAGGCCATGCGAAGCCCAGCAGGGTGGCGTTGTCTTGCTCTTACTCCATATCTATGAGGCCTTGCGAAGCCAAGCAGGGTGACGTTGTCTCGCTCTTACTCCATATCTATGAGGCCTTGCAAAGCCAAGAAGGGTGGCGTTGTCTCACTCTCACTCCATATCTGTGAGGCCGTGCGAAGCCGAGCAGGGTGACGTTGTCTCGCTCTTACTCCATATCTATGAGGCCTTGCGAAGCCAAGCAGGGTGGCGTTGTCTCGCTCTTACTCCATATCTATGAGGCCATGCGAAGCCAAGCAGGGTGACGTTGTCTCGCTCTTACTCCATATCTATGAGGCCATGCGAAGCCGAGCAGGGTGGCGTTGTCTCGCTCTTACTCCATATCTATGAGGCCATGCGAAGCCGAGCAGGGTGGCGTTGTCTCGCTCTTACTCCATATCTATGAGGCCATGCGAAGCCCAGCCGGGTGGCGTTGTCTCGCTCTTACTCCATATCTATGAGGCCGTGCGAAGCCAAGCAGGGTGGCGTTGTCTCACTCTTACTTCATATCTATGAGGCCGTGCGAAGCCAAGCAGGGTGACGTTGTCTCGCTCTTACTCCATATCTATGAGGCCATGCGAAGCCACGCAGGGTGGCGTTGTCTCGCTCTTACTCCATATCTATGAGGCCTTGCGAAGCCAAGCAGGGTGACGTTGTCTCGCTCTTACTCCATATCTATGAGGCCGTGCGAAGCCGAGCAGGGTGACGTTGTCTCACTCTTACTCCATATCTATGAGGTCATGCGAAGCCAAGCAGGGTGACGTTGTCTCGCTCTTACTCCATATCTATGAGGCCATGCGAAGCCAAGCAGGGTGGCGTTGTCTCACTCTTACTCCATATCTATGAGGCCATGCGAAACCCAGCAGGGTGGCGTTGTCTCACTCTTACTCCATATCTATGAGGCCATGCGAAGCCCAGCAGGGTGGCGTTGTCTTGCTCTTACTCCATATCTATGAGGCCTTGCGAAGCCAAGCAGGGTGACGTTGTCTCGCTCTTACTCCATATCTATGAGGCCATGCGAAGCCAAGCAGGGTGGCGTTGTCTCACTCTTACTCCATATCTATGAGGCCATGCGAAGCCCAGCAGGGTGGCGTTGTCTTGCTCTTACTCCATATCTATGAGGCCTTGCGAAGCCAAGCAGGGTGACGTTGTCTCGCTCTTACTCCATATCTATGAGGCCTTGCAAAGCCAAGAAGGGTGGCGTTGTCTCACTCTTACTCCATATCTGTGAGGCCGTGCGAAGCCGAGCAGGGTGACGTTGTCTCGCTCTTACTCCATATCTATGAGGCCTTGCGAAGCCAAGCAGGGTGGCGTTGTCTCGCTCTTACTCCATATCTATGAGGCCATGCGAAGCCAAGCAGGGTGACGTTGTCTCGCTCTTACTCCATATCTATGAGGCCATGCGAAGCCGAGCAGGGTGGCGTTGTCTCGCTCTTACTCCATATCTATGAGGCCATGCGAAGCCGAGCAGGGTGGCGTTGTCTCGCTCTTACTCCATATCTATGAGGCCTTGCAAAGCCAAGAAGGGTGGCGTTGTCTCACTCTTACTCCATATCTGTGAGGCCGTGCGAAGCCGAGCAGGGTGACGTTGTCTCGCTCCGACTCCATATCTATGAGGCCATGCGAAGCCAAGCAGGGTGACGTTGTCTCGCTCCGACTCCATATCTATGAGGCCGTGCGAAGCCAAGCAGGGTGGCGTTGTCTCACTCTTACTCCATATCTATGAGGCCTTGCGAAGCCAAGCAGGGTGACGTTGTCTCGCTCTTACTCCATATCTATGAGGCCATGCGAAACCCAGCAGGGTGGCGTTGTCTCACTCTTACTCCATATCTATGAGGCCATGCGAAGCCCAGCAGGGTGGCGTTGTCTTGCTCTTACTCCATATCTATGAGGCCTTGCGAAGCCAAGCAGGGTGACGTTGTCTCGCTCTTACTCCATATCTATGAGGCCATGCGAAGCCAAGCAGGGTGGCGTTGTCTCACTCTTACTCCATATCTATGAGGCCACGCGAAGCCCAGCAGGGTGGCGTTGTCTTGCTCTTACTCCATATCTATGAGGCCTTGCGAAGCCAAGCAGGGTGACGTTGTCTCGCTCTTACTCCATATCTATAAGGCCTTGCAAAGCCAAGAAGGGTGGCGTTGTCTCACTCTTACTCCATATCTGTGAGGCCGTGCGAAGCCGAGCAGGGTGACGTTGTCTCGCTCTTACTCCATATCTATGAGGCCTTGCGAAGCCAAGCAGGGTGGCGTTGTCTCGCTCTTACTCCATATCTATGAGGCCATGCGAAGCCAAGCAGGGTGATGTTGTCTCGCTCTTACTCCATATCTATGAGGCCATGCGAAGCCGAGCAGGGTGGCGTTGTCTCGCTCTTACTCCATATCTATGAGGCCATGCGAAGCCGAGCAGGGTGGCGTTGTCTCGCTCTTACTCCATATCTATAAGTCCTTGCAAAGCCAAGAAGGGTGGCATTGTCTCACTCTTACTCCATATCTGTGAGGCCGTGCGAAGCCGAGCAGGGTGACGTTGTCTCGCTCCGACTCCATATCTATGAGGCCATGCGGAGCCAAGCAGGGTGACGTTGTCTCGCTCCGACTCCATATCTATGAGGCCGTGCGAAGCCAAGCAGGGTGGCGTTGTCTCACTCTTGCTCCATATCTATGAGGCCTTGCGAAGCCAAGCAGGGTGACGTTGTCTCGCTCTTACTCCATATCTATGAGGCCGTGCGAAGCCAAGCAGGGTGACGTTGTCTCACTCTTACTCCATATCTATGAGGCCATGCGAAGCCCAGCAGGGTGGCGTTGTCTCGCTCTTACTCCATATCTATGAGGCCTTGCGAAGCCGAGCAGGGTGACGTTGTCTCGCTCTTACTCCATATCTATGAGGCCGTGCGAAGCCCTGCAGGGTGGCGTTGTCTCGCTCTTACTCCATATCTATGAGGCCTTGCGAAGCCAAGCAGGGTGACGTTGTCTCACTCTTACTCCATAGCTATGAGGCCATGCGAAGCCCAGCAGGGTGGCATTGTCTCGCTCTTACTCCATATCTATGAGGCCTTGCGAAGCCAAGCAGGGTGGCGTTGTCTCACTCTTACTCCATATCTATGAGGCCATGCGAAGCCCAACAGGGTGGCGTTGTCTCGCTCTTACTCCATATCTATGAGGCCGTGGGAAGCCGAGCAGGGTGGCGTTGTCTCACTCTTACTCCATATCTATGAGGCCTTGCGAAGCCAAGCAGGGTGGCGTTGTCTCACTCTTACTCCATATCTATGAGCCCTTGCGAAGCCAAGCAGGGTGGCATTGTCTCACTCTTACTCCATATCTATGAGGCCTTGCGAAGCCAAGCAGGGTGGCGTTGTCTCACTCTTACTCCATATCTATGAGGCTGTGCGAAGCCAAGCAGAGTGACGTTGTCTCGCTCTTACTCCATATCTATGAGGCCATGCGAAGCCACGCAGGGTGACGTTGTCTCGCTCTTACTCCATATCTATGAGGCCATACGAAGCCGAGCAGGGTGACGTTGTCTCGCTCTTACTCCATATCTATGAGGCCATGCGAAGCCCAGCAGGGTGGCGTTGTCTCGCTCTTACTCCATATCTATGAGGCCTTGCGAAGCCAAGCAGGGTGGCGTTGTCTCACTCTTACTCCATATCTATGAGGCCGTGGGAAGCCGAGCAGGGTGACGTTGTCTCGCTCTTACTCCATATCTATGAGGCTGTGCGAAGCCCTGCAGGGTGGCGTTGTCTCGCTCTTACTCCATATCTATGAGGCCTTGCGAAGCCAAGCAGGGTGACGTTGTCTCACTCTTACTCCATAGCTATGAGGCCATGCGAAGCCCAGCAGGGTGGCATTGTCTCGCTCTTACTCCATATCTATGAGGCCATGCGAAGCCCAACAGGGTGGCGTTGTCTCGCTCTTACTCCATATCTATGAGGCCGTGGGAAGCCGAGCAGGGTGGCGTTGTCTCACTCTTACTCCATATCTATGAGGCCTTGCGAAGCCAAGCAGGGTGGCATTGTCTCACTCTTACTCCATATCTATGAGCCCTTGCGAAGCCAAGCAGGGTGGCGTTGTCTCACTCTTACTCCATATCTATGAGGCCTAGCGAAGCCAAGCAGGGTGGCGTTGTCTCACTCTTACTCCATATCTATGAGTCCGTGCGAAGCCAAGCAGGGTGACGTTGTCTCGCTCTTACTCCATATCTATGAGGCCATGCGAAGCCACGCAGGGTGACGTTGTCTCGCTCTTACTCCATATCTATGAGGCCATACGAAGCCGAGCAGGGTGACGTTGTCTCGCTCTTACTCCATATCTATGAGGCCATGCGAAGCCCAGCAGGGTGGCGTTGTCTCTCTCTTACTCCATATCTATGAGGCCGTGGGAAGCCGAGCAGGGTGGCGTTGTCTCACTCTTACTCCATATCTATGAGGCCTTGCGAAGCCAAGCAGGGTGGCGTTGTCTCACTCTTACTCCATATCTATGAGGCCGTGCGAAGCCAAGCAGGGTGACGTTGTCTCGCTCTTACTCCATATCTATGAGGCCATGCGAAGCCACGCAGGGTGACGTTGTCTCGCTCTTACTCCATATCTATGAGGCCATGCGAAGCCAAGCGGGGTGACGTTGTCTCGCTCTTACTCCATATCTATGAGGCCATGCGAAGCCAAGCAGGGTGACGTTGTCTCGCTCCTACTCCATATCTATGAGGCCGTGGGAAGCCAAGCAGGGTGACGTTGTCTCGCTCTTACTCCATATCTATGAGGCCGTGCGAAGCCAAGCAGGGTGACGTTGTCTCACTCTTACTCCATATCTATGAGGCCGTGGGAAGCCGAGCAGGGTGACGTTGTCTCGCTCTTACTCCATATCTATGAGGCCATGCAAAGCCAAGCAGGGTGACGTTGTCTCGCTCTTACTCCATATCTATGAGGCCATGCGAAGCCACGCAGGGTGACGTTGTCTCGCTCTTACTCCATATCTATGAGGCCATACGAAGCCGAGCAGGGTGACGTTGTCTCACTCTTACTCCATATCTATGAGGCCATGCGAAGCCAAGCGGGGTGACGTTGTCTCGCTCTTACTCCATATCTATGAGGCCATGCGAAGCCAAGCAGGGTGGCGTTGTCTCGCTCTTACTCCATATCTATGAGGCCGTGCGAAGTCAAGCAGGGTGACGTTGTCTCGCTCTTACTCCATATCCATGAGGCCGTGCGAAGCCAGCAGGGTGACGTTGTCTCGCTCTTACTCCATATCTATGAGGCCGTGCGAAGCCACGCAGGGTGACGTTGTCTCGCTCTTACTCCATATCTGTGAGGCCTTGCGAAGCCGAGCAGGGTGACGTTGTCTCGCTCTTACTCCATATCTATGAGGCCATGCGAAGCCCAGCAGGGTGGCGTTGTCTCGCTCTTACTCCATATCTATGAGGCCGTGGGAAGCCGAGCAGGGTGGCGTTGTCTCACTCTTACCCCATATATATGAGGCCTTGCGAAGCCAAGCAGGGTGGCGTTGTCTCACTCTTACTCCATATCTATGAGGCCTTGCGAAGCCAAGCAGGGTGGCGTTGTCTCACTCTTACTCCATATCTATGAGGCCGTGCGAAGCCAAGCAGGGTGACGTTGTCTCGCTCTTAATCCATATCTATGAGGCCATGCGAAGCCACGCAGGGTGACGTTGTCTCGCTCTTACTCCATATCTATGAGGCCATACGAAGCCGAGCAGGGTGACGTTGTCTCACTCTTACTCCATATCTATGAGGCCATGCGATGCCAAGCAGGGTGACGTTGTCTCGCTCTTACTCCATATCTATGAGGCCATACGAAGCCACGCAGGGTTGCGTTGTCTCGCTCTTACTCCATATCTATGAGGCCGTGCGAAGCCAAGCAGGGTGGCGTTGTCTCGCTCTTACTCCATATCTATGAGGCCATGCGAAGCCAAGCGGGGTGACGTTGTCTCGCTCTTACTCCATATCTATGAGGCCATGCGAAGCCAAGCAGGGTGACGTTGTCTCGCTCCGACTCCATATCTATGAGGCCGTGGGAAGCCAAGCAGGGTGACGTTGTCTCGCTCTTACTCCATATCTATGAGGCCGTGCGAAGCCAAGCAGGGTGACGTTGTCTCACTCTTACTCCATATCTATGAGGCCGTGGGAAGCCGAGCAGGGTGACGTTGTCTCACTCTTACTCCATATCTATGAGGCCATGCGATGCCAAGCAGGGTGACGTTGTCTCGCTCTTACTCCATATCTATGAGGCCGTGCGAAGCCAAGCAGGGTGACGTTGTCTCGCTCTTACTCCATATCTATGAGGCCGTGGGAAGCCGAGCAGGGTGACGTTGTCTCGCTCTTACTCCATATCTATGAGGCCGTGGGAAGCCAAGCAGGGTGACGTTGTCTCGCTCTTACTCCATATCTATGAGGCCGTGGGAAGCCGAGCAGGGTGACGTTGTCTCGCTCTTACTCCATATCTATGAGGCCGTGCGAAACCAAGCAGGGTGGCGTTGTCTCGCTCTTACTCTTTATCTATGAGGCCATTCGAAGCCACGCAGGGTGACGTTGTCTCGCTCTTACTCCATATCTATGAGGCCGTGGGAAGCCAAGCAGGGTGACGTTGTCTCGCTCTTACTCCATATCTATGAGGCCGTGGGAAGCCACGCAGGGTGACGTTGTCTCGCTCTTACTCCATATCTGAGGCCATGCGAAGCCCAGCAGGGTGGCGTTTTCTCGCTCTTACTCCATATCTATGAGGCCGTGCGATGCCAAGCAGGGTGACGTTGTCTCGCTCTTACTCCATATCTATGAGGCCGTGCGAAGCCAAGCAGGGTGGCGTTGTCTTACTCTTACTCCATATCTATGAGGCCATGCGAAGCCAAGCAGGGTGACGTTGTCTCGCTCTTACTCCATATCTATGAGGCCTTGCGAAGCCAAGCAGGGTGACGTTGTCTCGCTCTTACTCCATATCTACGAAGCCGTGCGAAGCCAAGCAGGGGGACGTTGTCTCGCTCTTACTCCATATCTATGAGGCCGTGCGAAGCCACGCCGGGTGACGTTGTCTCGCTCTTACTCCATATCTATGAGGCCGTGCGAAGCCAAGCAGGGTGATGTTATCTCGCTCTTACTCCATATCTACGAGGCCATACGAATCTGAGCAGGGTGACGTTGTCTCGCTCTTACTCCATATCTACGAGGCCGTGCGAAGCCACGCATGGTGACGTTGTCTCGCTCTTACTCCATATCAATGAGGCCATGCGAAGCCAAGCAGGGTGACGTTGTCTCCCTCTTACTCCATATCTATGAGGTCATGCGAAGCCAAGCAGGGTGACGTTGTCTCGCCTCGTAGATATAATTGAGATGCTTGTGCTGCCGAAGCTTCAAAAAATGTGACGCCCCGGCGGCGCAAGCCTCTCATAAATCAGCCCCAAAATATTTTGTTTGTTTTTTAGGTCTTTTACCATCAGGTACCTACTTATAAAATAATGGGAAATCTATACTACTATTATAAAGGAAGAACTTTGAGGCTTTGAGGCGGGTAAACTCGGGAACCACAGTGCCAATCCACACACCCGATACATCGTTGGAATCCTCAGGGTGTGCAGATGGACATAGGCTATATAAATTTAAAAAATACGTTATATTTTAAAAATTTACATTTAAAAAAAAGTAGTCCCCTCGAAGTAGCGCCGGCCGCGACCTGCTTGCTGACGTCGTCCAGGAGCACAAGGAACGCGAGGAGGAGCGGCGGACATGGAGCTGGGGAGGAGCACTGACGAGCGGCACACAGGCGGTGAGCAGCAGCAGACCGGCGGAGCGGCGAGGAGCACTGAAGCTGAGTGGCGGAAATGGCGCGGGGGAGGAGCACTGACCAGCGGCACACAGGCGGTGAGCAGCAGCGGACCCGCGGAGCGGCGAGGAGCACTGAACTGAGGAGCGGCGGCTGAGGTAAGGCTCCAGGGGACAATGTCGGGGCAGGCGGGGGTCGGGGCACGCGGGGGACGGGGAGTTACAACAAAAAGGCTCCGGGGGACAATGTCCGGGCAGGCAGGGGTTGGGACAGGCGGGGGACCCTCTGGCATAATTGTGCTTAAGCTCCCGACTTCTGCCGGCCGCTCCATACTCTGTGAACTCTTACTCTTATCCCTGCAACCTCTGCTCATCCTCGCCTCCCTGCAAACAGAGCGCCAGAGCCCCACTTACCCAGAAAGCTCCCCAGTGCCTCAGGCGCTGCTGCTGGCCACCACTGCAACACTGGGCCTCTGGCATAATTGTGTGAGGTAAGCCTCCGGAGGACAATGTCAGGGCAGGCGGGGGTCGGGGCAGCCGGGGGACGGGGCGGATGGGGGCCCGGGCTGATGGCCAATGTCGGGGCAGGGGGGGGTCGGGGAAGCCTGATTGCTTCCGGACAAGGTCGGGACGGGCTGCTAGTAAATGTATAAAGTTGTTACTCAGTGGGAAATTCACTATATAGTACATTATGAAACCTCTATTATTTAATGCACTGCAGGTCTGTGTAACCCGAGAGCCAGTGAATTAAATTTGGTTGGTGCAGTGGAGAATAGTGAGTTGTGTATTTTTAGTGCTACGTGTCCACAGCCTTTGACAGAAAGCCCTGTGAATGTCTAAGTCGTTCTTTTATACTTGCATTACAAACATTATAAGATACACTGCTGCAAACCGTGCAAAAGGTTTTAGGACAAAATGGAGCTTCCAAAATGTAGATTTGAGTAATATTAGAGCATAAGTAATGCTTTTTGTTTTGCAAAACTGTCCCTCAACCCCTCCTCAGGGGTACTAAGCGTTGTGTAAATACAGTTGTGATTAAAAGCACACACTTCACATCCCAGTTGTTTACCACCATGGAAAAACAAGCATTTACAATGCAACGGTCTCGCCTTTGCAAAAGTTTGAGCTATTGGCATTGTAAATGACAACATTTTTATTTTATGTGTTGGTTTTGAAAACAGATAAATAAATGGCATTGTCATTTACAATGCCAATAGCTTAATCTCTCGCAACTGCGAGACCTATTGCATTTGCAATGCAATAGGTCGCATATTTGCATGAGTTCGAGCTATTGACATTGCAAATAACAATGCGTTTTATTTGTTTAAAAAACCAAAACACAATTAAAATGTCTTTCACACTGCTGTCTCTCTCACACTGCTGCCTCTCCCTAGAAAACACATATGCGGTCTCTCACACTGCTGTCTCTATCACACACACACTCCTGTCTCTCACACTCCTGTCTCTCTCACTCCTGTCTCTCTCACACTGCTGTCTCTCACACTGCTGTCTCTATCACACACACACTGCTGCTTCACACATTGCTGTCTTTCTTAAACACAATGCTCTCTCACACTCCTGTCTCTCACACTGCTGTCTCTCTCACACTGCTGCCTCTCCCTAGAACACACTTATGCTGTCTCTCACACTGCGGTCTCTCTTCTACACGCTGCAGTTTCTCACACACTGCTGCTTCACACACTGCTGTCTTTCTAACACACAATGCTCTCTCTCACACTCCTGTCTCTCACACTGCTGTCTCTCTCACACTGCTGCCTCTCCCTAGAACACACATATGCGGTCTCTCACACTGCTGCCTCTCTCACACACACATTGCTGCTTCACACACTGCTGTCTTTCTTACACACAATGCTCTCTCTCACACTCCTCTCTCTCACACTGCTGTCTCTCTCACACTGCTGTATCTCCCTAGAACACATATATGCGGTCTCTCACACTGCTGTCTCTCTCACACACACGCTGCTGCTTCACACACTGCTGTCTTTCTTACACACAATGCTCTCTCTTACACTCCTGTCTCTCACACTGCTGTCTCTCTCACACTGCTGTATCTCCCTAGAACACATATATGCGGTCTCTCACACTGCTGTCTCTCTCACACACACACTGCTGCTTCACACACTGCTGTCTTTCTTACACACAATGCTCTCTCTCACACTCCTGTCTCTCACACTGCTGTCTCTCTCACACTGCTGTATCTCCCTAGAACACATATATGCGGTCTCTCACACTGCTGTCTCTCTCACACACACACTGCTGCTTCACACACTGCTGTCTTTCTTACACACAATGCTCTCTCTCACACTCCTGTCTCTCACACTGCTGTCTCTCTCACACACACACTGCTGCTTCACACACTGCTGTCTCTCTCACACTGCTGTATCTCCCTAGAACACATATATGCGGTCTCTCACACTGCTGTCTCTCTCACACACACACACTGCTGCTTCACACACTGCTGTCTTTCTTACACACAATGCTCTCTCTCACACTCCTGTCTCTCACACTGCTGTCTCTCCCACACTGCTGTATCTCCCTAGAACACATAATAATAATAATAATAATAATAAAACATTTGTTAAGCGCATGGCTGCACGACTGTGTATCCCCGCGCTAATTGCTGAAGAATCTCAACCGAGAATCAAGTCAAAGGGAGAAAGCGAAGAGGAGTTATTGAGGGAACAGGTGGGTTTTCAAATTAGCTCTGAATAAAGTTTCCGATGGTTCCATTCTTAAATGAGTAGGAAGAGCGTTCCAGTGTTTCACTCCTAGATAACGAAAGGAGCGACCACCGATTTTTGCTCTGTGGATGCGGGGGAGTTTGAAAAGGGACATACCTGAGGACCTCAGGTGTCGGGTAGGGCGGTGAATGGTCATGAGGCTCCTTAGGTAGGTGGGGCCCTTGTTGTGGGCTATCCTATGTGCATAGCAGAGGCTCTTGAATTTTATTCTCTCCTTAACGGGGAGCCAGTGCAGTTTGGATAATGCAGTTTTGGCAGAAGTTCTTTTGGGAAGGCCTAATACCAAACGGGCTGCTGCATTTTGTAAACATTGCAGCTGGTGTAGATGTTTTTGGTTGATGCCTAGAAGGAGGGCATTCCCGTAGTCCAGGTGAGGTGTAATCAGAGCATGCACGATGGTTTTCCTGGCTTTGATCGGTATCAGGTCAATGATTTTTCTGAGAGTTCTTAATGTGCCGATGCATTTTCCAATGATCTTGTTAACTTGGGATTTTCCTGAAAGATCCGAGTCGATCATGATCCCAAGGTTCTTGACCTTCTCGACAGGTCGGGGGCATTCGCCGAGAGATGTGGGTCACCACGCTTGAGACCATAGGGAGGATTGGTTCCCTATCACTAGCACCTCAGTCTTATCTCCATTAAGACGGAGGCAGTTACTGTCCATCCACACGGCCACAGCAGCCATGCACTCCGAGAAGTTTGAGGCGAACTCTTCGGTATTAGGAGTAAGCCTAAACATCAGCTGAGTGTCATCGGCGTAGCTAACAATGCCAACCCCAAAGTTCTCTATGATCTGAGCCAGGGGTTCCATATAGATGTTGAACAATGTAGGGCTCAAACTGGAGCCCTGTGGAACCCCATGGCTGACGGTCCGAGATGACGATTTGAAGGGCGGGCAATGAAGCTGGAAAGTTCTATTAGTCAGAAAAGATTTAATCCACGCCAATGCACAGTCCTTTACTCCGATATCTGAAAGACGGGACAGCAGCGTGGCATGTAGCACAGTATCAAAAGCTGCGCTTAAGTCAAGCATGACCAACGCTGCTGTTTCACCCTCGTCCACTATCTTGCGGATATATTCCGTGGAATACAAGACAGCTGTCTCCGTTGAGTAATTTGGTCGGAAACCGGATTGAGTGGGGTGAAGAATGTTTTCTTCCTCTAAAAACGCCATAAGTTGGATGTTAACAATTTTCTCTATTATTTTGGCGCATTGAGGCAGTAGAGATATTGGCCTAAGATTTTGGAATTGAGTGATCGGAACATTAGTTTTTTTTTTCAGGGGAATGACTTGGGCGTTTTTCCAAGCCTCCGGGACATGGCATTCTTTGAAAGAAAGGGTAATGAGTTGGCTTATTTGGTTCATGAGGGCAATGTCCATAATGTCTTTGCATTTATCTAACGGACATACGTCATTAGGGGAGCCAGAGTGGATACTGTTGATTATGCTGGACAGTTTTTCTTTGTCGGGAGTGTAAAAATGGGTAAGAGTGGTTTTGTAAAGAGGGGGAATTGTCGTACCAGATGTTGGGGGGGTGGAGAAAGTAGCGTGAATTTTCTCTACTTTGTTGACAAAGAAGTCTGCAATTTCTTCGCATAGTTCATTAGAGAACGTGTCCTGCGTGTCCAGGCTTGACGTGTCTGTTAGTTCCTTGTAAATCCGAAACAGTTCTTTAGAAGGATTTTTGGCCTCTTCAATTCTGTTTTGGAAAAAATGACTTTTTTCCTCTCTTATAAGTCTCTGGTAGGCCCTTAGTTCTTGTTTGTAGGTCTCCTTCAGTTCCATGGAGTAATTCTTTCTCCATTTCCTTTCAATCGCTTTGCAACGAGCTTTAGCTATCTTTAATTTTTCTGAGAACCACGGTTCAGATTTTGTTCTCCTAGCTGGGGGCTTGCAGGTCCAAGGGGCGATTTTATCTAGGGCCTTGCTTAGCCATAATTCGTATGAATTCCAGGTTTCTTGAAGGGACTGGCCATGGGGAGGAGGATGGATTTTTAATTCGTCAATCAGACGTTCTGGGGCATAGTTTTTCCAATTGCGTCGTTTGGCATACAAGGGTTTGTGGACATTATTCTTAGACCTGGTCTTGGGTATGTTGAACATGATCATATGGTGATCTGACCAAATGACAGGGACCGGAGGTTGTATGTCAATACCTTCCCAGGTCGCAAAGATGGGATCGAGAAGATGGCCATGTTTATGAGTGGGGGAGGTGGATAGCAGGGTAATACCCAGAGCTTGTAGGGCAGTCTTCAGAAGTTGAGCTTCCTTAGCATGTAAATCTTCGAAATGAAGATTAAGGTCACCTAGTATCATAAAGTTGTTGTATTTGATAGCTAGTTGCGTCGCCGTTTCTATAAGTTGGTTACAGAAAGGAGTGGCATTGCCAGGCGGCCTGTAAATGAGAATCCCAGTAATGGTCATGCCAGGGGTCACTTTAATGGTGAAAGTGCCACTTTCACTGTTGGTGATGCCTTTGTTAGTAAGGGTGCATTCCAGTTCTTTTTTGAAGATCATAGCAAGACCTCCACCGCGCTGTATAGGCCTATCAATTCTAAGTAAGCTATAATTCTGCGGGACTGTCTCAAGTATTTCTGGGGATGAGGATTCTTCTAGCCAGGTTTCTGTTAAAAACATTACATCAAAGTCATGATTTAATAAAAGGTCATGAAGTTCCAATTTATGCTTAACCATGGATCTGCAATTAAGTAGCATCACTTTAAGATTGGGTGCCGGATGGTTGGGGTTGGGGACATTAACAAAACGAAAGTTGCAAGAGTTGCATTGAGATGACAGTTCATTGGGGTCTATGGAGTGATAACATGATTTAGTGGGGGTCTTACCGATTTCGAGTAACATCTCGCGAGTGTAGCGGTATTGCAGAATAGAGGGCGCAGTCTCGGATGCCAGCGTGAAGGTAATATGACCAGAGTCACCTGACCCGCGTCCCGTCTGGTCGAGGACGGGCGCAGACGGGCAGGACTCTGGCTTGACTCCGGCGCGCGATCGGCGCGCTCGCAATGCGCGTCCGCTGCGCGGACCCATGGACGTATGTTTTTATGCGCTCGAAGCGCGACGTGCAGCGCGAGCCCTCACTAAGATGGCCGCTGCCTGACTTCCCTGATAATCAGATGTCCCCTCTGAGGCCGGTCTGACAGTCGACCGAGTCGAGGAGAGGAATCTCGCTAAAAAAGTATGTCCTAGCGCAGTAAGCGAGCAGCGCTAATGTAGAGGGAGTTCTTTCCTAATTCAATTTAAAATTTTTAAATCAAGAGCGAGGGGGAGGGAGCGGACACACGGGAAAAAATGCAAATGCGGTAACACAATTAAAAAGCTGCCTCCCGGCTCAAGCCTCAGGAGGAAATTAGTAGCAAAATCATATATGCGGTCTCTCACACTGCTGTCTCTCTCACACACACACTGCTGCTTCACACACTGCTGTCTTTCTTACACACAATGCTCTCTCTCACACTCCTGTCTCTCACACTTCTGTCTCTCTCACACACACACTGCTGCTTCACACACTGCTGTCTCTCTCACACTGCTGTATCTCCCTAGAACACATATATGCGGTCTCTCACACTGCTGTCTCTCTCACACACACACTGCTGCTTCACACACTGCTGTCTTTCTTACACACAATGCTCTCTCTCACACTCCTGTCTCTCACACTGCTGTCTCTCTCACACTGCTGTATCTCCCTAGAACACATATATGCGGTCTCTCACACTGCTGTCTCTCTCACACACACACTGCTGCTTCACACACTGCTGTCTTTCTTACACACAATGCTCTCTCACACTCCTGTCTCTCACACTCCTGTCTCTCTCACACTGCTGCCTCTCCCTAGACCACACTTATGCTGTCTCTCACACTGCGGTCTCTCTTCTACACGCTGCTGTTTCTCACACACTGCTGCTTCACACACTGCTGTCTTTCTTAAACACAATGCTCTCTCTCACACTCCTGTCTCTCTCACACTCCTGCCTCTCACACTCCTGTCTCTCTCACACTCCTGTCTCTCACACTGCTGTCTCTCTCACACTGCTGTATCTCCCTAGAACACATATATGCGGTCTCTCACACTGCTGTCTCTCTCAGACACACACTGCTGCTTCACACACTGCTGTCTTTCTTACACACAATGCTCTCTCTCACACTCCTGTCTCTCACACTGCTGTCTCTCTCACACTGCTGTATCTCCCTAGAACACATATATGCGGTCTCTCACACTGCTGTCTCTCTCACACACACACTGCTGCTTCACACACTGCTGTCTTTCTTACACACAATGCTCTCTCTCACACTCCTGTCTCTCACACTGATGTCTCTCTCACACTGCTGTATCTCCCTAGAACACACTTATGCTGTCTCCCACACTGCGGTCTCTCTTCTACACGCTGCTGTTTCTCACACACTGCTGTTTCACACACTGCTGTCTTTCTTACACACAATGCTCTATCTCACACTCCTGTCTCTCATACTGCTGTCTCTCTCACACTGCTGTATCTCCCTAGAACACATATATGCGGTCTCTCACACTGCTGTCTCTCTCACACACACACTGCTGCTTCACACACTGCTGTCTTTCTTACACACAATGCTCTCTCTCACACTCCTGTCTCTCATACTGCTGTCTCTCTCACACTGCTGTATCTCCCTAGAACACATATATGCGGTCTCTCACACTGCTGTCTCTCTCACACACACACTGCTGCTTCACACACTGCTGTCTTTCTTACACACAATGCTCTCTCTCACACTCCTGTCTCTCACACTGATGTCTCTCTCACACTGCTGTATCTCCCTAGAACACACTTATGCTGTCTCCCACACTGCGGTCTCTCTTCTACACGCTGCTGTTTCTCACACACTGCTGTTTCACACACTGCTGTCTTTCTTACACACAATGCTCTATCTCACACTCCTGTCTCTCATACTGCTGTCTCTCTCACACTGCTGTATCTCCCTAGAACACATATATGCGGTCTCTCACACTGCTGTCTCTCTCACACACACACTGCTGTTTCACACACTGCTGTCTTTCTAACACACAATGCTCTCGCTCACACTCCTGTCTCTCACACTCCTGTCTCTCTCACACTGCTGTATCTCCCTAGAACACATATATGCGGTCTCTCACACTGCGGTCTCTCTTCTACACGCTGCCGTTTCTCTCACACTGCTGTCTTTCTTACACACAATGCTCTCTCTCACACACTCCTGTCTCTCTCACACTCCTGTCTCTCACACTGCTGTCTCTCACACTGTGGTCTCTCTCTCACACTCCTTTCTCTCTCACACTCCTGTCTCTCACACTGCTGTCTCTCTCACACACACACACTGCTGCTTCACACACTGCTGTCTCTCTCACACACACAATGCTGTTTATCAGATCACGAGAGCAAGTTGACAATTAGGGTCGTGCTGGAATCAAAAATCCAGTACATGCACTTTCATGTAATGCCTGCACCTTGGGCACGACCAGACTGCTCTATAGCCCAGGCGTCTTGTGTTTACAATGAAAATGTATGATTCCCAAAGGTGGCGTAAACGTCCCAAGGCTCTCACTGGCCTGACTCTCCAATGTTGTTCTAGGTCCTAGGACAAGCGTCAAGTAACAGAAGTGTTGGGTGCACTCTTAAGTCACCCAGACCCCCAGAGAAGGGCATGTTAAGCATATGGGTACCGGTTTATCCCCTCATCCCCGCAGGTCAGACTCACCCCTGTTGTAGCTCCCCCAGGCGGTGGCACAGCTCACAGACAGATGACGTAGGCATCGTAGGTGAGACAGGTGAGTCCGCAGGACCGCTTCACGCACTGCGAGGGCACGAGCCAAAGCAACAAAAAGCCCCCAAAACCCCCCCGTGCTCCAGCTCGAACCCCGGCCCCCCAGGCCGCCAGGCTTCACTTCTGTTCACGCGCCGCCGTGCACGCGCACGTGCACATTGTGTCCACTCTTAGAAAATTCTTGATTCCAAAAGTGGTGTAAAGGGGGAAGTGGGGGGGGGGGGGTCAATGGAGACCATGGTAAACAGGAAGGGCAGCTAGAGTGGGGTGGGACCAAAGAGAACGGGGACACGTCAACAGGAAAGGGGTGGGGGGGGGGGGGATGGAGAACAGGAAAGTAACATGATGAAACATCCTGTCTTTAAGGCCCCTCAGTCTCAGACTCCTAACTCCTGGGCATTAATGCAGCTTATGGCCCGCTGTGAACATAAACCCCCAAACAGACTTCATACACTGCTGACAGAACGCCGCCATACACAAATATCTTCCTCGGATACGGTTTAGACTTTTGGGCTAAATGTAGCCCTTCTCTTCAACTTGCTGTAGCACTTGCTTGTCTTACTATTGACTATTCCTGTTATATTTTGGGCCTGAATGTTGGCGAAAGTATTCTGGAGGTCTTCTGGAGGTTTGCACAGATGTTTATGCCTGGGAGATATTCCAGCTGACATTTTCATTTTGTTATATAGATGTTTCCATCCAAGCTACTGGGCTTAAGAACCGACCTTCCCGCGGACTTCCGTTCTTGGGAGGGAATGCACGAGTGATTCATGGTCACCGCTGCTGGAGTGTTTAAGATGTGTATGGGGGTCCAGTTCGGGCGGCGCCCCGAGGAGGTGGCAGCCAGCAGCAGAGCCCCGGGGGGCACAGCTCCTCGCACAGCCCACTGCAGCATGCCCCCCCCTTCCCCCCACTGTCGCCCCTCGCACCCGGGCCATAAGCACCATGCCCCAATCTTAGCTAAGACCAGGGCCACCTAGACTCCATCAGCAGGGGAGACGACACCATCTGACACACACTCCTGAGGGACTAACCACACTCAAGCACAGGCGCCGCCTCTAACCGCAGCTTTGTCCATCTGACACACACTCCTGAGGGACTAACCACACTCAAGCACATGTTTTGTATACCAGGCCGAAGTAAGGCTTGTATATGCGTGACCCCCTTCCCAGGACTCCACGGCCCCCCTGGGGGTCGCGCCCCACAGATTGAAGACCTTTGCTCTGGAGCAACCTTTATAATAACCAATCAATCAATCACAGAACTTGTAAAGCACGCTACTTACCCCTGAGGTTCTCAAGGCGCTGAAGGGAGGGGGTGCCGCTACTGCTCGAAGAGCCAGGTCTTGAGGAGTCTTCTGAAGGCGAGCAGGTCCTGGGTCTGCCGCAGGTGGGTCGGGAGGGTGTTCCAGGTCTTGGCGGCGAGGTAGGAGAAGGATCTGCCGCCGGAGGTCGTTCGTTGGATGCGGGGGACAGCGGCGAGGCTGGCGGAGCGGAGCTGGCGGGTGGGGGTGTAGAAGCTGAGTTATGTTATGTTATAGAAATTTATAACGCGCACAGCTGCTCCAGCAAAGGAGCGTCCTGGCGCAAGACAAGGTAGCAACATAACACAGCTAAAAGAGGCAGCAGACTAAGAAGTGAGACAATTTAAGAAAATAAAAAGGTCTTAATGGCCCTACGAAATGAGAAAAGATCATCAAGGGCACGGATCTTTAACGGAAGGGAGTTCCACGAGGCCGCAGCACGTACTCGAAATGAGCGGCCACCAGCCCGACTGCGCTTGAACCGGGGGACTACTGCAAGTTCAAGACCCAACGAACGTAAAAAGCGGGCAGGAACATAAGGAGACAAAAGATTCAAGAGAATCTGGGCAGGGGAGTCCTTAAGGATCTTATGAGAAAGACAGAGCACTTTGAATTGGATTCTCTGCTTAACCGGCATCCAATGAAGGGAGCGCAGAGTGTTGGCAGTGGAACAGAACCTAAGCAGACCCACCACTGCTCTAGCTGCCGCGTTTTGCACACGTTGTAGACGAGTGATTTCAGCCTGGTTTATCCCTACCAAGAGGGAGCTGGCATAATCAAGCCGAGAAATCACCGTCGCCTGCACCACGAGCTGCCTGGTCGAAGCGTCAAAGAATTTTAACACTGGTCTTAAGCCACGCAGGATGCCGAAGCAGCATGCAGCAGTTCTCTTAGTGTGGCAGACAAAGCTAAGGGCAGGATCTAACCACACCCCGAGGTTTTTTATCTCCGAGACCAGAGTCGGGGTGGGCCCAAGCTCTGGAAGCCACCACATATCGCCCCAGAGTTCCGCCTGCTTGCCGATGATCATGATCTCTGTTTTTTTTGCGTTTAACTGGAGACAGTTGGAGTTCATCCAGCTGGCAACCGCCCGAAGTCCATTCTGGAATCTTGGGGCATCCGAACGAGAATCCCCGCTGAGCGTGACCGCCAGCTGAGTGTCGTCAGCGTATGACACCATAGTCATACCCCACTGCTTGACGACATCAGCCAGCGGCCTCACGTATAGATTGAACAACGTGGGGCTCAGCGAGGATCCCTGAGGGACCCCAAGATCCAGAGGATGAGATTTTGACTGGTGGGGTGGAATGGCCACGCAAAAGGATCGGTCGGCAAGAAAAGAGCGGAACCACTGAAGAGCAGGACCAACGACGCCAGCTTCCTCCAAGCGCTGAAGGAGGATCCTGTGCGAGACGGTGTCAAAGGCGGCGCTAAGATCTAATAAAACAAGCGCCGCCGTTTGACCCGAATCTTGCACAGTGCGCAGGTGTTCCACCATGAAGAGGAGGGCTGTCTCCGTGCTGTGACCAGCACGGAAACCGTTCTGTGTGGCGTCCAGGATGTTGGCCCGCGAGAGATGGTCTGAGAGAGCCATATTCACATGGGCCTCCGCTACTTTTGCCAGCCACGGAAGAAGCGAAATCGGACGGTAGTTCTCAGGTTTACAAGAGTCCAGAGAAGGCTTCTTCAGGATAGACATAACCACCACCTGCTTCCACTTGGCGGGAACTACACCTTATGCAAGCGAGAGATTAATCAGAGAACAGACCAGCAAAAGACCGAAAGATGAAGGGTCTCTAAACAAAGCCGGTCTTAGAGGGTCTGCCGGTGAACCAGACTTAACTTGCTGAGCCAATTTCTTGAAGCTTTCAGGTGATAGGCAGGGAAGAGTATGCAAGACATCCTGCACTTGAGAACTAAGAGAGCCTTCACCCTGTGACATAGCAGTAGGAAAGGCTCGATAGAGGGCTTGGACTTTTTCAAGAAAAAAGGCCGCCAAGGTCTCACAGTGTGAAATGGAACTAGTTTCATTCACAGAGGCCTGTTGTTAAGGTAGGCTGGTCCGGCGTTGTGGAGTGCTTTGTGTGCGTGGATGAGGAGCTTGAAGGTGATCCTCTTGTCGACGGGGTGCCAGTGTAGGTCTCTCAGGTGGGGGGTGATGTGGTTGCGGCGGGGGACGTTGACGATCTGTCAGGCAGAGGCGTTTTGGATGCGTGGTAGTTGTCGTAGGTGTTTGGCTGGGATTCCTGCATAGAGTGCGTTGCCATAGTCCAGTCTGCTGCGGACGAGGGCCTGTGTCATCGTTCTTCTTGTTTCGGTCGGGATCCACTTGTAGATGCTGCGAAGCATGCAGAGGGTGTTGTAGCAGGAAGAGGAGACGGCGCCGACCTGTTTAGACATGGAGAGGGAGGAGTCGAGGATGAATCCTAGGTTGCGTGCATGATCGGTGGGTGTTGGTGCTGTTCCCAGTGTGGTCGGCCACCAGGAGTCGTCCCAGGCTGATGGGTTGGAGCAGAGGATGAGAAACCTCCGTCTTGTCCGAGTTCAGCTTCAGACGGCAGTTCCTCATCTAGTCGGTGATGGCCTTCATTCCCTCATGGAGGTTGGTTTTGGCGGTGTGCGGGTCCTTGGCGAGGGAGAGGATGAGCTGGGTATCGTCGGTGTAGGAGATGATGTTGAGGCCGTGTTGACGGGCCACTTGTGCGAGGGGGACCATGTAGACGTTGAACAGTGTCGGGCTGAGGGATGAGCCCTGAGGGACGATGCAGATGATGTCGGTGGCCTCGGATCAGAAGGGCGGGAGGCAGATGCTCTGGGTTCTGCCGGAGAGGAGGGACGTGGTCCAGTCAAGGGCCTTCTCTTGGATTACGGCTTCTAGGAGGAGTGTCTTTAGAATGCAATGGCAGACCGTGTTGAAGGCGGCTGACAGGTCCAGAAGGGTGAGGGCTGATGTTTCGCCATTGTCTAGTTGGCGCCTAATGTCGTCTGTGGCGGTGATGAGGGCTGTCTCTGTGCTGAGGTTGCGTCTGAACCCGGACTGGGACGGGTCTAAGATGTTGTTGTCTTCCAGGTGGTAGGCCAGTTGCATGTTGACGATTTTCTCAATGACCTTCGCTGGGAACGGGAGCAGGGAGATGGGCCAGAAGTTCTTCAGGTCCTTGGGGCACACCTTGGGCTTCTTGAGGAGGGCGTTGATTTCGGCGTGTTTCCAGCTTTCCGGGAATGTCGCTGTTTCGAAGGAGCTGTTGATGACTTTCCGTAGTTGGGGTGCGATGGCAGCGTCTGCTTTGTTGAATATGTGGTGTGGGCAAGGGTCTGACGGCGATCCTGAGTGGATGGAGTTCATGACCTTGTGTGTCTAGTCATTGTTGACGTTGGCCCAGGAGGTCAGGTGGATGGCGCTGGTGGTGTTCACAGGGGAGGTGGAGTCTTGCGTAGTCGGGTTGGTCGTGGTGTTGAAGCTGTCGTGGATGTCAGCGATCTTGCGGTGGAAGAAGATGGCTAGTGAGTCGCACAGTTCTTGTGAGGGCGGGATGTCGTTGGCGCTGGGGTTTGAGAGTTCCTTTACGATGCTGAAGAGCTCTTTGCTGTCATGTGCGTTGTTATCCAGGCGGTCTTTGAAGGAGGATCTCTTGGCTAATCTGATGAGGTGGTGATGTCTGCGGGTGGCATCCTTGTCGGCTGCATGGTTGTCCAGAATGCGTTCGTGGAGCCATATCTTCTCCAGTTTCCGGCATGCGCATTTGGCGGTCTGGAGCTCATCGGTGAACCAGGTCGCTCTCTTGTTGGCGTGGTTGTTGGAAGGTTTCTTGAGTGGGGCGAGGGTGTTGGCACAGTCGTTGATCCACTGTCTGAGGTTGCGGGCTGCGATGTCTAGGTTGGTGGGGTCGGTGGGTGGGTTTTAGGCAAGGGTGGTGTTCAGCTGGTCTTCAGTGACTTTGCTCCAGCAGCGGGGAGGTAGCTGTTGGGTGCGGTGGTGCATGATTGGTTGGTTGAAGGTGAAGTGGATGCAGTGGTGGTCAGTCCAGTGGAGTTCGGTGGTGTGGTCAAAGGTGACGTGGGTGCCTGTGGAGAAGATGGGGTCCAGCGTGTGGCCAGCGGCGTGGGTGGGTGACGAGTTGTCTGAGGCCGAGGTTGGCGAGGTTGTTGATCAGGGTGGCGGAGTTGGTGTCGTTGTTGTTCTCAAGGTGGAAATTCAGGTCCCCAAGGAGGATGTAGTCCGTGAAGGCGCGAGCCTGGGTGCAGGCGAGGTTGTCGATGGAGTCCCTAAATTGTGCTTGGGGTCCGGGTGGTCTGTAGATGGCGACCTTGAGAGTTGACTTGTGGACAATGGCTATTCCTTCTCCAAATCCGTTGACGCGATCCCTGCAGGTGATCTTGTAGCCGTCCGGGATGGCTATGGCGATGTAGGGCGCTGAGGAATCTTTCTACCAGGTTTTGGTCAGGAAGGCCACGTCTGGGGTGGAGGTGTCGAGCAGATCCCAGAGCTCGACGGCATGTTTGCCTGCGGAGAGGGTGTTGAGGAGTATGCACCGGAGGTGGTTGGGTCCAGTCCTTGGAGGTTTGGTGGATCTGTCGCAGGTGAAGCTGCAGGTGTGGCAGGACAAAGTTCCGTGGGTCTGTTTCGGGGCGGCTTGGAAGCAGGTGTGGTTTCAGCCGGCATTGAGTGCGTAGAGGGTGCTGGCGTTGTAGCGGAGTCTGGTGTAGCGTTCGCGGAGTCCAGGGGTTCTGGCGCTGGGCGCAGTCCAGGCGCGGACAAGCACAGATGGGCTTACCTTTGGCGTGCCAGCGGCGCGGCCGCTGCGTGGCCTCCATAAGTGGTGGAGAGGGTGTGAGGAGCCGATGGGAGGCGGGAGCGGGGTGGCCAATGGGGAGCAGAGGGGGGGGGGGCGCAGGGACACAGCTGCAGGAAAGGAGCAGGAAACTGCAGGAACCAGGCAGGCGGCAGAAGCAGGGCACGAGGCAGCTGGCAGCTGTGTGGTGGTATGGGGAGCAACCTACCTGCAAGCAGGGTCAAAGGTTGCTCCTACGCCACTGTGCGGCCCCCTTAAGAGGAGCAGAGGGAGGGAGGAGCAGCTGGGAGACGGGAGCGGGGTGGCCAATGGGGAGCAGGGGGGTGGGGCCGCAGGGATGCACCAGCGGGAAAGAAGCAGGAAACGGCGGGAACTAGGCGGGCAGCAGGAAGCAGGGCACGAGGCAGCTGGCGGCCAGGCCCCCTTAAGAAGGGGATAGGGAGGGAGGAGCAGCTGGGAGGCGGGAGCGGGATGGCCAATGGGGAGCAATGGGGAGCAGGGGGGGCGGGGCCGCAGGTATGCACCAGCGGCAAAGGAGCAGGAAACGGCGGGAAGCAGGCGGGCAGTAGGAAGCAGGGCACGAGGCAGCTAGCGGCCAGGCCCCCTTAAGAGGGGGAGAGGGAGGGAGGAGCAGCTGGGAGGCGGGAGCGGGTTGGCCAATGGGGAGCAGGGGGGCGGGGCCGCATGGATGCAGCGGCGGGAAAGGAGCGGGAAATGGCGGTAACCAGGAAGCAGGGCACGAGGCAGCTGGCGGCTGTGTGGTGGCGTGGGGAGCGACCTGCCTGCGAGCAGGGTCAAAGGTCGCTCCACCATGCTTGGAGATCGTAATGCCTCTAATATAGACTTTAAAAGCCTCCCAAACTCTGGCGAAACTATCATCAGACCCAGTATTTTTATTTAAAAAGACATCTATCGATGTTGCCATTTTAGCGGCAAACACTGGGTCCATCTGTGAATAAGGGGGGATTCTCCAAGTAAAGGGCGTAGCCTGCCTAATTGGTAACGTGATATCTAATTGTACAGGAGAATGATCTGAATATGTGCGTGAAAGTGGGGTACAATCCGTGACATAAGAGAGTAAGCTCCTAGCGATCAGCCAATAATCAATACAGGTGTATGTATCATGAGGGGCAGAGTAGTGGGTGAATCCCCCGGTGTCTGGCAAGGCTGACTCCATATGTCTAACAAAAGAAACAATTGATGGACGGATGGCTGGGCAATGTAAACATTCATAACCAGTCATAAGGATCTGGGTTAAATCCATCATTCTTTTGCTCACCACACCACCCCAGTTTGGACCCAGCCATATGCAAATCAGTCTTGACCCTGTTCCTTGTGGGAACAGTCCAGCCCGAACTGACAAGCCAGGTCCTCCCTTGAGTGGAAACAAGCATCCTGGGTCTGATTTCAGGGCATCACCCTTCATCAGCCAGGCTAGCTTGAATCCATAAATCTAACAGGCTCAACTCATCCATCAAGTCAGCCATGGCACTTGCTGCAGTTGAAATGGCATCTGGAGGGGACCCCTAAAATGGTCTTTATCAGGATCTGAAATGCATTTGAAGTTGTCACCCAATAGTAGAGTAGTGTTTGCAACCTGTATGAGTCGGAAGCCCAGCAAACGGTAAAACTGCAGGCCATCATAACTGGAGCCGTACACAACCCTGCTGCGCAAATCGTGCCCTGGAAGTATTTACGTGCTAGCATGCCACTGTCAAGCGGTAGGTGTGTCTCCTGGAGCATTGCAACATCGAAACAATGCCTCTTCAGATATGCAACAACTTTACAGATCTTTCTGGTCATTCAGCTCCCTTACATTCCATATTACAAATCGGACCTTCTTGTCCCCTCTAGGGTCTGTCGTCGGGCTTGTCATATTGTTCCTGAACCATAACTAAGATATTCATGCATATTAAAGTAAATCTAGCTGTCAGCACTGGGTCCCTGCCAATGTGTATGCCTGTCCTACTGTTCAAATAACCCCACTCGCCTTCCCACGCTATGCCCTCCTCAACTGTGCATAGGCAAATTTAACCACCCACCCCCTGCATAACACACTCTTACCAAGAATAAGAGATCGTGATCCCAAAACGAAAAAAAAACCAACAACAAGAACATTTCTTAACACTCCCCTTGTGGAAAATACTACGGGGCAGATGTCGCTGGGCTAAGGGTGCTCCCTGGTCCGGCATAGTAGGCAATGGTAACAACAACATTTCTACCGTGATGAATACAAATACCTGCGACATGCATCTCCCCACAGGGCGGACTCCACCACAACTGTGCACCACCCTCCGCATGTCGCCCACGCAGAACGAAGTCAGATCCAGGGATATCGACAGATTGAATAATGAGCTGTAACATAGGTTACTTAATCATAATCAGACCGTAGTGTTGAAGAGTGCAGCACAAGCTCTTACAAACCACGCCCATGCCAGATAGTCCAAACAGTGCGAAGGAAATTTGAGACCAGATGAGTCGATCCCGCTCATTAAGTCTGGCCAGGGACACCCCCCAGGGAATACAGAGAGCTTAGTCCTCCAGAGTCGTGACGTCCTCCCCTCTATACGCATGTGGACCTGCAAGACTTCCTTGATTTTGCACCATATCTACGCTTAAGGAACTGCAGGACTTGTGCAGAGTCTGTGAATACACGAGTCTTTCCGTCAGCATGAACTCTCAACTTAGCAGGATACATCATATTGTACTCGAACTGCACATTACAGTATCCGCATTGTGCATATTTACGGCTGTTAAAGCCTCTTTACTAAGATTTCTTTCTTTTTTTACCTCCTTATCTATAAATCCACGCATCTATTGGCCTGGCACTCATGGCAGACAGTATTTAGAATTACTCAAAGCAACCCATTTTCCATTTTTATCCACATTTAAAAATAAATACAGACAAGAAAATGAATGTTTTCTGTCTGTATTTATCTGTAAAAATGGAAAACGGGGAGTCTTATCTATAGTTCAAGAGCCTCACTATAATTGGCCTGGTGGCGCTCCAGGCATAGGTCGAGGAGCCCGCAAACGGTGCACCCTCTCTGCTACAAATATATTGGAAAAACAGTCTCTACCCAGTAGTGATGTTAACAACTGTACACAAAGAGCTCTGTATTGGGGATGTTGGTGGACTCCGCAATTCCAACAATACGTATATTGTTCAGCCTTGAGCGGGCTTTCAGGTCCTCAGCTTTAGCCTGCAGGGACCTAAGTTGCTTGTCCACAGTGTGGGAGAGTGATGCCGAGTTCAAGGTGTCCTTGGCATCAGAGACCCTTCTTTCAACCATATCTAAGAGCTCAGTGTGCCTATCTAGGAGCTCAGTTATCCTGTCCATGCAGAAGGAAAGGGAATACATTTTCCTGTCTATTTTGTTTAATCTACTCTGCATAGCCGCCAATATGTGTTTAATGTCAGAGTGTGAATCACCCACCTCAGATCCTGATTCAGACGCATTTACTTGTTCCCATCTTGTTGAACTGCATTTTTAAAATTCCATTTTGTGTTGCCATGCTTTAGGCAACTTGTCTGAAAACTGTCCTCCACGTCCCCATTGAATCTTGCACAAACCCCCTGCTCCTTGTGGTCGAGCCAATTCCAAGAAGCCTGTCTGTGTGCCTTCCCCCAGTTGTGCCAGAGACTTAGCCACATCCTGTCCATTGTTGGTAGCTCAGCCTGTCACACCAGCTGCCCTGTGACCACCCCCAACTGAAAGAGGAAGCACAAGGTTAGGCCCTGAAACCACACCAACTAATAGAGGAAGCACAAGGCTGTACACTGTGACCACACATTCCTGTGGTTCTGCCAATTGTGGGAATCAGCAGCAGATAGTTCCTGTTTCAGAAATAGTTCCTGTTCTTGACTGTAAGACACCCTGCACCTGGCATCTTAGTTCATTGACCACACATTCCTGTGGTTCTGCCAATTCCAGGACCCAGCAGCAGATAGTTCCTGTTTTAGGTTTAAAGCATTTTATTAAAGCACAAAAAGACATGGGGAAGGGAAATAGGAGGTCAAGTTTACATACAGTACAAAAGGCTGAATGGTGCATCGATTCTGGAGGAGAGTAGGGAGGTCGGCAGCCCCGGAGGGGAACAAGGCATATGTCATAAGGCAATAAGGCAGTGCGAATAACCCTCCAGTAGTCCCCAACCTCCCAATCAAGGCTAAGCCTGAGTAGCGTCCCGCAACACAGTGAAAATAACACAGTCCCTCCAAGCCCCCCGCCCCCAGAGAAATTAGGAGGGAAAAATACAAAGGGAAAAAAGAAAAGGGAAAAAAAAACAATACCCCAACATCCCCGTCCAAAAGTCCGTGTTAGAAGCATGTACCCCCGTCCCCTACACCCAACCCCCAGTCCCCCGATCCCACCTCTCTCATTCTGCTGGAGCCGCCGGCGGCGTCAGCCGAAGAAGGCGTAGGTACCGCGGACATGTGAGCTCGCGGAATTCCGTGGACAGCAGTGCCAAAAAGGGGTGCCAGAGCTCTTCAAACTGGTCTACATTTCCAGCCACTGTAAGCGACATCTTCTCCATACCCAGTACCTGCCAAAGCCTGTGTAACCAGCCAGTGATAGAGGGGGCAGTGGGGGTGCGCCAGTGTACAAGGATATTTTGAACCGCCGAGCCTAGCGCGATCGCAATCTGCCTGCCCCTGCGGGACTTCAGCGGGTACATCAAGTCATTGGGGAGGCCTAGCAGGACATATGCCGGGAAGCGCGGGAGTTCGATCTCGAAGTGCCTGTCCACCTCATCTAAGACCTCCTTCCAATAGGCAGACAGCACCGGGCACGCCCAGAGAATGTGCGAGAGAGTACCCTCCTGTCCGCAGCCGCGCCAGCAACCCTTATCCGTGAGTTTGTGCATTTCGTAGAGCCTCTCTGGGGTGTAATACCAATAGGTAGACACCTTGGTAAAGGTCTCCGTCAGCCCAGTGTGGTACGCAGAGTGCCTCGCCCGATATGCGATCTTGTCCCACTCCTTGTGGCTCAGAGTTCTGCCCAACTCCCTGTGCCAGCGCTCTCTCCCGGGGTTATGGTAATGAAACGGCGGGGGTTGGAGAAATTTATATAAATCGGTGATAAGCTTGGCATCCGAGGTCCGGGTTACCAGCCACCGCTCGTAGGGCGTGATTGGACGGGCAGCGACATCGCGCACTGGGGGTTGGAGAGCCCAATGGCGGACCTGCATATAACGCAGTCTATCCCCCTCCGTCAGACCAAACTCCTGTCGGAGCTGTTGGAAAGGGAGCACGCCCTCCGGCCCGTAAATCTGAAAGAGCGCCCTGCAACCCGCACTCACCCAGTGGGAAAAGGCTCCCGTTTCCAGGCCCGGAGTGAAGTCCGGGTTGCCAGCAATGGGAGTAAACGGTGATGGGAAAGTAGTTAGCTCGCGGAGCTCACACACCGCATCCCACACTCGTAGCGGAACCCGGGTGACAAAGGAGGCGTAGAGATTAGACGGGCGGTGAGCGCGCCGCAGGAATGGAACCTCCTGGAGGGTACGGCCCGCAACTGCCTGATCCTGAAAGAGCCAGTGCTTGTCCGACTCCCACCTGCTCCATTCCACCAAATACCGGAGTTGCGCCGCCTGAAAGTACTTCCGAAGGTCCGTAACTCCGAGACCCCCCGCCTCCGGGGCAAGCGTGGAAAGAACCCTCTTCATCCGAGGTTTACGGCCCTGCCACACGAAACGGGAGATGTCAGCCTGCGCTTGCTGTATCCAACCCACAGGGGGCTGGAGAGGTAGAGCGCGAAAAAGATACAAGATCTGAGGCAGTACCGTCATCTTCACCGCCGCGATACGGCCCAGCCACGAGAGCAGGCCCTTGCCCCATCGGCCGAGTTCCTCCTTGATCTTTTTGCCCAGGGAAGAATAGTTGGCCGTGACCATTTCAGGCAGCGAAGGTGCAAGCAGAATCCCCAGGTATGGCACCGTGGAGGAGGACCACTGCATAGGGAAAAGACGCTGGAGGTCCCGCCTGGCGTCTGCGGAGAGTGACACATCCAGGGCAGCCGATTTAGACATGTTCATTTTAAAGCCGGCCACGCGAGCAAAGGCGTTCAGTTCCTGGACGCAGGCAGGGAGCGACCACCTGGGGTCATCCAGGGTCAGCAGGACATCGTCCGCATATAAGCTAACAGTATGTGTATACTGACCCATCTTCACCCCAATAGCGTCCGGATTGTCGCGAATCCTCTGGGCAAACGGCTCCATGTAGAGGGCGAACAAGAGTGGTGAGAGGGGGCATCCCTGTCTCGTGCCACGCTCAATGGCAAAGCTACTAGAGCTGTGTCCGTTGACGCGCACCGATGCCGACGGTCTCTTATAACAATTAAAGACCATGGTGCGGAACTTCTCGCCGATCCCCAGTTTCCCGAGAACCAGCTCAAGGTACGGCCAATGAACCCTATCAAAGGCCTTCTCCACATCGACCGACAGTAGCATCCGCTCCCCCGGGACACGTGAGGCCTTTTCTAGCACGTGCGTCACCCTCTTGGTGTTGTCGACCGTCTGCCTACCAGGTACAAAACCAGCCTGGTCCGCCTCCACCAGGCCCGGCAGGTGCAGTCCCAGTCTGGCCGCCAAGATCCCCGTGTAGAGCTTGAGGTCCACATTCAGAAGCGAAATGGGCCGATACGAGCCGCACAGGGTCCGATCCTTCCCAGGTTTCGGAATAGTCAACACCGTTGCCGAGAGAAGGTCCGGTGGGATGGCCCCCGGCTCAGAGAAGGAGTTGAACAAGCGAGCCAGGATAGGCGCCACAGTGGAGCAGAAGGTCTTGTAGAACAAGGCCGTATAGCCATCCGGGCCCGGGGCCTTACCGTGCTTCAACCGTGCAATAGCGGAGATGACTTCCTCCACATGGATGTCCCTCTCCAGGTGGTCCGCCTGGGCGGGTTCCAGGGCTGGGAGGGTCACTGACTCCAGATAGGCCTCAGCCTCTCCCGGTGGGGAGGGTTCTGCGGTGTACAGCGCCTCGTAAAAGCCACGGAAAGAATCCGCCACCTCCGCGTCACCGGAAACCGGGACCCCATCTGGGCCCACTAGCTCTTTTACTACGTTGCGTTGCTGCGCAGCCCTGAGCCGGTGGGCCAAGAGCTTACCGCATCTGTCTCCGCCGGTATAAAAGGCATGCCTCAGGCGCAACGCCGCATATTCCACCCGGTCCAGGTCCAGCGCAGAGAGGAGTTTCCTCGCCGCCTTCAGCTGCCTCCAAACTTGAGGAGCCCCCGTCCGGCGGTGAACCTGTTCAAGTTCCCTGACTTGCGCCGTCAGTTCATCCCTCTTACATTGCCGTTCTCTGTTCTCCGCCGAGGAAATGGAAATAAATTCCCCTCTGAGGACCGCTTTCAAGGCTGCCCACTGCGTCACTAGAGACGTGTCGGAGTTGCTATTGTGGACCAGGTACTCCTGAATGACCTCCCCCACTCGCTTCACCACCGACTTCTTATGGAGAAGCGTGTCCCGAAGCCGCCACATCCCTCTGGAGGGGGGGGCTGCCGGCCAAGCAAAAACTCCGGAAACCGGTGCATGATCGGACAGGGACAAGACCCCGATGTCTGCCGCCGTGGCGGCCGAGCGAAGCGGCCCGCTCACCAAAAGATAGTCCAACCGCGAATAAGTGCGGTGCGCGTGAGAAAAATATGAATAGTCCCTATCGGTGGGGTGCATAGTGCGCCAGAGGTCATGCAGATCCATCTCTGCAATCTGGTCCTGTACCGCTCGAGAAAGCTCCCCCGTCTGCGGGAAGCGCTGGGCAGACCTATCCAAGGTTGAGTCGAAGACCATATTTAGGTCTCCCCCCAAGACAACATGGCGATCGGGCGAGGCAGTGACGTCCACCAACACAGATTCCAGGAAGCGATCCTGGTGGTCATTCGGGCTGTACACGGAGCCAACCGTGAAGGCGATCCCCCCAAGCCGCATGCGATACACTAGGAGCCTCCCCTTCTGCTCGGCATATTTATACAATACCTCGCCCCTAAATGAGCTGGCCAGAAGAATGGCTACACCCGCAGTCTTGGTCGCTGCCGAGGAGAAGAATTGCGTGGGGAACTTGGCAGAGCGCAGCCTATGGCAATCTTTGGGGAGTAAATGAGTTTCCTGCAGGAGGCAAATGTCCGCCTGCGACCCCTCTAGCAGGGAAAGGATCGCCCTACGCTTCACAGGGTTATTCAGACCCTTAACATTAAGGGTCACCACTTTCAAGGACGGCATCGCTCCCAGGGAATCAAAGCGCTATGTAGTAAGTGAGGGATCAGTGGAGGAGGCGCGCGGGGCAGGGGCGCAGGGAAGGCCAGAGCCGGCCTCGCGTGTGCATGGACAATATCGGACGGGACCCCACCCACATCGAACCAACTCCTAAACCCCCCCAAAACCAACCCATGGCAACTAGCCAAAACCATAAACAAGAAAAAACACCCCATTGTCTCAGTCCAGCCCAAACGGGCGAGTCTGTAGAAAACAATCAAGTGGACGTCCAGCCACTCACCTCCAACCATTCCCCCCCCAACCCCCAGCCCCAGCCCAGCATCGTAGAGGCTAAGAATCTCTCCCCCCGGAGTGAAGTTAGGCCGTCAAGGCCACGCCGTTAGATTCAGGCAAGTTCCTGGCCGCAGTTCTCAGGGCCTCCGCCATATCCGCCCTGATGGTAGGGGAGTCAGTGCGACTCGCAGTCGCTGACGATTGGCGCCTCCTCGATCTCCGTCGGCCCCGTCGCTCGGGGCGCCTCCACGCGGGCGTCGCCCCTTCCTCTTCTGTAGCCGTGAGTCCCAGCACCCCACAGACATCCTGGAGGGAGCGCAGCTGGTGCAGCACCCCATTCCATCGAAAGATGAGACGGAAGGGGTGACCCCAGGAGTAGGCCGTCTCATGCTCCCGCAGAAAGTCCGTAGCGATACGGAAGGACCTGCGCTTCTGCAGCGTGATGGCGGACAGGTCCTGGTAGAGCGCCACGGGCCGGTCTCTGAAGGTTACTGGCTGCTTCCTGCGGGCCTCCGTCATAATGCGCTCCTTCAGGGGGAAATCCGGCAGGAACGCCAGGATATCAGGTGGGGGTGCCGATGACTGGCACTGGCGGCCCACTCTGTGCGCCCTGTCGATGCGGATCGGGAAGTCCGCTCCTTCTCCCAAAATGTCCCGGAACAGGTCCTGCAGGTAGGCCACCAGGTCCGCTCCCTCATCCGCGGACGGGACGCCCCGTACCCGGATATTGTTCCGCCTGGACCTGTTCTCGAGGTCCTCAGAGTGGGCCTGGAGCTCGACACACTGCTCCCGCAGGCGGAGAACGTCCTGCTGGAGATGGACTATCTCCTCATCGCAACGTTGGGCCGCCGTTTCCACCGTGTCGACACGCTCGCCCAGGCCCTCGACCTCTCTGCGCACCTCACGGACCTCGCTGGCCACCTCGGTCTTGAGCGTCTGGAATTCCTCTTTGAGGGAGCTGAATAAGTCCTCCATGAAGGACCTCGTGACCGGTGGTTCGCCTCCGGTGGCGTCTGCCGAGGCCCGGGAGGACCCCGGGGACGGCTGTGTCCTGTCCCGCAGTTGCTGGGCCCTGCTGAGCATGTCTGGTAGAGTGCGGTCCCCCCTTTTCGCGCCTCCTCTCCCAGTCATCTTGGCCTCCGCAGTGGGTAAAGCTCAGAGCTGGCCGCTGTAGATGCGCCCAGTCGCTCGTGGGCACCAGATGTGAAGGCCCGCCGAAGACAAGGGTGATGCGTCACAGGCGACAAAATGGCGGCACAGGCCGGGGCGAGACGATCATCGAGCCAACCAGGGCGGTGAACAGGGCCAAAGCGAGAGTCCTTCAGCAATGTACTCCCAGGGAGGATGGTGCAGGAGCCAGGAGGAAAGGAGGCACCCGTTTGACAAGGGCGCGGGCGAGGGTCGCCAGCTCCAGCTCCTCGGCGACAAGATGGCGGAAGGGCGGAACCCGGGAGGGCGGTCTAGGCCAGCAAGTCCGCGGGCGACCCTCCGGCAGCAATGGGTCGGGAAAGTACAAAACCAGTGTCCCACAGTTGTACCGGCTGGTACACCCAGATCGGCCGCCGCTCAAACCCCTCCGTCTCCTGCCTCCAGGCTCGAGGTCCGCATGGCATCATACACCAACATCCATGGCAAGGGGGCAGATCGCTAGCGCAGGTCCGGGGTCCGTTGTCCAGCGATGACTCTGGTCACGAAGGCTCCGGCCAGGAAACCTCCGTACTCCGCGGAGCCCGTCGGGTCCGTTCCCTCGGGATTACTAGCTTTCAGCACTCGGCCCAGCCGAGGCGCGCGGACAGCGCCCCAGGACGCTCCGCCTCCAGGCTCTTCTCTTCGGGCCGATCCAGGCTCTTCTCCGTGGGCCGATCGTTGAACAAACTTTTCGGGCACTTCCTCCGGGGCAACAGGAGTCAGAGTGATATCAAAATGTGCCCCAGGAACTCCGGCACAGTTCTCTCGCCCGCAGTGCAGCCGCGGGGGGAGAGAAGCGCAGGAATCGGGGCTCGAGCTGAGCTGGGCCGGAGGAGCTACGGGAGGAAGCGTCCGCTCACCCCGCCATCTTGGCCACGCCCCTCCGATAGTTCCTGTTTTAAAAGATAGTTCTTGTTCTTGACTCTAAGCTGAGAGATAAACCCCCCGGATGAGGAAGGGGTGGCCCTGCAGTGGCTGAGATCTTTTCTCTCAAATTGATCTTACCAGGTTTGGGACGGCTCTGAGAGATCCAAATCTATTCCCCTCCAGTGTGGAGTGCCACAGGGCTCTTCACTGAGCCTACATTATTCAATGTATATATGGCCCCCCTGGAGGATGTAGTATCCCCATCTGACATTAAAATCGTCAGCTACGCTGACGACACGCAGCTAGTGGTTTCCTTATCCCATCTGGCCGATAATCCGGACACCTTGAACTTCTGCTTGGCAGATGTTCACACTTGGATGGGAGAATCCTCCCTCAAGTTAAACGGCTCAAAGACGGAAATACTGCTGCTGGGGAGTAAAACTACCCTTCTCCCGTCGCTCAGCTGGCCGGGATGTATGGGCGATCCCCCGGCCCCCAAAGAAGCGATTAAGAGCCTTGGAGTCTGGCTAGAACCAGACTTGTCATTTCGCACTCAAGCGAAGAAAACAGCAGGAGTGTGTTATGCCCTGCTTAGGTCGGCACGGAAAATCTTTCCTCTCCTACCGTTAACATCGAGGAAACTGCTGATTCAGGGTCTTATAACATCTAGACTCGATTATAGCAACGCCATTTTTTTGGGCGCCCCTGAATCGACCTTTAAGACCCTTCAACAGGTCCAAAATGCAGCGGCAAGGCTGCTTATGGACATTCCGAGGACGCAATCAGCGAAACCGGCATTGAAGGCATTGCATTGGCTCCCTGTGCGGGAGAGAGTGACCTTTAAGGCACTTTGTACTGCCCATAAAATCCTCGCAGGTAAAGGCCCCCTTATTCTAAAAAACCTAGTTACTCCATATAAAGCAAGCAGAACGCTGCGATCAGATAGGAAACATCTCTTGTTAGTTCCTAGAGTTAAAAAGGCCCGCACGGGCGGGAGAAGATTCTCATTTAACACGGCAAAGCTTTGGAACTCGCTTCCCCTAAAACTACGCGCTGAGCCCTGCACACTGCGTTTCCGCAAAGGTCTTAAAACCTTTTTGTTTCCTGTATAATGTGTCTATTCTGTTCCCATTACCATCGGATGTTGTCTGGAAAGCGCCGGGATGCCCAAGGGTAGCTGCGCGCTATATAAGATTTTAAATAAATAAATAAAAATAAAAAAACTGAAATGAGCACATTTCGACACATTGCATGCAGTCTCACGAGACACAAGACACGCCCATACCTTGACACATCTTGTTGGAAATTACTGCTTGTCACTTCCCTGTTTTTGCCTACTGACTGAATCTGTATAAATATTCTGCTGTGTGAATAAAGCATCAGACCACTCCTGAACCCGCTTGGTGAAGGAGCCCTCCCTTAACTCGAGTTATTGAATAAATCCCCCTTTACTTGAATACCACTGACTCCTCTCTTTACTTAATTTAAAGTATTTACTAATATAGAAATTCTAAGATAAGGTAATATTAATTATTTACCACATTTCTGGCGCCTGAACAGGGACGTTCCCTCTCTCCCACGCGCCGGCGATGTCGGACCCGGTACTGCGATCTCCTGACCTTTGACGGACTTCAAAGTGCACAGATGCGGGGAATTCCCGCCAACTCCATCGAGGCAAAGGGGGGACCGACTGCGGCCCGTCATCCACACGAGGCGGTGAGGAAGATTGCGGAACGTCCTGACCCAAAGCCCAACCCGTGAAGAAGACGAGTCCGAGGTCTTGTGAGCCCCGTCTTAGAAGCTGCGCGCATTTCGAGATCATTAGGCCTTCTAGTTATTTTTCGGTGAGTACTGCTGAAAGTATAAAGACGGACCCACAACTTTTGTGGGTACGGTAAAGACGGACCCACAACTTTTGTGGGTACGGTAAAGATATATGTTTGTTGTTTCTCATTTCTATTTTTAATAGAAAGTCTGCCATCATGCCTATTTTTTCGAAAATACGTAAGGTGGGAACTAGAAAAAGTATTCTCGAGAGGGAGATTCCCCTCCCTCCTCGGGATACTCCAGGACATTTTATGTACACAAAACATGGTGTTGGTGCAATTATTTATTGTGATTTATGGGTAGATTATACTAAAGCCTACCTGTTCGCCCTTCCGCCCCTATTTCACGACCACGCCCGGCCCCATTCCTCCTAAGGTCATTCTAAACGGCCATCTCCGGATGAATTATTCGAAAACACATCTAACACGTTAGACTATTGGTTAGACCAGGAACCGCGGCTTACACCGGAGGAGGAGGAAATAGCCAGAACTGCGACCCTATGGGTCTCTCAATATAAGATATATGACAGTGATCTCATAGCCCGTCTTTTTTTTTACCATTACCACGCTCACATCAAAGTTTAGCGAGTTTCTACATGGTACAGCATCTCATCACTCTCAATAACACTTTTTTTAAACATGATCCAAGACTAGAAGATTTTTTGTCTGACTACGCTGATAACATGTTCCTCCACAATGGTTCAGTTTTTCTCAACAGATTCATCGATTTTAGACAGAAATACCAGAAAGCGGTTGAATATAAATTTTTCACTAATACTTGTGGACCAGTTAATAGACTTCCTCAAACACGCCAGTTCCCCATGAGGGAGGTCCACCCCAGAGCTGACGCAAATGGCGCGTTACAAATCGTTTTTATTTATGTACCCTTGGCAAAACTTGAATTGCTAAGGATGAAAGAGATGGTTCCCCCTCCCTCAAAAGATCCTGCTGGATTTTTTAAGGAATTAGGAGACGTATTAATGATGGGGACATATACTCTCTCTGATATTACAGCAATTCTGAAATGATTGTTGCCATCGGAAAAACTCTGGTGTGGTGTTTCCGGTGGAAGATTGCTTCTCGCCAGAGGCTCAGGTTGATGAAAATTACCTCACCTTTTGTAAAAAGATCACTCAGATCCTAGACTCACTGGTGCCTCGAAAATCCTTTCAGAGTAAAGGAAGGCCATCTGCCCCCTGGTTTGGGGAGGAACTGAAAAAACTGAAGCTTGATTGTAATCGGGCTGAGAGAACCTGGAGGCAGAAATATTTAATCGAGGACAAAAAGGCCTGGAGAGCAAAAATATTGAATTACAGGAAGGTTATAAAAAAAACAAAGGCTGATTTTTTCGCCTCTGCGATTCTTAGAGCCTCAAACAGCTCCCGCTATATTTTTAAAATTCTTAATACTCTGACAAACCCTGAGTGCTGTACCAATGACATTTTGCCATCTCAGAGGCTCTGTGATATTAATGCCAACTTTTTCCGCAACAAAGTTGCCTCTATTATTGAGGAGTTGGGGAAGACATCAGAGCCTCTGAAGACAACAATTGAACAACTGGCCCTTATTGAGGATAGGGGTGGGCCGACAGGGAATGACAGCTCAAGGAGGCTGCCTTGGAGGCTCTTTCGGAGTTTCCCCCTCTCCAAATCGAGGACTTTTGCAGGCTAGCGGAGAGTATTGTGTCAGGCTCCCCCCTGGACCCACTACCTTGTAAAAACTGGAAGGAATTCAGGGTAGAACTTTTCCCACTGCTGTGTAAGATCTGTAACCAGTCTCTTGCAGAAGGGGCGGTTCCCAGTCAGTGGATGCAGGCACTTGTGACACCATTGCTTAAAAAGCCTCCCTGGATCCTGAATGTCTGAAAAATTTTAGACCTATATCCCTTCTCCCCTTCCCAGCCAAGGTAGTTGAACGGGTTGTGAGTGGCACACTGTCCGCACACTTGGAACGGGCCAAACTTCTGGAGAAGGAGCAGTTCGGTTTTAGACCAGCCCATGGAACGGAGACAGCATTGGTGACCGTCATGGATGAGCTTCGGAGGCGGGCACACAGGGGCCAGGCAGCAGTGTTGATTCTGATGGACCTGTCTGCCGCCTTCTATACGGTCAACCATAACATCTTGTTGAGGCGGTTGAGTGAGGTGGGAGTTACGGGAGTGGCCCTTAGATGGTTTTACTCCTTTCTCTCTGGGAGACAGCAAGCAGTATCCCTTCCTCCTTACCAATCTGCCGTCATTCCTGACCCACATGGGGTCCGTCAGGGCTCGGCCATCAGCCCCGTTCTTTTTAATGTCTATGTGAGACCCCTGCTGTAGATCATCAAGCGCTATAACATCAAAGTCATCAATTACGCTGATGATACGCAACTCATTCTCTCCCTGGAGGGAGAGCAGTCCATCTCAGCAGAAGGGTTTCATAGATGTTTAGGAGATATGACACAATGGCTGAAGGAGAATTCTTTACAATTTAACATTGCTAAAACTGAACTGATGCACTTCGAAATGCATAAGAACAGGGAAGGGCCGCTTACGAATCTGTGGCCCGCCGAGTTCCCCAACCCTGGCCAGCCGGTAAAAATAGTTCGCAACCTAGGGGGTCACATTCGATTGCAATCTCTCTCTGAGGTGCATGTGGGGAAAGTGGTGAGCTGTTGTTTGGGGATTATGCGCTCTCTGAGGAAGATTTTTCCCCTCTTACTACATCAAGCCCGTGCCCTGATTGCACGTAGTACCATACTTAGTCGGGTAGACTATTGTAACGCTCTACTCCTTGGGTCCCCTAAATTCCTGCTAGACAGGCTACAGCGGGTACAATCTGCCGCGGCTAAAATGGTATTAGGCTGGTCAAGGGGGACCTCTGCTTCTGGAGCACTCACGGAGTTGCATTGGCTGCCCGTGACACAGAGAATTACATTTAAATCTCTGTGTCTAGTATTTAAAGCCTTGCATGGAAAAGGCCCAACCTCCTTTCAGCAAACGTTTGAGTGGTACGTTCCGGGCAGAGAGCTCCGCTCTTCGAGCGGAATGTCAAAAAAAGTACCACGCTTCAACAAAGTCAGGGCTGGGGGCAGAACATTTGGGGTGGCTGCAGCCAGGCTGGGAAACACTTTACCTCTTGAACTGCGGCAAAACAAGGAGCTGCTTGCGTTCAGAAAGAACCTTAAAACCTGGCTATTCCCTAAGAACTAGGCCTGCGCATTGATCTCCTCCTGAGCTGATGTCGTCTCGGAGTTACTAGCGCCAAGATGCCTGTTAGGTGGTAGTGCGCTTTAGAAATTGTTTAAATAAATAAATATCGGGTATATATGACAAACTACGAGAGAAAGATTGGGAGGTGGCAGGCGAACACATTAGATGGACAACAACACAGAAACAAGTTAAGTCTATGAGGAGAAATTGTTTCAGAGAAAAGTTAGGCCTGTAATGCTTGATTCCTTTCAGGTTTGGCGCAAGGAGTCCAAACAGAAAGAAATCAAACTAAAAACAAAAGGTGAACCTAGAAAGATTCAGATTTTCACATGCACCTTTTGCATATATTAAAATTATGCCTGTCACTCTCTCTCTCTCTCTCAGCTGGCATCGCTGTTAGTGACAGTATTCTGCTGTCTCACAAGGAGCATAGTGACACACAAAGTAGTTTTGCACAGTGCACAGAATTCTGTGGCAATATGTAATTTTTGAGACCAAAAACGATTTTTGCTTTTGCCCATGCTTGTTAGAGTGGTGAGGGACTTACTGGCTTTGGCAATGCTTGTTTATGTAAATTTTGGGAATACTAGCATACATCCTCATGTTACTAGAAGCATTATACATAGCCTCACTGGAACTTCGTCAGTGGAATGAGAGGTTTTGGCTGCTGCTGTTGACCCAGGACGTGTCATAGAGTA